>NC_142466.1:14043864-14344750 GCF_049115385.1 Moschus berezovskii
ATTGCATATGTCCTCCACCCCTTGTCCTCAATAAAGACTCTTACGGGCAGGGATTCCATGTATCTGCTCTCTACCTGGAACAGCCCCTGGTGTGATGACTCTAATAGGCGGAGGGAAACAGCCATTATTACTAAAGTTGCAAGGAGCTAGAGCTGCACATGTTTAGAGTCTAAAGACTGCAGTCAGGTTTCCCATGTGGGGGAAAATGATTCTTAGCCTTTGAGTGCTCTAAAATTTATCTCATAATACTGAGAAGTATCCTACCTAAACAAGCAAATGACAGATGAGACATCAGTTTGTATTAGCAGACTGTAGACCTTTATTAGAGCAAGCATAGCTATGAGCAAAGCGTTAAAATTTATCAAGCTAACTCACGGCTTTTCCCTGCCATGAGGAGGGTGAAAGAGAGAGAGAAAGCCCCTTATACATGTGTATGATCAGTTGAGCAAAGTATTTCAGTGAACGATTCATTGAGGCTACAAACGTTTGCAAACTTTAAGGCACTGAAGGGCAGGAGGGCTTTTGAGGGGGGCTGGCTGTGGTGAAGAAGCCCTGACCTCTCCCCCTCAACACATATTCTCCCAGCTCGGTTCCCTGACGTCCAGGGCAGGCACCCAAGCACAAAAAAGGTGAACACTGATTATTCATTATCCTCATTCAGACATCAAATGATCCAAAAATTTTCACCGTGGGCTCCTCCCACCATAACTTATTAGAAGATAAATTACATGTTATCAACTTGCCACGGGACTTCATGTAAATTACCCCTTAATAAACCAGATTTTTATGAATGCCTTAGTGCACTTCAAAAAAAGCCCCTGGCGTGAAGCACAAAAGAACTCCCCGATTTGTTGGAAGCATTTTTGTTGTGACCTCGAGGGCTGACCACGTGGGGAGAAATTACTTTTTAATACCCAGGGGACAGGACACTCCGGTGCCCCCGAGACCGCAGTACCCGTCGGGGTTCTTGCTCAGGTACTGCTGGTGGTAATCCTCCGCGTAGTAAAAGGTCTGTCCCTCCCGGATGTCCGTGGTGATCTGGCCGAAACCATGCTCCAACAGAACCTGTGGGGAGAAAGGCGCCATCAGGACCAGATGCCTGCCGGGGATCCTGGGAAGGAGGAGGGGCGGGGTCGGGGCGGGAGGGGCGGGGTCGGGGCGGGAGGGGCGGGGTCGGGGCGGGAAGGGCAGACACGTGGCCGCAGGGGCAAGGGTGAGCAGTGGTGCTTGGGGTCTGCGCTCAGCCGCTTCCCCGCTGGGTTATCCTGAGCAAGCATCTCCCTCCCTGTGCCTCAGGGATCTGGGGTTTAATTTGTTTTCTGATTCTGAAATTTACACTCTACCCTCTATGCTAGCTCTGCCCCCCAGGGTGTTGGGAGCCCTCGTGTGGGCCCTCTGGCTGTCCTGGGGAGGAGGGGTCCCTGAGGGGACTCACTGCGGCTGCAGTGGGAGGGGGTGGCAGTGTGGCCCCTCTGCCAGTGCACGGGATGGACAGAGCATGCCCCCCTCGCTGGTTGTGGCTCTGGGCAGCAGGGACCCCCGCCGGGACGCCCTGGAAGGCAGGGGCCACCTGGAGTCTGGGCTCTGGCCCTCCAGTCTGGAGCCTGGGGAGTGAAGTCAGGGGAGGATGCGGCCTGAGGGCCTGGTGGGCTCCTCACTGCCCTCTGTGACCCAGTTTAAGGCCTGGTGGCACCTGCTGCCAGGGAGAGGAACACAGTAAACACCAGTGGGGGAGGAGAGCCCAGCTATTTGGGGCAGGAGACGGATTAAGAAATAGACATTGTTCCCCGTGGATCTCTGCCTGTTTCCTCTTCCTTCTGGATTTCAGCAGTGCCCTAGTTCTTTCTTGGTACAGGCTGCTTGGGGTCTCTGAGTTCAAGGCCACAGAGATGAGACCTGGGTTCACACATTCCATTTTGGACGGGGTGCGAGGCAGAATTCCAGCTTGTGTCTTTAGGAGGTAAGAGATCAGGATCTGACTGTTGTTGGTCCATTTAAGATGAAGTTGTCGAATTGGCCCAGCACGGGAAATCCAATTTAATTTTTGGCATGAGTCACTGAAGGGCTTCCCTGGTGGCTCAGACGGTAAAAAATCCGTCTGCCATGCAGGAGATGCAGGTTCGGCCCCTGGGTTGGGAAGATCCCCTGGAGGAGGGCATGGCAACCCACTCCAGTATTCTTGCCTGGAGAATCCCATGGACAGAGGAGCCTGGCGGGTTACAGTCCATAGGGTCGCCCAGAGTTGGACACAACTGAAGCGACTTAGCAAGCATGCATGAGTCACTGAGGCATTCTTCCCTGAGAGCCTTCACCTTTCTGCTGGATCTCTTGCCAGTCCTGTGAGCCAGAATGAGGCCAACAGAGGATCTGATGCCGGGCAGGTGCAGGAGGTAATGGAAGGGGCCTCACCAAGGCTTGCGGTTTGGACCCCGCAGCTCAGAGGCAGGCAGTTTCCTTCTAAGGGTTAGAAAGGAAAATGGGGAGCCATTCTGACTTTGGGGCAATCTTTTGTAAATGAGCAATTATCGAGGGTTTACCACGTGCCACACTGTGTTAATTTCAGCTTCACAACAGCCATCTGAAGGAAGTAACTATTACTATTGTCGGTATTTAAGTGTGTGTCCAGTACTGCGCTTTGGCCCCTGATGTCCTCAGCTTGTGCTGCTATTGCACAGGCTGCAAATTGAAGGTGAAAGTGTTAGTCACTCAGTTGTGTCCAACTCTTTGTGACCCTATGGACTGTAGCCCACCAGGCACCTCTGTCCATGGGATCCTCCAGGCAAGAATACTGGAGTGGGTTGCCATTCCCTTCTCCAGGGATCTTCCTGACCCAGGAACTGCACTCAGGCCTCCTGCAGTAGCATGCAGATTCTTTACCACCTGAGCCACCAGGGAAGCCATGGCTGCAAGAGCGGACCTGGGGCTCCGTCAGCTCCTCCTAAGAACCGTGGGCTCTTGTGCTGAGGACAATTACACTCATCGCAGTGATTCTCGCAATTTCTGTCACTTTTTGGCATCCCCAGATCCAGAGGTTCTGTTCCCTGACCTTCAATCCAACAGCCTTTCAGATCATTCTGGAGGCACCAAATTCTCTTCGTAAAAACACCCCCCTTAAAATATCTCAAACATGTTCTGTTTCTGTGGCGAACCCCAGCCAGTGAGCATGGCCTTTGGTGCCAGAACAGTTTGCCGGAACCAAAACCTCCCTGCGCATCAAGACCAGGGTACTGGTTAACCAGCCTGGTCAGACTTCCAGGCAAGAGCAGCCTCGTCGTGAGCGCAAAGCACAGTGGTGCCCCGCCCACCGTGTGTGGCGCCAGGCGTTCACTTCCACGGTCACTAAGGTTTGTGTGAAGAAGGACCACCAACGGGCGGCTGGCTTTGCAGCATGAGGTGGCTGTGGCCAGGGAACACTCGGGGATGGGGTGCGTGCTGTGCTCGGACGCCACTGGAGAGCTGGTGAAAGAGAAAGGTGCGGGGCTGGGGCCTGACAAGCCTGGCCCAAGTCCAGAGAGCCAGAGAGCTTCTCGGACTGACTTCAAATGTTGATGCTCATGTCCTGTCTCTTGTAGCCGGAGCCAAGTACCAATCAAAGGTTGGACTCTGAGGGTGCCAGACTCAGGAGCAGAGTTCACGCCCTCGCCAGTCTGAAGCTCAGCCACAATGGCCGGATTTAGATGCGGGGACCCTGGTCCCCACTCAGGAGGTCCTAAGCTCCAACACGAGTCCCCATGTGCCGAGATGACCTTAAATTCTGACCTGGATGGGCCGCTCCGGATGAGAGTCGGCTTGCTCTGAGATCTCAGACCCGGGCTGTCCCCGCTCACTCCCCTCCCTGGCTCATCCTCTCTGCGGGTCACCTCTTCACTCCCACCTACCCGGCGTGGACCCCTCTCCCTCACAGACGGCCACCCTCCTGGTGCAAACAAGGCCAACCTTCATCAGGCCCTGGAGCTCACAGCCGCCCGCTCTCTGAGCGACCCTGACCCACCGCCGCCCAGACCGCAGAGGCCTTCAGGAGCCGCGGGGAGCGGGTGTGGGGCGGGGGCCGGCAGTACCAAGCTCCGCCACAAGATGGCAGACACCACTCTCACTTGAGAGGAGAACCGGAGAATAAATGGCGAGGAAAACGCACCGGAGACAGAACCGCACGCGGCCCTCCTGCACTTCCTGCTAGACTAGGACATCCTGGCCACGGCTGCTCTGGGGTGCAGGTCAGCCCCGTGCACTGGGCCAGCGGCCCCTGGGCTGAAGCCTCACTTAGCACAGGGCGATCTTCAACCTGCATCTGAAACTGGGGAGTGAGGACAAAATTGCACAAAAGACATGGGCTGGAAAGACAGAGGAAGTAGGAAAACGAGAAACCCTGCCTCGTCCCCGTTTTCCCTCCTTCCCAGAGCCCTGGCCCTCTGCTTCCTCAGCTGCATCCTTAACAAGAGCAAGTCACTGCCCCCAGCCCCTCCCAGGGTCTGCCTCATCTGAGGGGTACACACACACACACGGACACAGACACACACACAGACACACACACAGATACACAAACGCACACGGACACACACACGGACACACACGCACGCACCCTAGAGCATAGTCAGTGTGCTCTGATGAGCGTCCAAGGTCAGGCGCAGAGGGCACCCGGCACCCTGGCACGTGCTGACTTCGTGGCAGGCCTGGCCCACTTTCCCATCAACGCCCCGCCTGGGGGAAAGGGGCCCACCATCTCGCCCTCGGTAGGCAGGCCTCCACCTCCACTCCCTCCCACGCACGCCCTACTTCTGTGGCTGCGCCGCCGGTCTCTGGGGGGCAGGAAAAAGAGGTTGCAGGGGGTGCTCAGAGAGCTGGGGCAGAGCTCCCTGCCCACAGCGGGCGGCTCCGGCCCCAGCCTGCAGAGGAGGTGGCTGGGCTTTCCCTTACAGATGTTCTGCCTGTGGGAGTGTCCCGGGCCCGACCTATCTTTCCAGGGCTGCCGGCAGGAAGCCTTTCTTTTAACAAAATGAGCGAACACAAGACCACTCTGCTTCTGCAACCTACTAACAAGCTCAGCATCAGCTCTGACTCGCCCAGCGTCTGGGGCTACTCGGCCTATTGTGAGGGAAAGACAGACTGACGCCACCCTGAATGCCTGCCTGGAGGATCCACAGGCCGGGCCTGACCAGGACAGATACAGAGGCAGAGAAGCGGCCTCAGTCCTGAGTGCCTGTACTCAGCGTCTCCAAAGGGCTTCTCCACACACTCTAGCCCACAAAGAGGAAACAATTACTTCTATTATTTCTCAGGGGAGGACATTAAAGCCCAGGGAGAGGGAAGGCTTGTCCACAGCCACTCACAGCTGAGCTCTGATGAGAACCTATTGTTGTTCAGTCGGGAAGTTGTGTCTGACTCTTTGCGATTCCAGGGACTGCAGCACACCAGGCTTCCCTGTCCCTCACCATCTCTCGGAGTTTGCCCAAGTTCATATGCATTGAATCAGTGATGCCAGCCAACCATCTCATTTTCTGTCTCCCCCTTCTCCTCCTCCTCTCAATCTTTCCCACCATCAGGGTATTTTCCAGTGAGCCAGCTGTTTGAATCAGGTGGCCAAAGTATTATAGCTTCAGCTTCAGCCAAAGTATTGCAGCTTCAGTATTTTGGAATACTCCTTCCAAAGAGTATTCAGGGTTGATTCAGATGAGAACCTGTCCCCTGACTATTTCCAGCACTGCTGCAAGAACCCCTCAGCCAGATGAAAGTGCTACCCCAACCCCTTAGGAATTATTTTAAAATCTCCAAGAGACCTAGGCGCCCATACTTGGATCACATCCCCCCACCCTGCTCACATTCCTGCGACTCAAAAACATGCAACATATTTCTCGGTCATCTCACTTATTTTATTTTAATTGTGGTAAAATCCACATAACTTCAAGTTCTCCATATTAACCATTTTTAGGTGTATCTTAATTTCAATCACAGTTTAAAGACCCAGTGAGAAATGGCTCTGTTGTCAGTGAGAAAGTCCCCAGGAAGGGAAGCAGGTACCTGCAGTCCAAACCTCATCAGACGCATGTGTTTTAAGGCCTCGCGAAGCCTGATCCAAGCAAACCCCACCGCCTCCACCCACCAGAGGAATTCAGCCAGCCACGTGTTCGGTTTTGATGTAGTTATTTGGAACATGTAAGCGTGTTTCATGTTATGATCATTTTCAAAAGATATTTTCATGGGAAGAAATTAGAAGTGAAATCAGTTTTTGATACTGAGCTCACAGGAAATTAGGGGCTGACTTTTAACAAATCAACCAGAGACTGCTGCCTAAGGCCAGTCAGCTCTGCCTTAGATAGAGAGAAAGGCTCTGGGCGGGGACCCGAGAGACGCAGAGGCCGGCCTGAACTCCGCCCTCTAGTGGCGGCAGGGAGCATGTACAGGCACAGCCCCTCCTCAGTTCCTACTTTCTTTTCTGACCGGAGAACCCTTCGGTTTCTTCCAGATCTCATTCCATCGAATCCTATGCTGTGTTTTCATCCTGCTCACACATGCGCGCACACACACCATGCACGTTTAATAAGCTCAGTCAATGCCAATGCCCAAGTCAGCAGTTTTATTCCACCGGCAGCTTCGGGCTGGCCAGATCGCCATCCACCAAAACTTTGGGGGAAAGGATATAAAGTGACTGGCACGGCTTTTAAATAAAACTACTATGAAGAAAAACACCATCTCTTCTGAACTGAGCAGAGGCACGCCTGTTTGCGGTTCAGCACCGCACAAGTGCAGGTACACGTGGGGAGCAGGTGAGCCGTTGCCCATAGCGGCTCAGCTTCATCCACAAGGAGGACGGGGCAGGCTGACCGCCTCCAACATCAGAGGACCCTGGAGTGACAGGGGCTCTGGGTCCCGGAACCACGGACACCCCCATCCGTCAGTGACCGTCAGCACTGGCAAGGGCAAGTGGAAGATCCTCGGACAGCAACGACGCACCGCGGACAAGGAGGAGGCTCCACAGGGCTGAAGCCTTCATGAGACCCGGTCAGAGCTGCCCTGACCCTTCCGGGCTCCAGGAAACGAAGGGAGTCACAGGAGACCAAGAGGTGACACAATCAGATCTAATTCGGTCCACGTGCCAAACCCGCTTACGCAAATGGTGGCCTCTGGATGGAAGGACTCTGGCTTCTTAGAACAGCTGCCCCATACCCGTGCTCTCTCCTTCTCTAGACTTTGCAGCTGGGTCGCGGTGTTTGTGATTTCATTACCTAGTCCTCTCTGCCCCCCTCACCCTCGAGGTGAACCACGAGTGTCTTCTGACTGGCAAGGAGGTTTTACTTGGTTTGCGACACAAACCAAGAGCGCTATGAGCTGAGTTCAGTCTCTGCGGAGGTGGGTGTAGGGAAGGAGTTCAGTTTAGCCAGGAAGGATTCAAAGCTTTCCCCTTCGACCTCAGAGAGTCGACAATGGTGAGAAGTGCAAAATCCGGCCACCTCCCCAGACCTACTGAATCAGGATCTGTGTCTTAAAATCCTCTCCAGGTGATCCATGTGCATAGACTTGAAAACGTCTACTCTAGAGGACAAGCTGGGCGGACTGTGTTCATGGTCACCAGTGTCACTCCTGATGCCAGGCTGCCCATGTGACTTTCTCTGGTCACCAGGGTGCGAGTGGACGGGACCCTTGTCATCTGTGGACACAAGCCCTCCAGCACCGGCGTGAGCTAGAGGGCATGGCGCCCCACTCCAGTACTCTTGCCTGGAGAATCCCATGGATGGCGGAGCCTGGCGGGCTACAGCCCATGTGGTCCCGAAGAGTCGGACACGAATGAGCGACTCACAGCTTCACTTCCGCTCGGCCACAGCAGCCAGCACTGCTGCAGCTGGCCCTGGTGTGAGGACAGTGGCCGCCTGGAGCAGAGCCCCCACAGAACATCTCATTTCCTCTATCATGGACCCTGGTCTTCCCAGGTTTGCGGTGTGAGGCTGAAAGATCCAGGAAGACAGACACGCAAGCCCATCGTGTGACTTTCCCGCAAATAAAGTTTTTGAAACTCTCCAATTTCACTTAATAAACTAATTTCAGCGATCGTGGTGTGGTGGACTCTGCCAGACACTGGGAACAGAGAGGTGAACAAGACGATCTCCAGAACGGGGATCAGGACAGGCATGAGAGCAATTACACTCTTAAGAGCCCTCTATGTACGCAGTAGATGCTGGCGGGGCAGGACTGAGGAGGAAAAGTTCCCTGAGTTCAAGGAGATTATGGTTTAGACAGGGGCGAGGATGGGATGGCGGGGTGCGGAGCAGTGGTGAACGCCCCTCACGGTGAAAAGGCGGGAGCCCCGCCCACAGGCTCGGGAGTGCGGAGGACCACCCGCCGCCACCAAGACGCCAGGGTTCTGCTAGAGGGGGCGCGAAGACAGAGGGAAGAACATGCTAGCGTACTAGAGGTGCAGAGTCTACTGCGGCCGTGGAGGGGGGCAGAACCAACCCACTGCGAAAGGGCTCCTGAAGGAGTGGAGGCTGACATGGGACTCTTTCGACCACGGTTGAGAGCACAGTGATGTGTCTGCTCCACGTGCATGGAGGGAGGGGTCATGAAGCTTACCTGAAGGGTGCTGGAGGGCCTGGCTGGGGTGGGAGGAATCTGAACGGGACTCAGCTGAACAGCTGCTGCTGCTGCTGCTAAGTCACTTCAGTCGTGTCCGACTCTTTGTGACCCCACTGACGGCAGCCCACCAGGCTCCCCCGTCCCTGGGATTCTCCAGGCAAGAACACTGGAGTGGGTCAGGAAGAGACAAAAGCAGACTGGGGGGGTGGGGAGGGAGGGATATCCCTGGTAGCCCAGTGGCTAAGGCTCTGCTCTTCCAATGCTGGGGCCCAGGTTCAATCCCTGGTCAGGGAACTAGATCTTGGATGCTACAATTAAAGATCCCACATGCTGCAACTAAGACCCCACACGGACAATTAAATAAATAAATATTTTCTAAAACTGTCTTTTAAAAAAGCAGACAGAGAAAGAGACCTTCAGAGCCATCGAGTTTATGGTCTACATTTTTCCGTTTGCTCCCATTTAAGGTAACTCAGCCACTTTCTCTCTGTCCATCCACTGCCCTGTGATCACAGACATGCAGGTACGCTGCAGGATGAAGGGATTCACTTGAACCCAGGCAAAGCTGCCAGATGCCTCTGAGGTTCACCTGGCTGGCTGCAGCCATGGCTTCAAGGCAAACTGAGCCAAGGTGGGGAAGGAGGTGGCTATTTATTTTTCCACAACTCCACTGTCATCCTTCACCTCCCGGCACCTTACAAATTCCAAGCACCATTTCCTGGCTCCTTCCTTCTTCTTTACTTTGTGCATTGAAAGGAGGAGCCACATAGCAGGTTGGACTGGGAACAGTCCTGGCGTGGAAAGGGAAGGCTGAGTTGAGCACTCAGGCTGCAAACCCAGGGAGGAGCCCAGAGCTGTGCAGCTGAAATCTGCCCCGGCCCACTGGCTCTGGTTTCAGCAGTGCCTCCTCCACCCATGAGCTTGCTGTTCAGTCGCTCAGCTGTGTCTGACTCTTTGCAACCCCAAGGACTGCAGCACATCAGGCTTCCCTGTCCATCACCAACTCCCAGAGTCTGCTCAAACTCATGTCCATTGAGTCGGTGATGCCATCTCACCATATTATCCTCTGTCACCCTCTTCTCTTGCCTTCAATCTTTCCCAGCATCAGCGTCTTTTCTGATGAATAGGCTCTTCGCATCAGGTGGCCAAAGGATTGGAGCTTCAGCTTCAACATCAGTCCTTTCAGTGAATATTCAGGGTTGATTTCCTTTAGGATTGAGTGGTTGGATCTCCTTGCAGTCCAAGGGAACTCTCAAGAGTCTTCTCCAACACCACAGCTCGAAAGCATCAATTCTTTGGCGCTCAGCCTTCTTTATGGTCCAACTCTCACACCAGTACGTGACCACTGGAAAAACCATAGCTTTGATTATATAAACCTTTGTCAGCAAAGTGATGTCTCTGCTTTTTAACATGCTGTCTCGGTTGGTCATAGTTTTTCTTCCAAGCAGCAAGTGTCTCTTAATTTCATGGCTGCAGTCACCGTCTGCAGTGATTTTGGAGCCCCCCAAAAATAAAGTCTGTCACTGTTTCCATCGTTTCTCCCCGTTTGCCATGAAGTGATGGGACCAGATGCCATGTTCTTAGTTTTTTGAATATTGAGTTTTAAGCCTGCTTTTTCAGTCTCCTCTTTCACCTGTGAGGTCACTGACATCAATCACACATTCAATGACTGCTGGTTTCTCTTTCCTTTTGAATCTGCTGGGTTCAAAAAGGAATTCAAGTGACTTTCCCTATATGAGTTTTCCTTTCATGGCTTTTCATTTTACAGGAAATGGATCTCTGTCCCTCTCCTTTCTGTCTCTCCTCTGAATCTCTCTCTCTCTCTCTCCCCCGAATATATCTCTAAGGGTTATCATCTGCTTTTTCATATCTGAACTCAATTAACGACAACCTCTGTTTTTGTTACATCCTTAGTGTTTGGTTTACAAAAGCATCCACTTGTCACTTTTCAGGGAAGTCAAGGACACTGGCTTTTACCTTGTAGATGAAATGCAAATTTCATTAAAAGGAAAGATCCTTCATTCTGAAAGGTTGAATAGAAAAGAACTTAAAGCAAAATGCCAGCTGCTTAAGTTTAGAACACTGAGTTCAGCAAAGCAGAGGGACTTTTCTGCGTACCACCGTTTCTCGTTTATGTATGAGCTTCAGGGATTCAGAGTGACAGGAAAGAATATTCATCCCAGTTTGCACTGCAGACAGTTCAGCCAACCACCCTTATTTGCCCAGGACCAGGGGTCTCTGGGCTTCCCTGACGGCTCAGTGGTAAAGAAGCCACCTGTCAACGCAGGAGACGTGGGTTCCATCCCTGGGTCGGGAAGATCCCCAGGAGAAGGAAATGGCAACCCACTCCAGTATTCTTGTCTGAACAGAGGAGCCTGGCAGGGTCCATGAGGTCGCAAAGAGGCAGACACAACTTAGCACTAATCAACCAACCAACCAACCAGGGGCTCCTCAGACTGTGGGGTTGTCAGTGCTAAAACTAGAAAAGTCTAGGGTCAGCTGGGCTGGCTGGTCACTAGGATTACACAATGTGTAAAGAAATGTGTGTCGATTATGCCGCAGGCACTGGGCAGCTTGTGGGCCTCTGTTTCCCCAATTGCAAAGCAAGAGGATTTAACTCGGGGATGATCCTCCTGTCACCACTGGTCTGTCTTTGAGTCGTGTGTTCCTGAGCCTTTTCTAAACTGGGCTTCCTCTTGTTCATTTTGAAGTTGACATCTTCGTGGTTTTCAGCGTAGTCTCAGAGCTGTGCAGCATGACCAGTGTTTTTCAGTTCTGTTCTTCAGACTGGACAATTCCAATTACCTCAGCTTCATTCGTTCGTTCTCTCTTCTGCCAACTCAGCCCCTCTCGTGATTTCTTTTTCTGCTTAAGGTATCATACCTCTGAATTTCTACTTCGTTCTCTTTTCAATATAATTTCTATCTCCTTGTTAACATTCTTTATTTGGTGAGTACCGGTCTTATATTTTCCTTTCCTCTTTTTTCCCCCAAATTATATTGATTTAGTTGTGGCTGTGCTGGGTCTCCACCGCCGTCTGGACTTTCCTCCAGCTGCGGCGAGCAGGAGCCTGTTCTCTGGTAGTGCTGTGCAGGCGTCGCACTGCGGCGCTCTCTCCTGAGCACAGGCTCAGTAGCTGTGGTACTCAGGCTTAGTGGCTCCGAGGTACGTGGGCTCTTCCTGTGTCAGGAATTGAACTCATGTCTTCTGCCTTGGCAGGCAGATTCTTTACCACTGAGCCACAGGGAGGTCCTGCTTTCATTCTCTAGTCATGGTTTCCTTAGGCCTTTGAGCACATTTATAACGGCGAGTTTAAAGTCTTTGTCCAGTGACTCTTGCTTCCATGTTTCTTTGTCCCATAATTTTTTCCTGAAAACTAGCCATTTACATCAATATAGTGGTAACTGAAAATCAGACGACCCTCGCTCTGGGTTTGCTGCTGCTGCAGCTGTTCGTTTGTCCACTGACTTCTTAGACTTAATGATTGGGCCCAGGGTTCCTTACGTGTTGGGAAGCGACGAGGTGTCTACCCTTTGGGCCTGCGTGTGTGTTGCAGCAAACACAGCTTCGACATGACAGTGGTTTTAAGTTCTGCCTTTTTTCTCTCTCCCTTTCTCGTAGGGCTTTGAGGTCAGCCAGAGGCGACTGAGCAGGGCCTTCTCAGATGCATACACACCACGGTCTGGCCATCCATTCCACAACTGAAGGACATCTGGGTTGTTTTCAGTTCGGGGCTATCATAAATAATGCTGCTCCTGACATTCGAGCATAGGTTTTGTATTACCGTAAGTCTGCATTCTCTTAGGTATTGTAAAAACCCATGAGTGGGCGGGACTGCTGGGTCATGTGGCAAGTGTACACTGAACTTGATGAGAAAGTCCCAAAGGGCTTTCCGGACTGGCCGCACCATTCTGCACTCCCACCAGCACTGTCTGCTGCTTGGCATCTTGTCAGCACCTGGCACTGCCATTACTTTTTAATTTAGCCATCCTGACTGGTGGGTGTCAGGTCTTCCAGTGCAGATGTAATCGGCATTTCCCTAATGACCAATAACAGTAAGCATATTTTAATGTCCTTATCTGCCTGCTGTATATCTTCTGTGGTGAAGTGTCTGTTACAATCTTTTACCCATTTTTTAAACTGATTTATTTGTTCCTGTTGTTGAGTTTTGAGGATGCTTTATATATTCCAGTGCTAAGTCCTGATTTCAGGTGCACAACCTCTGCCCTGAGACTCTGCTCTGCTCCCATTGCGTGTCTCGGCTCTCTGTCTGTAAGGTGCTGTTTCACATTTTATTTGCATATGGCGTCTATATCTCTATATAAGTATATATCCACATATGCCCACACAGCTCCTCAAGCAATTTTCTTTTTTAATTTAGGGCCTATTCTGTCCTTCTGATGGCACTGTACAAGGTTCCAGGGAACCACAACTGACTCACATATGGCCTCAGCAACTGGTGAACCTTCATTTTTAAGAAATTTGTCTTAGGTTGGATTAAATTAAGAAATACGTAAAAATGACTGCATGTAATAAATCAGCTTTGTTTGTATAAAATTATTTGTTCAGACAAACAGTTGAAACACATTCATTATGACTTTATAAAAGCTACTAATTACCATCAGGAAATCTTTTCTCTATTCATAGTCAGAAATATTATGGAGCCCCTTGCCAAAAGTAGCATATATTCTGAAAGAATGCAGTTCGCATTAAAAGATTTCTGCTGCAATTTTAAATGGATACTCCTGGATCCTCAGCTCATGAAACGTGATGAAAGCCAAGTCATGTTCTCTTCAAAGACAAGTACACTCACTCTGCACAGCTCAGCACACACCTTTTCCCTACTGAGGAGTGGCATCCATGCAAAAGCTCGGAAGAATGTTTCACATCACTGTGGTATGACTATCTATCTGCAGAACCGCTGGAAGAATCTTCTCAAACACAGAGAAAATTAACTTTTCAACAGTAACTTAAAAAGCAATTGCAATTTCTTAAAATCCTCTTACATTGAGTTTAAAAAAAATGAGACTTAGCAATTTTATTGTTTTTTTATTCACTGATTAAGACAATAAAAGTTGTGCTCATTTCAATATTAAGAAATTAAAACCTCCCTTGAGACTTTCTCTGCCCTGGAGTAGGTTACATCTGTCAACTGCAAACAGGCTGGCCAGCTTGCAAGCAGAAATTCTCCCCAGGGCTGCAATATGTATAACTTCGCACTGTATTGTCTAGGGCTAAGAATGAGATGATTGGGCTTTTTTTTTTTTTATTATCAAAGGAAACTAAAAATAGGACTATGAAGTAAAATAAAAGCTCTAAGAGGAAATGCATTTAAGATATATTTTACTTTAATGCTTTTGCTTCCAGCCTCGCATGGCAGAGAATATATGAGGATGCTAAAGAAAGAAAGAAAAGAAGATTTTGTTGGTTTCCTCTAAGGCTTAAAGTTGACACAGTGCAAGTAAATGGGAGGATGGCCCTCAGAAGGCTGTTCCCTGTGACACTGTCGGTGTGCAGTCCAGAAGCTGGAGGTGATGCGCCTACGCTGTCTCCGAGTTTCCGGCAACTGCATCTCAACCTCTAAGCTGCCATCATGGGCGGACCCTTGCCTCCTCAGTGCTCCTAATTGCTAACACAGCCACAAAGGAACAAATGACTCCTGAGTGCAGATAAGACGGAGGGGTCTGGATTAATGAAGACTCTGTTCAGGCTGTTTAAGCTTCTTAGCAGTGAAGTACAGTCAGGGTTGCTTTTCTTTTTCTTTTTTCAAAAGAAGAAAGGAAGGGAGAGAAGGAGAGAGTAAAGAAACAGAAACATCAAAAGAAGAGAAGGAATCCAAAAGAGGCTGTGAGTGTTCTCTGCCAAAGCATAATTTTCATTTTCTTTAAGGCTTAGAAGCAGTGGGAGAACTGGAACTCCCTTGAGAGAAGATGGCAGGAACAGAAGCTGGTTATACAACTTCAGCGTGGTAGCACCACCACAGATCAGCTGACATGCTTTCCAGGGAGGGTCATCTGAGCCCATGTTACCCGGAGGTGAGACTGCAGGCTGTGTGTTTAAAGCGGCACTCTGTATCCCAAGTATCAAAACTTCTTGATAATATCTCAGGGGTTCTCAAGTAGATCATTTTATGTAAACGAGAGTGACAAGAAGGCTCTGAATTCTACTCTTGGCTCAACCAAACCACGTGACCTTGAGGCCTGGCCATCTCTTCTGCAAAATGGGGATGAAGTGATCCCCCTTTGAGGAATGGATGAGGTTACACATTCCTTTCCAGCAGCACTGTTGATATGCGCTGAGTTACTCTGAAGGTGTTACGATCTTTTGGGGAGTGTGCTGCCGTCCATGGGCTCGCAAAGAGTCAGACACGACTTAGCGACTGAACAACAACAACATAATCTTTCTTGGGGCCCGTGGCATGTCCCACTGGGGAAAGCGGTAGGATTATGCCCGGAGGAGGTGGGGAACCGGAGCCTATCACGAGGTCTCATCTCACTCTTTCCTCGTCAGACACATCTGACGCGTGACTTCACGTTTTACATGCCACACGGGTTTTCGGTACTTGGGAGGCAGCCCAGGAACCAGACTTCCTGCACCAGAGTGCTGGGGCTCCGTTCACGCACGAGCATTGAGCATTGCCATGGGACACCATGCAGGACACTGGCAGTGCCCCCTGGGGAGAACCTGGACACGGGTCTCGGGGGATAATCTCTTTCCCTCTGATTTTCTCAAAGAAGAAATATCTTGATGAAAGTCTATGAAGACCCTGCAGAAAATCCTGTGTTTCTGGCAGGCAAGGAAAAGAATGTGGACGTAAGGGGCAGGGCAGAGATGAAAAGGAGCTGGCAGTTGACATGCCTGGAGCCCTTACTCTGGGCAAGGCACCATCCTGCATGGGTTACATGTGCCATCCTCATAACAGCCCCTCGGACTCAGCACAGAGAAGAGGGAGGGACCAGGATTCAAACCCAGACAGTCCCACTCCTAAGTCCCTGCTCTTAACCACTCACTGTGGCTGCCGTCTTATGAACTAAAACGTATTTCAGGTCCATTGACAATATACCATGGTACAATATTTATATTGTCTGTTTTCAACATGATGGAAGAAATTAAACTTCATCTAAAAACTTGGTGTTGGAGAAGACTCTTGAGAGTCCCTTGGATAACAAGGAGATCAAACCAGCCAATCCTGAAGGAAATCAGTTCCAATATTCATTGGAAAGACTGATGCTGAAGCTCTAATACTTTTGCCACCTGATGGGAAGAGCCGACTCATCTGAAAAATGACCCTGATGCTGGGAAAGACTGAAGGCAAAAGAAGGCGGTGACCGAGGATGAGATGGTTGGATGGTGTCACTGACTCAATGAACATGAGTTTGAGCAAACTCCAGGAGACGGTGAAGGACAGGGAAACCTGGTGTGCTGTATAGTTCATGGAGTTGCAAAGAGTCAGGCACGACTTACCAACTGAACAACAGCAACGAAAAAACACTTGGATTTTAAACAATATGTTCCCCTTTGAATATCACTGTAAAGATGTAAGTTAGGGACTGGTCCAGTTTATGTCTGATCTTCATGATCCTGAGAACCTCGCTTTTGATACTTCTGCTCCCAGAGACGTGGCCATTTATCTCTGGCTTTTAAGTCCTGTCATTAAACTAGCTCCCTGCCTGTGACGACACAGATTGTCTGCCACACTGCTCCTCTCATCATCACCCCCGAAACAGAGCTTGTTAGTGTGTCCACTGCTTCGGAGAAAGAATTTTTGTTATCTATCGGCTCTTTTTTTACAATCATTAATCCACTCAAAGAACCTCTGCATGACCAGAGTAGCTTAAAGATTTAGGGGATCCTTGGCAAAACTGCCAGAATCAATATCGGATCTGGATTCAGAATGCAATCACCACAGGAGACAGAAGAGGCATAAAATAGAAGTGCAACGAGCGTGCAAGAATTCTGATAGAAAGACAAAACCATCCTACACTCCAGGTGCTGTGCTGTGTAGACCACTTGTACTTTGGGGGAGCCAGACCCTTCTCTTGCTTACTGCATCCCGCCACGCACCCTCGACACACCACACCCCAAACTGGAGTCTTTCTTTTCTGTCTCCCAAGGTCGTTCGTCTTCTCCTGCTCGCTCTCTCTGAATTCCCGACAGAAGCAGCCACCTCTTCCCCAAACTTTACTTCTCACTGCCATTGCCAACTCTCCCCTTGCAAATCACGCTCATCCAGCAAGCCCTGACACTGTCCTGAACGCAGCGCGAGCCCGCCCTGTCGTCATCAACGCTTCCCAGGCGGCGGCGGCGCCAACCTCTGCCTGCACTGTCACCACAGCACACCCTCTCCCGCGCTGCCCCCGCCGCCCCAGGCCTGCTGACTCAGGCCGCGATCCTCGACTTTATCCCCTGCCCCTATCTGGAGCTGAGGGGAACTGGTGAAAGGCTGGAGATGGTATGTCAACCTTCACATTGTGAAATACACGGCTCCGCTGCATTCACCAACCACACAAAGAAAATGTCACATGTGACAAGGCAGGACTCAAGGCAGGACTCAGCATGAATCCCACCTTGGCTCCTTGAACTGGATGTGTTTCAAGGAGTTCTCAGCTGGCCGCAAAAGTAGGTCCAAACAAGATGTTTCAAAGGGATAAAGAGAGCCCCTGTATGCTGCAAAAAAATCAAAGGAACAAGCGCAGAGCAGGGGAGACACGGCTCACATGCGGAAAAGAAATGACACATTCTTGTGTTTGGGAGTATGATGTCAGCTTAACTGATGCCAAGAGGGAAAAGTGGGCGCCTTGAATATAAGTAAGCAACGTCTAGTGGCCAGTGTGGAGGAGAGAGGGCCGACACGCCCTGGTTGTGCTGTCGGATCTGCCGTCTGGCCTTCCTGAGATAAGTTCCAGCTTGCCTGCTCCCAGGCACCCCATGCCACCTCTCTGCTTTCTGTCCCCTTCACTTCCTATCAGGCTACCCCCACTTACCCACGTGACCTGGCCAGGTCCCCTATCCTGTCTGTACCTCAATGTCCTCATCTCTAAAAATACAAAGGACAATGTCACCTCGTAGAGGTGTTTGCTGGACATTCACAAACTGTCTCATTTTCCAGATGGATGACAGAGGCTCAGAGAGGTTAAGGAACTTGCCCAAGGTCAAGGTCACACAGCTGACAAGCTACCATGACTGTTCGGTACCGTACTTGGCCCACCGGCTGGACTTTCTCTAGCTGCCCTGCCTGACACAAATGGATGAATCTTGTTTCCAGTCCCAGCCTGGCCCACAGGCACCAGACTGTTCCTGTCACTTCACAAAGAATGGGATACAGTGAACATTGTTAACGTTTCTCCTCCATACCGTGAAAAGGCAGGGAACTTGGCCCTTCATCCCACGGCAAACACTGCAGATGGCTGCCCTCTGTCACCCTCTGTCCCTTACAAGCCATCGTGCGTACGTGTGTGCTCACGTGTGTGCACGCATGTGTGCTCAGTTGTGTCCGACTCTGTGTGACCCCCTGACTGAAGCCTGCAGGGCTTCTCTGTCCATGGGATTCTCCAGGCAAGAATACTGGAGTGGGTTGCCATTTCCTCCTCCAGGGGATCTTTCTGACCCAGGGATTGAACCCACATCTCCTGTGTGGCAGGCGGATTCTTTACCCTACATTTCCCTCAGAATTCACCTTTAAATCTCCCCATGCCAGCCCCATTCACATCATTTACTCCAGCGCCCTGATCCCCATCAGGTGGTAAGAATCCGCTCTAAATAGTTAATGGATATTGGGTCCTTGGCGCCCAAGTACCAGGGAAAGAAAAAGTGACAGCCGAGGTGTCAGGGTATAAAAAGAAGTAAAAATATGGGGCATGGAACACACAGTTTTATTCTCTCTCTCTTTAAGAATCTGGCACAAAGAGCTCACCTCCTTCCTGCCAGGGATGGAGCAGCAGTGACTTGGCAGCGGTCTCCAGCCAGATGTCACCTCATCTGGTTGCCTTGGCTGCTTAGCTGTTTAGAAAGAGCAGCCCAAACACAGTGCGGGGGGCTCCTGGAGGCCACGGGCAGGAGCGCTGCGGGCTGGGGGTGGCCCTGCTCCTCCGGGCGGGTGGTGGGACACGTTGTCAGCGGGTGGCTCTCCGCTCAGGTGCAGAGGGGGCCTGGGAAGCGCCCGCTGCTCACTGCCCCGGCTCCGTCCTGAGGGTGAGCTGTGTGTCTTGTCCCCGGCACCAGGGCACAGACGTGTCCTGCTGTTTCACAAGGATGACATCCCGAGTGCCTTTGGGGGTGTCCCCAGCCTATGTCCACAGGACTGCGCTCTGGGATACAGACAGAGGGAGCACCTCGGGGCGCAGCCTCCGCTCTGAAGCCCTGCGATGCGGGCGCTGCAGCCTGGCCTCTGTGGGTCTCACCCGGCTGAGCCCGGAGCCTCGCGGGGTGCCCCGGGAAGCAGGCAGGACGCTGGGCAAACACACCAGTGAGGAGTCACTTGGCTGCCGAGTGCAGGAGGGAGAGAGTGGTGTCTGGGGGTGGTCCCGGGCTGTTTCCAGTCTGGTGACCAGACACCAAGGGTCTCAGGTGGAGGGGAAGGGCCCAGGGACCAAGGGTGTCCTCTGGAATGAGCCCTCTGGCGTCACCCAAACCCCCAGGCAGTTCTTTAGGACAAAGCCACGCTCGGACATGTGTCTGTACACACATCAGCGTGTGGTGGAGGGCGGCATGCAGTAGGCCCTGCCAAGCGGCCCATTTTGGTCACCATCTGCCGCGGAGAGCCCCAGCACCTGTCGGAAACAGCTGCAGACGGCAGATCGGAGGTGAGGGAGGGGAGCGGCCCCACCCCGACGACTGATCGCAGGGAGCGCGGCCTGTCCCCGCAGAAACGCCAACTGCTCACTTGGAAGCCCATCCCAGTTCGGAGGGGATGTGATGGCACCACGCGCTGTTCATCGCTTCCTTGCGTGGGCAGGACAGAAGGAGCACCAGTGTCCTTCCTCCCCAGCACCGGGGGTGACTGCCGCTTGTCACGGGGGCCGAGGGAAAAACGCATTCAGGATTCCTGTTGGGAAGAGAGAACTTCTAGGGGCGACTCTCCCCTGGGGCTGTGAGCGCAAGACTCCCATGCGAGGGTCTCTGCCTCTCTGCCTGCGAGGGAGAGCAGTGACACTCCACTCTCCCGGCCCCGTTGGCAGGGAGACGTCCCCTCTCTGTCAGGGGGGCTGCAGTGAGCCAAGAGCTGGGATGAGGAACGTCAGAGGGGGACACGGTCCGGGGCTGAGTCCTCTGAAGCATCTTCTTTCAGGCACACCAAGTGAACTTCAGTAAGATGAAATGAAAACCTTTACTATGATCACCAAAAAGCCTTCCAAAGTGAGTTATGCACTCCCCTGCCGACCATGCCTTTAAGTCTGTTACATCTTAGCTGATTGATCGCAAAAGACCCTGATGTGGGAAAGACTGAAGGCAAAAGAGGAAGGGGGCGAGAGAGGATGAGCTGGTTGGACGGCATCACTGACTCGATGGACGTGAGCTTGGGCAACCTCTGGGAGACGGTGAAGGACAGAGGAGCCTGGCGTGCTGCAGTCCACGGGGTTGCAGAGAGTCGGACACGACTGAACAACAACAGCGTGTCAAGTGCTGGCCGCTTGCAGCTGCGGCTCAGTGAGTCTGCTGAATCCCGCGAGGCGCCGTCCCGCCCTCTCGTGGCAGGACTTCTTGTTGGCTGGTCCACGTCCTTCTTCTCCGGGACATCACGCAGCGAGGCACCTTGCTTCTGGAATCATCACACCTGCTTCCCCTGGTCTGCCGGCTGGCACTTCTTTCCACTCAGGCTGCTTTCTTTCCATTCAAACTTCCGGAAGCTTCACGGATGCCTTCAGAGGGCCATCCTCAATCCAATCCTGAGACGTCGAGTCGGTGGCTTCTAACTTGTGGGGGGCTGGTAAACAAGATTCTCCAGGTTTCTGTGTAAGGAGGACAAACTCCACAGCCCTGCGGGAAGGGGGGCCCTGGCTCGAGTGCAAGGACCTGGTGACTTGTGGTCGCTCAGAAGCTGTTTCCTCTTGCGGTTTTCAGATACTTGAAACCACTTCATTACTTGGGAGGTACATGCTTCAGCCGTGGGCTCAGGGACCAAGGACATGAAAGGTGTGGTCGGCTCTCTGCTTCTCAGAAACAAAGGGAGGAGGAACACATTCACCCCCCACCTCCCACCCCTAACCCTGCCATTGTCAGGGCCACGCAGGGTACGGAAAACATAGCTCTGGGCTTAAACTCAAGTCGGGAAAATTCCCTACTGACTCATCTTGCAAAGCAAAGTAACAGATTCCACCCCAAGGTAACACTGTGTTATCCTTTGTAGAACAGCTTGGCAATCCACCACGAGACCCTCTGTGGCAGGGTCTCCTTCCCGTTCTGCCCGTTGGCTTTTCACTTTGCTGACTGTGTCTTTGGATGCATGAAAGGTTTAAATCTTGGTGAAGTCCAATTTATTTTTCTTTTGTTGCCTGTGTTTTTGTTGTGACAGCCAAGAAATTATTGCCCAGTCCAATGCAGATCTGCACTAAACCCACTGAAAAAGATCCAATGAAGATTTTCCTCTGTGTTTTCTTTGAAGAGAGAATACTAGGTCTCTAACCCATGTTGAGTTACTTTCTGTATGCCGTGTAAGGGAGCTTCATTCTTTTGCCCTTACATTCAGTCACAGAACTCGATATCCAGTTTTCCCATTGCCCTTGGTTGAAAAGACTGTCCTTTCCCCGTGGTCTTGACACTCAAGTCAAAAGTCAATTGACCAGACGTGTGACGGTCCAGCCTTCCTTTCCAATTCTGTTGCACACCCTTTTCAGTCTGCTGCCACATCAGTATCGTGGCTGCCCCCAAAGGCTGACAACGGCCCGTCCCCAACATCTTCCAACCAGATCACTACTGCCTCCGGGCCACCGCCCCCCAAAAGCGGCTGCACTATTCAAAGTCAGCACAGATAACAGCATTCTCTCTCTGTTCTCCCACGTCTGTTCCCACTCCTGGTTTCCCTTCCTCGGTTCCGATACCAGCCACACAAGGAAAAACCTTCCTGTCAGCCCCAGCTCCAGCTCTCAGGAGCTGTTTATCATCACTACCCCCACACACAGACAGAACAGGCCACGGCCCTCCCCATCTTACCTCTGATTTTCCCCTTCAATCTATCTTCTCCTTTCTGTTCTCTCCAGGGCTGCCTTAATCCAGGCTCTCTCTCATCACTTTTCACCCATCACCATCTCCTGCTTCCAGACCCCCTCAGCCAGCCCAGCCCCGACACTTCCTCTGGAGGCATCATGGAACAGGTCAGTCTGATATGGTCTCTGCTGCTCGGAGTTCCTCAAAGATGCCCCATCTAGGAAGGCAGTCTATCACCTCTCCACCCTACACACACACACACACACACACACACACACACACTCACACACACAGCCTCAGATACACCGGAACTCTAGCTCAATTCAGTCACTCAGTTGTGTCCAACTCTTTGTGACGCCAGGCCTCCCTGTCACACCGGAACCCCCGCTGTCCTTAAATATCCTGTTTTTGGTTGAAATATTTATCTGCCCCGGGTCTTAGTTGCAGCACACAGGCTCTCTGATCTTTAGTTGCGGTATGTGAGATCTAGTTCTCCGCCCAGAGATCAAGCTTGGGTACCCCGCGTGGGGAGCGTGGGGTCTGGGGTCTCAGCACACCCGGGCTCTCCCCTCCTGTCTTTGGTCAGGAGAGTCTGTGCTCCAAACAGTTCACCTTATTGCTCCAAACCAGGTCAGACATCGCCTCCTTTGTGACAAGTTCTGGACCATCCCCCAAAACCATCAGGGTGAAGCAGAATTTCACCTTCATACATAGGTGATTTATCAGCGTGGTTTACTAGCTGCAACCATGATGACAGTAATAATCTCCGTTCCTCCACCACTACCAGCCCCATCTCCGCAGGGACATACTGCAGTCCTGCCTGTTCCAACACTAGGGGGACGCCTGTAGACCACCTGTCCCAGGAAGGCCTCGCTGGTTTCTTTTCTCGTCCCTTTCTTTCCTGGACGGTGAGAGACGCGAGGATGGGGATTGCCTTGTCTTCATCTCTGAAGCTACAGCACAAGGTCTGACACGCAGCAGATGCTAAGACTCCTTTGCTTAAAAAAAAAAAAAGGGGGGGGGGAATGACTTCAAGTGCCCACTTTCAAGTTTTGCAGCCCATGGAGTATTCCACTGCTGGGGCAGTGGCTCACATCCTCCGTGCAAACGGGCAGCTCATTAGTCCCGAGGCTGGCAGCAGATCTGCTGAGCCGAGCTCAGTTCCCAGGCTTTCTCCCAGAGCCGGCTCTTCACCTGAGCTGGAGCCCACCACAACCGACGCCCTGTGCGGGACTCCTGCCCCAGGATGTGGAGATGCTCCCGCAGCCCTACCCTTTTGAGGGCTATTTTAAAAGCAAATTCAGAAGCGGTGGTGGTGGTATTCTTTCACCTGAAGAACAAGACAACTTCCTTGACATAATAAGGTTAAAAAAAAAAAAAAAGGAAAAACCCCATCCTGCCTTTCCTTTCAGTTGAACTGAAAAAAAAGAAAAAAATCCCCAGTCTTCCTAGTCTCCAGCTGGCAGGCTGCTGGACTCCCGGCTTTCGAGAAGAAGGGGAACGGAAAGATGAGCCCTTGGCAGCTGAGAACTTATTTTTGGCAGAGCAGCTGGTGGAGGACTTGCTGGCAGCGGGTGGCATCTGCCCCCCACAGAGGCAGAGGTGCCAGGGCCATCTTCCCGGCCTGGGCGCCTGGCTCTGATCTTCACAGGGACAGGTTGGACCTTCTGGGGGACCCTCAATGGAGAAAAGGGTAGAGGCTCCCAACAGAGGCTCCAGGGGAAGTTCACTGCTGCTCTCCAAGGAAGTTCCCTTTTAGAACAGGGGAGAAGACCAGCTCTGTCTGGTCTAAACCTGGGACCAGGACAGGCCGGTGGGACCCCATGAAGGCAGGATGCAGCCACTTCATTATAAGCAAGAAATCCTCAGACAGAGGTCCCTGGTGGTGGAATGAGCTGTCTTAGAACTGATTAAATGGCGGCCGGTGGGCTTTCCACTTGCCAGAAATGTTATGAGAGGGATCCTTGGATGGAGTAAAAGGGAGTTCGTTTTTTAAAGCTGGGAAGGGCAGTGGAAACCAGTTAGGGGTTGATGAAAATGATCACTGTGGACAGACCACTGGACACAGACATCAACATTTTAAGAGACTCCAAAGAGGATTTTTAGGCAAAACTACACATTTGTTGGTTTTTCTCTGATGAAAGCCACTGAGAAACAGCCAGACTTCTGACTTTGTGCTGAACCCACACTGCCTTTTGTCGTGTGGATGTGACAGCCCAAGTTCAAGGCTTTCCACATCGACACACGAGAGAACAGAGGGCCAGTGCCCACTTCTAGTCTTCGCCAAGTTGTCACAATGGGCTCACTTTACTTCTGCTTTTTTTCCCACTTGTGATAATTTAGAACAACGGGAACAAAAAAGTCCTGAAGACTGTGAGAAAACAAAATGTTCTTCAAAGAAAGATTCTGCATTGCCATTCAATCCAGCTATCTGGCACTCTAGAAACACCTTCACGTTCAGTGTGGAATAACAGACGTCTGAAGCAAGAGAACGTGACGTTGGTAGAAGAAAAAATAATTCTCACTGGCAGAGAGCTCTCCAATTCAAACTGAGAGGTCACCTGTTACCTGCCAGCCCCTCTCTGAGCTACCACCAAAGGTGTGACCCTGTCCTCTGGGGACGTGGCACATGCCCTCCAGGGTGTTCACCCCAGGGCACTGCCCACCTGGGTGGCTCTTATCTCTCCACACACCCTCCACCTAGCCCCATGGACTCTGCATGGCGACAGCTTCGTCCTCTTGTAGCTTGTATTTCAAATGAGCTCAATTCAAGCAAAATTTGTTAACCCCCCAAAAAAAGCACTGGGGTCAATGTGATGGCCTTGGAGGAGGAGGTAAGTAGCTTCTAAACATTTGTCACTTGTTTGTTGTACCTCCACTCAATTCCCCAAGCATTAGAGGTGGCTTGGGCTTTCCCGGTGGCCCAGTGGTAAAGGACTGGCGTGCCAACGCAGGAGACACAGGAGACGAGGGTTCGATCCTTGGGTTGGGAAGATCCTCTGGAGAAGGCAATGGCAACCCCAACTCCAGTATTCTTGCCTGGAGAATCCCATGGACAGAGGAGCCTGGCAGGCTTCCTTCCATGGAGTTGCAAAGAGTCAGAACTAAGTGACTGAGCACGCACGCACACACACATGCACACAAACGCACAAATAAAACAGGAGCAGGGGAGATCAGGGGCTTCCTTCATGACTCAGATGGTAAAGAATCTGCCTGCAGTGCAGGAGACCCAGGTTCCATCCCTGGATTGGAAAGATCGCCTGGAGAAGGGAATGGCAACCCACTCCAGTATTCTTGCCTGGAGAATTCCATAGATAGAGGAGCCTGGCAGGCTACAGTCTGTAGGACTGCAAAGAGTTGGACACAACTGAGTGGCTAAACACAGGGAAAGTCAAGCCAAGAGACAAAGATAGATCCCGCATACCCTACATGTACATCACAGAGTCCTAGGTAGTTGATAAGGTTTTGATAGAACCACAAATGTGACTCCATAGATGAACAGAACAGAGTCTCCAAGCTGTCTGGGGATGGAAGAGCCCCCCTTGTACCAATTTCCTGGCACAACAGCATAGAAGTGGATGCTCTAGACGGGTTCACAGTTTGGATACCCACTGGGACATCAGAACACAAGGTCATGACTCAGAGCCTGACATCCGGCTGAATTACTTGGGCTGGGAGGGTCAGGGAAGGCTTTGCCCAAGGTTTCATCTCTGTTGGACCACTTTGATGGAAAGACTGCCCAAATTTGCCAAGCCAGTCATTACTGTCGCCATTACACTAGAATGGAAGTGGTGCTAAGAAGAAAAATGCCACACAGGTCCTCTAGTGATGGCGGCCCCACTGAACAGTGCCTGCAACAGAAGGGCTGGAACCTCAGCTTCAGGGTCACACCCCAGACCCGCAATTCCCTAGGCTTGGGCGATTCTATTCACGTAACGACCTCAAAGTTCTACCTGGAGTTACCAGTCTTGGGACACTTCTAATGGTAGCGCTTTGGGGTAAGGAGACAAGGTCATTCAGCAGTCAAAAACACACGTTATCATCTAGAAAGTTATAATCCCTAAATTGTCTTCAACCCACACCTGAAGTCCTTCACTCCAGGCAATCTGAAATGACCAACAGTCATTCCCCAAAGGTTTAACAGCCAGGACACTCTTTCAGGGGATCACAACTCGAGTCCTCAATGCATAATCTTCAAAAACTAATCCCATTTTCGCTAGAACGCTTATCTGCTTTTCCTCCAAATAGTATTTTCCTTTAATGATACAGCCTCTTATCGCACGGCAGCTCCAAACACAGGAATGTGAGAAGTTACTGAAATGCTTCATCTTCCCTACTGAAACCCACCACCTTCTTCCAGAACCCTTGCCACTCCATGTGGAGAGAGACAGGCTCTGGGGGCGGGGAGGGGGCTTCCCAGGTGAAGGACAGATGATTCTGAGGAACAGCGGCCCCAGCTGAGTGCGTGCGTGCTCTCCCCAGGGAGGTCTTGCATCAAGGACAGAGACCCTCCATAACAGCACCCCCTGCCTGTCCCCGTCACCCAACTGGCCAATGGTCCCAGTTGGCGAGCAGGAAAGGAGATTTCAGAGAAGCTGAAAAACACTCTCAGAATGAGGCAAAAATTGCTCTTTGCCCAAAGGTTACTTCTGTAGCCAGGCTGGACCCAGGGTTAGCTGATAGGCTTTGCAGCATTTCATTACAAGCGGAGGGGCAGCAGCAAGGACGCTTCTCGCCCCAGGCTGAGACGCTCGCCCTACTCGGCCAGGACCTGCCAGACCCTTCACCCTGGCCTCAGCATCAGCCTCTAGCGTCCGCCTCCTCTGCTCCCCTCCTGTCACCACTGTCAGAGCAGTTTTTCTCAAACATGCCCCTGGCCATGTCCTCCCCCTGCTCAAGCGTGTGGCTAAGTGTGTTCTCTGCATTTTGGCCTCAACCAAACTTTCCAATTGTGATCCCTCCACCTTCCACGCTCATTCTCCGCGCATCACACGGTTCTGCCCCAGTGAACACACTGCTGCCCAGAATCACACCGGTGTGGGTTACTCTTCCTTAAAATTCATTGCCTCTCCCCATGGGTACATCATCGCCCTTTGAGAACACGTGTGTGTGCGTGCACAGGTGCTCACACACACTCACACACTCTTCCATGTCTGGTTAAAAATCTCACTCATCTTTTGAGGCACATTTCTCTGGAGCATCCTCTAGACAGCCTTCCTAGTTCCCAGGTTGGAACTCGACACTCCCTTAGGCATGAGCCCCCTGAAGTTCCTAGTACATCAAGCTTACCCGGATGGCTCACTGATCACATGGCTCTAGGAGCCTCTGTGTGTGTGTGTCAGTTTCTGCCACTTGAATGTAAGCCAGCTAGATGGCAGAGATGGAGCTGGTCTCCCCACCCTCCCTCCTATCCCAGGCCTATCCCAGTGTCCCGGCGTCCTATCCCAGTGTCTTCATGGCAGACACTCAGTTCATGGCTAGACTGAACTGAGTCTGTAACTGCAAGTCATTGATTTACAATCAGTAAGTATGGACAATATTGAAAGGACTCTGGATTCAATTCTGAACAAACAACCTCTCCAGTATTAGACAGAAATTTGGCAAGCCAATTCATATTTGTATGAACTGAACACATTATTTAGGTGGCAGGGTCGGACACGACTGAGCGACTTCACTTTCTCTTTTCACTTTCACACATTGGAGAAGGAAATGGCAACCCACTCCAGTGTTCTTGCCTGGAGAATCCCAGGGACGGCGGAGCCTGGTCGGCTGCTGTCTATGGGGTCGCACAGAGTCGGACACGACTGAAGTGACTTAGCAGCAGCAGTAATGAAGAACCCGCCCTCCAATGCAGGAGATGTAAGGGAGGGGAGTCTGATCCCTGTGTGGGGAAGACTTCCTGGAGGAGGAAATGGCAACCTACTCCAGTATTCTTGCCTGGAGAACCCCCATGGACAGAGGAGCCTGGCGGGCTACAGTCCGTGGGGTCATAAAGAGTTGGGCACGACCGAAGCAGCTTAGCATGCACACACGCACACACATGATTTAGAAAGTAACTGATGCCATTTGAAAGGAAGAGGCCTGGGTTCATCACTGAGAGCAGTGGGGGGTGTGGGTGTGGGACATGAGCTGGCCGAGGAATCGCTCTGTCCCCCAGCAGCTGTGACTTTGGGTAAGTCCCACTGACCTTCTGAGCCTTGGCTCCCCCATCCATAAAACGGATGCGTGAATTCTGCCACTCAAGCAAGGCTGCTCAGAGGCGTGATGAGACGTTATTTATAAAAGGGATTTAAGAACTAAAAATGTGCTATTCAAATAAGAAAACTTACATAATCATTTTGTGAATCCTACTATGATAAGCAATTTTTTTTGTAGTTAATATAACGCTAATCCCCTTTTTTGGCCTGGGTGAAGAAAGGATGGGGTAGAAAGAGTGGGGAGCTCTATTTATGGTTAATAGCCCTGTGTTGACTTCCCCTGATGCTGGGAAAGACTGGAGGCAGAAGGAGAAGAGGGCGACTGAGGATGAGATGGTCGGATGGCATCACCGATTCAGTGGACACGAACTTGGCAAACTCTGGGAGATGGTGAGGGATGAGAGGCCTGGCAAGCTGCAGTCCACGGGGTTGCAAAGAGTCAGACGTGACTTAGCGACTAAACAACAACAACCACCCCTGAGCTGGTAAAGGGTCTGATACTCTGCGATAACTTCTCTGAAAATGCAAACTGTTACATTTGGGGACCACAGGGTCCTCCTGGCTGCCAAAAATACAGATACCTAGCGTTAACATGCTTTTCTACAATACGAACATTGAGCAGTCTCTCTTGGGTTTGGAAAGGTCAATGAGAAAAACTCACTGAAACAAGGCAGATGAAGAAACTGGTAAACTATTTTTTGATTAAATTTTTATTGGAGTGCAGTTGCTTTACAATATTCTGCTGTACAGCAAAGTGAATCAGCTCTATGTATACGAATATCCCCTCTCTTTCGGATTCCCTTCCCACTGTGGTCCCTGCAGGGCCCTGGGTGGCGTCTCCTGTTCTGTGTTGTAGGTTCTCATTATTTGTTCTATGCACAGTATCAATGGTGCATACATGGGACAGACTGTTGTTGTTTTGTTGCTCAGTTGTGTCTGACTCTTTTTCGACCCCATGGACTATAGTCCCCCAGGCTCTTCTGTCCACAGGATCATCCAGGCAAGAACACTGGAGTGGGTTGCCACTTCCTCCTCCAGGGAATCCTCCTGACCCAGGGATCACACCTGAGTCTCCTGCACTGGCAAGTGGATTCTTTACCACTGAGCCACCAGGGAAGTCCATTAAGACTGGTAAAATATTTAAATGCTATTATATATACACAAGACACAAATGCTATCTAGTGAACAGTTCACAGCAACTCCTTAGAAACCCAAAGCCAACCCTGTGCATGCGATCTGGGGTCTCTCCCATCTACTCTTGACTTCGCCACTGATGGCAGGAAGCTTACCCCACACCAGAGCCTGGGGCCAGCCGTGTGGCCATGCATACAGCACTCTGCCTGCAGACCACAAATCCACCCAGGGCTATCTTCATGCCTGCCCCATACATGTACACGCCTGAAGCCTACACGGTGACCTGCATAAAGGCACACCTGATACCCGGGGGCCAGTCCCCAAAGTGTCACTTGATACCAGTGTGCTCACCTGTCAGCCACATCACTGCATGTGTGTGAGAGCCACGGGTTTACCAGACACCTCGAGATTCACACTGCCTGATGCAGGTCACCAACCGTCCAGCAGAGCGAGTCCCAAACGCTGTCATTCCCGTGCTGTAATCTACCGCACGGATCATTTCCATACACGTCTGTGCATATATGACCGTGCCTCCCATGACTGGTCACAGCACTGTTCACACAGCACCCAGGAAGGCAGCATGCGCCACGCACAGAATTACTGTACCTAGACCTTCTGCCCAGACCACAAAGCCCATTTCCACCAAAAGCCAAGAAACGCCTCTCAGCTCTACAGCAGGATTTGCTGTCATAACTTTGGATTCAAGTCTGAGAACTCCATTATGGCAAGTTTGACGGAAAAATCAGGTGAAAATGTGCCTGCCCAATGGGAAGGACAAAGACGTCAAGCTGATGTCACACTGGCTCTAAACGCAGGAGAGGCTCCAATGCCTCCTCGTACCCTGGAGGGAAACCCTGGCAGGGGGAGGCTCTGCTTTCTTTCCCCCAGCCCCTCCTCCCGGGACTCGGGGGTAGCTGTGGGCCGCCGAGGTCCGCTCTGCTCGGCACCACGCTTCCTCAGCAGGGTCGGCTGACCAAGCCTCCTCACGTCACAGAAGAGCCACTGGGGCTGGGGGCACAGTGAAGGCTGCAGGCTGCACCCCCAGTGGAAGGCTGACGTCTCTTCACAGTGACACACACAGCCACCAGATGAACTTTTAATTTCAATGTCCGCTTGGCTACTGAGCACATCTAAGAATAACAGAAAGAGCATCATGGCCAGACCCAGAAGGAGGGAGAGAGCGCGAGATGAGGGCGGGACACGGGGCTCGGGACAGAGAGCAGGTTGGAGGTGGGAGGGTCCAGCTGGGAGGGACGCTGGGCTGGACTCGGTGGCCGGCACTGACCCCTGACCAGCTGCGTGGTCTCAGGGAAGCCTCCTTCCCTCTCTGGCCAGCCACTTCTCGAGCTGTACATGGAAGAAGTCAGCCTCTATGATCCCTTCATGCTTAAATTCAGAAGGATTCAGGAGGTATGAGCATCACTCATGGTGGAACGAAGTCCTGGCGGGCAGACAGCTGAAATTCATGAGGGCCGGGAACAGATGCTTGCCCACTCAGCTTGGGCCAGCCTAGGCAGGGTCCCTCAGCCTCTCCCTCATCATGAGGGACTCGAGCAACTGTGATCATCGCCCAGGAAGTCCACCCTCAACCACTTCACCTGCACAGAGGCAAACCTTCCACTGCAAAGCCAATGGAGGAGGTTGTGTCTTGTCTGAGCACACTGCATTCACGCAGTGAGTTCTTGTAAATACAAAAGTCTGAAAACTAATATTAAGGCACCAACCTTTAGAAATGTAGGGAAATGTCTCAGATGTTTCTATAGATCAAGACGTGTTCATGGCATGACCAGCCCTGCGGCAAAACCAGGCCAGCGACCCAAGGCCCTAGCCAGGGGAACACAGTCTTTTAAAGCTGTTACCATCTGCCCACTCACTGCTTCATCGACTTCTCTGACGTGGGATAAATGAAGCCATGGACAAATGAGGCCACGAATTCCTCTTCTTGGACTCAGGGGCAGGGCAGGCTGGGACAGCAGCTGATAGACGCTAGGTGTCTGGCGTGGCGAGTGGGAGGAGGACGGGCTGCCGAGCCTGGCTCCCCAGGGCTCAGACTGCAGTGGTGTGACCCTGGGAACAGCCCGCTTCTTCTGGACTCGGCATTGTCAATCCCTGTCACAGCACTGCTGGCTTTACGGAACCTCGAGCAAACCCTCTGGATTTACTGCTAATAAAATGTCCACAGAAGCCCCAGTGAGTGATGAAAGATATTTTTCTAGAGTTTTCATTAAAGATATGACTTTGGTTTAATCACCCAGAAAGTCACAGATACCTACCACTGTCTGCTGGGTCCCAGGCTGTGCTCAAGACAGGCTAGAGTTTTCCCCCAGACAGGGCCAGCCTAAAGAATGATCCCCATTTTCAGATGAAGACATGGGAACAGAAGATGATGGAGCATCAACCCTGCTCCGTGTCAGGGCAGGACTGGAACCCGGGGTTCCTGCTGCCACAGTGATGAGGAATAAAGCTCTTTTCCAACTGGGTTAGGTTGGGTTGGGTTACAGACAGCGTACAGATTGGAGGGGGAAATAAAAAGTCAATGTAAAATTAGGTTAATGTCTTTATAAACAATGACCCCTATGGAGGCAGAAAATTGATAAGTAAGTTTGAGAACTATTTCCCTCTGTTTTTGCGTTTTGAAGGCCCAGAACATGAGCTCCATTTAAGACTAGGTAGAATTCACTTTTAAAAATAGCCCTTTGTGTTGTTTTTAAAATGTAATTTTGTATCCTTCATTTCTTCATCTTTAAAATGGAGTTGACATCCACACCTCTTGGGAATCTCAAGAAAGATAAATGTACAAAAACAGTATGACCACCCTAACTCACTCCACAAGAGGAAGGTGGCATTTTATTGTTGCAATTATTACTTTGCCTTGATAAATATCTAAGAGGTTTCTCAAATCGTCATGCCACCATCATTGGACGTATAAGGATGCGGTTTAACCAGAAGCTGTCCTTTTGCCCTCTGTCTCATCACTAGTGCCCACTTGGATGCCCCTGGCCCCGGGGGTGGGTAGGGGAAGGATCCAGAGCTGGGCTGAGAGACCCACAGGTAGAGCAGCCTAGACAGATGTGCCTGGTCAGAGCTGACAGCTCACCAGACTAGTCAATCATCTGTCCTTGATGGACCATTAACCCAATAACTGCCCGGCCCCTGCCTGTGCACAAGGAAACGCCAGGCTGCCAACACACAGCCACCTGAGGACCCCCTGCACTCAGTCTGGACATGCGCCCTCCCCACTGATGCCTTGGTTCCCTCATGGAAAAACCCCAACTGGGCCAGACACCCAACCCGGACACAGAGCCTTCTTATGTCAGAAGGACTCTGGGAAAATCTGCAAGTGGTCCAGCTGGGAACCAAGGGACTACAACAGCGAGAGGGACTGCGGTCTAAGCAGGGATGCAGCAGACGTGGCAGGTGAGCTCGGCTGTGGGGGAAGGACAAGGTGAGCGGAGCATGGGAGGCCTGGGAGAGTCGGACACCCAGGCTGTTAGTGCGTGCACGGGTGCTGTACTGAACTGCCTTGAACTTCGGGAAGAAGTTCTGTCTGGTTGTGGGCAATGGAAACACATCATCCTACAAAACCCTTTTTCTTTCCGCCTTTAGTTAGTCACATACGTTTCTCTGCCACCACCTTTCCCCATCCCGATTCCTTAGCTGCCTTCCCAGAGTCTAATCAGAGAAAAGTAACTGGTGCAAAAATCGTGTGAGACATTGGGACAGCCTGGAATCAGACGGATCTCGATTGCCTCTTTCACTTTGGGGAGTTATTTCACCTCTCTGAGCTCTGGCTTCTCCATCTGTAAACTTTAGATGATAACACTTATTTCACAGAAGACATGAGCATTAAAGGAAACTCAATATGTATTAGTTTCATCATTATTTAATAAATAGGTGGCGATATGGACAACGTACCCTTGAATGATACCTACGTTCTGAAATTTTAAGAACTGACATGAGACAGTCCATCTCTCTCACCCTCATGAAACTCCCACAGGCGGGGCCCACTGAGGAACGGGCGATGACCAAGGGAGGGGCAGCATCCCCAAAGAGCACCCCCACCCCCGGCTTCCGCGAAAGCCCCTCTCTCTCCTCTGCCACTGTTCTCTCTGGGTCTCCTCCGCGATGCCTCTGCCGTCTTGGCAACTGCCCACGTTCAGTCCTTGACCTGATTTTATAGGATACCTCCCGCTGGGTGGGGGAGAAAATTCACAATTCACTCCAGTGGCTGCAGAACCCACTTAACCATTCTTGACACGCTGACAACTCCTACCTTCGTCTCTCCTCCGCCTGCACCTTTATTTCAGTGGCTCCTGGACCGTCCCATGAGGACCTCAGAAAATCACATGCCCCACACTGAACAGGGTCCCTTGCTCTGAGAATCGGCACCCACCCCCGCCCCCCACCGATCTGGCCAGAGAATAATCGTTTAAAATCACAGACCTGATCATCTCACTCCCCTGCTCCCACCCCACCCTAACCGTAAAGGCCAAACCCATCCGTGTCGACTCACCCACCCTTCCCTCTGCCCGACGCCCTAGGCACAGGCTCTGTGCCACCATTCCAACAAATGCTCTCCGAGGCCGAGCCCCATTCAGGCTCCTCGGAGCTCTCTGGGCCAAGCCTGACTGCGGGGTCTCTGTGTTTGTCTCGGCAGTGGCCAGATGCAGCAGGAATCCTGCAAGGTCAGCTTGACCGGAACCCCCGCCTCCATTTCCGATCACCCTCACTAAGACGGGTCCCCCTGGTGATGTTTGATCACCCTGGCATTCGGCGAGAACCCTGTGAGGCTGATTTATCCCTGATGTACTTCTCCAACCCTCATCCCACCCTGCTCCATGGCGGGAAGTCCCCACTCGTCCTGTTGTCTGCGGAATTGAGCCCTGACTCTCTTCCCTACTGCAAAGCCCTACGGTAGTAAGCCCCTTGAATCGTGTCTTTCTTACAGTCTTGAACAAGCAACACACAGGTTTTTCAGTTCAGTTCAGTCGCTCAGTCGTATCCGACTCTTTGCAACCCCATGAATCACAGCACGCCAGGCCTCCCTGTCCATCTCCAACTCCCGGAGTTCACTCAAACTCATGTCCATTGAGTTGGTGATGCCATCCAGCCATCTCATTCTCTGTCGTCCCCATCTCCTCCCACCCCCAATCCCTCCCAGCATCAGAGTCTTTTCCAGTGAGTCAACTCATCGTGTGAGGTGACCAAAGTATTGGAGTTTCAGCTTTAGCATCAGTCCTTCCAATGAACACCCAGGATTGATCTCCTTTAGAATGGACTGGTTGGATCTCCTTGCAGTCCAAGGGACTCTCAAGAGTCTTCTCCAGCACCACAGTTCAAAAGCATCAATTCTTCGGCGATCAGCTTTCTTCACAGTCCAACTCTCACATCCATACATGACCACGGGAAAAACCATAGCCTTGACTAGACGGATCTTTGTTGGCAAAGTAATGTCTCTGCTTTTTTAATATACTATCTACGTTGGTCATAACTTTCCTTCCAAGGAGTAAGCGTCTTTTAATTTCCTGGCTGCAATCAGCATCCGCAGTGATTTTGGAGCCCCCAAAAATAAAGTCTGACACTGTTTCCCCATCTATTTCCCATAAAGTGATGGGACCAGATGCCATGATCTTTGTTTTCTGAATGTTGAGCTTCAAGCCAACCTTTTCACTCTCCTCTTTCACTTTCATCAAGAGGCTTTTTAGTTCCTCTTCACTTTCTGCGATAAGGGTGGTGTCATCTGCATATCTGAGGTTATTGATAACAGTTCGCAAAAAAAAGACTGGGCTTCCCTGGTGGTTCAGATGGTAAAGAATCTGCCTGTAATGCAGGAGACCTGGGTTCGATCCCTGGGTGGGGAAGATCCCTTGGAGAAGGGAATGACAACCTACTCGAGTATTCTTGCCTGGAGAACTCCATGGACAGAGGAGCCTGGCAGGCTACAGTCCAGGGGATCGCAGAGAGTCAGAAATGGCTGAGCATTAACATTTTCACTTTCGTTCACTTCGAATAAGACTCAAATGTAAGTCCCTTTACCTGGTGGTGGTAGAACCCACTCCAGTATTCCTGTCTGGAGAACCCCATGGACAGAGTCCTTCTACATAGCATCTCTCAATCCTGGATGCATCCTGGAAACATCTGGACGGTTCTTAAAAAAAGAAAAAAACACCGCCTCATGCTTGCCTCAAACATCAGAATGGGGCCTGGGGTTGGGTAGGTGGAGTTTCTAACTCCACAGGTGGCCCCAGTGAGCAGCCGGAGTTGAGAATACTCTCTCCATCCCCACCTATATGGAGAAAGCAGTTCCGCCCGGGCTGTCTGGAGGGACTCCACACTGACTGGCGTTAGGGTGATTCCCACACTGTACTGTCATCATTTGGAGGGGAGGAATTCTGGAGTTTTCGCTTTCTGGATGCCCAGCACTGGCAGGGCAGTTCAGCGCTTCTGAACTGATTGGAAGGAGTCAGAGCAACCATGTGGGGCAGGGGGAGAGTCTCCAAGTTCAAGGCAGGCTCCCACTACCTCGTCCCATCCGTGAGGGCACAGTGTTCCCCGGGAGACACAGCCCTGTGTGTCAGGCATATTCCAACTTAAAGCACGAGCTCTGGACACATCGCTGTCCTCAAACTGGCACGTAAAGGTCACAGCACTTTAATGTGTTGCTGCACAGTCATAGATCTGGGGGTGAATCTCAGCTCTGCGGGCGCCAGTCACGTGAACGGGGTCACATCCCCTGCCCTCCCTTGGGAGAAAAGTGGAGGTGAGCAGGTGAAGAAGGTCCCGAAAGTACTTTCCATCTCTGATATCCTACAACACTCAGGCCAACACAATAGGAGTGCTTTGTCCTTAGCTGTGCGCCAATGAAGCAGAAGTCACTGACATGAGGGTGACAGGAAGCCGGAAGGAAATTCACAAAGACGGCAAGGCTCACATGTAGCCTGCAATTTCACAACCCATCACGGGGCTCTGTCTGCAAAGACTGTTGAAAGAAGAGAGACAGGACTTGGAGTGGCCAGAAGAATAATTCCAATTGCGCTTCCCGGAATAATGTGTTTTATATGCCTTTTGACTTCAAGGCATCTGTTATGCTTTCCAAAACATTTTTACAAATGTCAAGCTCACTGTCAACCCTAAACCACCTGGAAAAAAAAAGGAACTGACAGGCAGCTAAATTAAGGAGCTATAATTTCACTGAAGTGTTTCAGAGACCTTTTAAGCCACAAGAACCAAATTGAAATTGCTTCAATTGAGCCCAGAAACTGCCTGAGTAAGAATAGACCACAAAACACGCCCCCACCCCCTGGCGTCCCCTCCTTCTCCCTCTCTCACAATGCACACACACACACACACTCACACACACACACACACACTCACACACACACACACACACTCACAGACTTTAAGATTGAGCCAAGTTGCTAAGAGGGTAGAACTTAAGGTTTTCCCCTATAAAGAAAAGTCGTAACCATCAGAAGAGAGAGATCAATTAGATTCAATGTGGTGATTGTCTCACAGTGTATATCAAATCATCAAATTATACAACTTAAATATGTACAATTCTTAATTGTCTTCAGTTCAGTTCAGTTCAGTTCAGTCGCTCAGTCGTGTCCGACTCTCCGCGACCCCATGAATCACAGCACGCCAGGCCTCCCTGTCCATCACCAACTCCAGGAGTTCACTCAAACTCATGTCCACAGAGTCGGTGATGCCATCCAGCCATCTCATTCTCGGTCGTCCCTGTCTCCTCCCGCCCCCAACCTTTCCCAGCATCAGAGTCTTTTCCAGTGAGTCAACTCGTTGCATGAGGTGGCCAAAGTATTGGAGTTTCAGCTTTAGCATCAGTCCTTCCACTGAACACCCAGGACTGATCTCCTTTAGAATGGACTGGTTGGAATTGTCTTAATATACTTCAATTTTTCTTTTTTTTAACAGAACCAGTGGAGATGCACTGGAGCCTCTTCTTGTCACAGGACCTCCATCACCCCACAGGCCATCCTGAGTGCCCCGTGACCCATGGCTCACACAGGCAATCCCACTAAAGCCTGAACCCCTCCCCTTCCCCTCAGCCTTCCTGCTGTCCAGATGGCAATGCCCTTCCCTGGACAGTCCTGAATGTGCTGACAGCCAGTCCCACGTGTGCATGCGTGCTAAGTCGCTTCAGTCGTGTCCAACTCTGTGCCACCCTACAGACTGTAGCCTGACAGGCTCCTCTGTCCGTGGGACTCTCCAGACAAGAATACTGGAGTGGGTTGCCATGGCCTCCTCCAGGGGATCTTCCCGACCAGGGATTGAACCTGAGTCTCTTATATCTCCTGCGCCGGTAGGCGGATTCTTTACCACTGACTCCACCTGGGAAGCCCAACCAGTCCCCTGAAAGTGCAAGTCACTCACTCATGCCCGACTCTTTGCAACCCCATGGACTATACAGTCCATGGAATTCTCCAGGCCAGAATACTGGGGTGGGTAGCCTTTCCCTTTTTCAGGGGATCTTCCCAACCCAGGTCTCCCGCATTGCAGGCAGGTTCTTTACCAGCTGAGCCACAAAGGAAACCCCACCAGTCCCTGGACCTGAGCAAATCATCACCCTCAAATGTTCTGCTTTGAAGGTCAAGGAGGCTGAACTGGTGTTTTTCTTTCATGGGCACTGTCCCAGCTCTAGGGAAAAGTGGTGAAGGTTCAGGAATTCTCTCGCCCCACCAGCACCCAGGAGAAGATGGGAGTTCTAACAAGAAAAACATCAGTGGGAAGCTGGTAGCCACAAGGGCACAGCGTCTGGACAGGGGAGGCGGGGCTCTAAGGTAGGTCAGGACGGGCCGGCAATGGGCTGGAGCTGCCTGGGTGGCTCCGGTCTCACTGTCAGCCACTCGGAGGCAGAGCTGGGCCTCTTCCAAGCATGGCCTTATCCTTCCACAAGTGGGCCAGTACATCCCCTTGAAGGAAGGATGCCGTTCTGGCCATTGAATGACCTTCAGCCCCACTGAGACCTCTGCCACTTGCCACGTCTGAAAGCAGAGCTGAGGTGTCTGCTACATGAAGCTGTAGCCAGTGGACCCTGAAGGCCTGATGGCCAGATCTTCGTGAGATGCTCTGGCAAAGGCCTGTCCTGGCACCACCTTTACAGCTCTAGCTCAGGTCTCCAAAAGAGAGGCAGGTGTAGAATGACAGCCGCTGGTCATTTTGCAAATAGGGCACTCAAGGTGCGCCTCCCTCCCGGGGTGAGCTGAGCCTGTCCACCAGCTGCTACCGACAGGGCTTGGCACGAAAAGCCATTCAAGGGAGACTCTGGTGTCAGGGGTCTCCTCAAAACCAGTGTGGGTCAAGGGACAACGATTAATCAGGTTCTGACCCTGGTCTGTCATCCTAGAGACCACAATGAGAGGACCACAGTGGTGGGGGGAGGAGATGCCCACAGGCAGAGCCTCTCCAAGGTCAAAGGCTTCTGAGCGGTGGGAGAAGCCTCTGGAGGAGGGGAAGGAGCAGCCCCACCTGCTGAGGTGAAACTAACGACCCACCACCAGGCAACACATGAGAGGCCTGGCCCCAGTCCAGTGGGCACTGCAGGCCCCCTAACCCCACTTGGCCTGTCTCCTGGCTCAGATGGCAAAAACCCCGCCTGCCAATGCAGGAGACCAGGGTTTGATCCCTGGGTCGGGAGAATCCCCTGGAGGAGGAAATGGCAATCCACTCCAGGATTCTTGCCTGGAGAATTCCACGGACAGAGAAGCCTGGTGGGCTACAGTCCATGAGGTTGCAAAGAGTCGGACACGACTGAGCGACTAAACACAGAGTAGACAGGAGGACACACCCACCACACGACTGAGCGACTAAACACAGAGTAGACAGGAGGACACACCCACCACCACCACCACACAACACAAAACGCCTTGGCGTTTGTATTCTCCAGCCACATTCAACCTCTTCAGGTACCTCCTCTTGGTTTGTCCCCTGCAGGTTGGCCCGTGGGGCACCTCTGGTCCTAGGATCAAAACAGTGACGGTGCTGGAGGTAAGGCAGGGAGCAGACCAGGCTGGGGTGATTTTTCCAGCCCCCAGGGATGGTCCTGACTTCAGGGGTCCCTGCACAGTTCCTAGATCTCTAAGGAAAGGCAAGAGTCGCATCAGCTCCCTGAGAGGCTGCCCTGCCTCTGCTTTGACATACGGCTGGGAGGGAATCTAGTACCCCTACCATCACAGCAATCCAAGTCTATGCCCCGACCAGTAATGCTGAAGAAGCTGAAGACCTACAAGACCTTCTAGAACTAACATCCAAAAAAGATGTTCTTTTCATTATAGGGGACTGGAGTACAAAAGTAGGAAGTCAAGAAACACCTGGAGTGACAGGCAAATTTGGCCTTGGAGCATGGAATGAAGCAGGGCAAAGGTTAATAGAGTTTTGCCAAGAGAACACACTGGTCATAGCAAACACCCTCTTCCAACAACACAAGAGAAGACTCTACACATAGAGATAACCAGATGGTCAATACTGAAATCAGATTGATTACATTCTTTGCATCCAAAGATGGAGAAGCTGTATACAGTTAGCAAAAACAAGACTGGGAGATGACTGTGACTCAGATCATGAACTCCTTATTGCCCAATTCAGACTTAAATTGAAGAAAGTAGGGAAAACCACTAGACCATTCAGATATGACCTAAATCAAATCCCTTATGATTATACAGTGGAAGTGAGAAATAGATTCAAGGGATTACATCTGATAGACAGAGTGCCTGAAGAACTATGGACAAAGGTTCGTGACATTGTACAGGAGACAGGGATCAAAACCATCCATCCCCAAGAAAAAGAAATGCAGAAAAGCAAAATGGTTGTCTGAGGAGGCCTTACAAATAGCTGAGAAAAGAAGAGAAGCGAAAAGCAAAGGAGAAAAGGAAAGATACACCCATTTGAATGCAGAGTTCCAAAGAATAGCAAGGAAAGATAAGAAAGCCTTCCTCAGTGATCAGTGCAAAGAAATAGAGGAAAACAATAAAATAGGAAAGACTAGAGATCTCTGCAAGAAAATTAGAGATACCAAGGGAACATTTCATGCAAAGATGGGCTCAATAAAGGACAGAAATGGTATGAACCTAACAGAAGCAGAAGATATTAAGAAGAGGTGGCAAGAATACACAGAAGAACTATATAAAAAAGATCTTCACGACCCAGATAATCACAATGGTATGATCACTCACCTAGAGCCAGATATCCTGGAATGTGAAGTCAAGTGGGCCTTAGGAGGCATCACTATGAACAAAGCTAGTGGAGGTGATGGAATCCCAGTTCTAATTCAAATCCTAATAGATGATGCTGTGAAAGTGCTGCACTCAATATGCCAGCAAACTTGGAACTCATCAGTGGCCACAGGACTGGAAAGGGTCAGTTTTCTTTCCAATTTCAAAGAAAGGCAATGCCAAAGAATGCTCAAACTGCCGCACATTACACTTATCTCACACGCCAGTAAAGTAATGCTCAAAATTCTCCAAGCCAGGCTTCAACAGTATGTGAACCGTGAGCTTCCAGATGTTCAAGCTGGATTTAGAAAAGGCAGAGGAACTAGAGATCAAATTGTCAACATCCGTTGGGTCATCAGAAAAGCAAAAGAGTTCCAGAAAAACATCTATTCCTGCTTTATTGACTATGCCAAAGCCTTTGACTGTGTGGATCACAGCAAACTGTGGAAAAAGACAGATGGGAATACCAGACCACCTGACCTGCCTCTTGAGAAACCTGTATGCAGGTCAGGAAGCAACAGTTCGAACTGGACATGGAACAACAGACTGGTTCCAAATAGGAAAAGGAGTACGTCAAGGCTGTATATCGTCACCCTGCTTATTTAACTTATACGCAGAGTACGTCATGAGAAACTCTGGGCTGGAAGAAGCACAAGCTGGAATCAAGATTGCTGGAAGAAATATCAATAACCTCAGATATGCAGATGATACCACCCTTATGGCAGAAAGCGAAGAACTAAAGAGCCTCTTGATGAAAGTGAAAGAGAAAGTGAAAAAGTTGGCTTAAAGCTCAACATTCGGAAAACTAAGATCATGGCATCTGGTCCCATCACTACATGGCAAGTTGGGGAAACAATGGAAACAGTGACAAACTTAATTTTGGGGGCTCCAAAATCACTGCAGATGGTGATCGCAGCCATGAAATTAAAAGACGCTTGCTCCTTGGAAGGAAAGTTATGACCAACCTAGACAGCATATTAAAAAGCAGAGACATTAATTGGCTAACAAAGGTCCATCTAGTCAAAGCTATGGTTTTTCCAGTAGTCCTGTATGGATGTGAGATTTGGCCTATAAAGAAAGCTAAGCACCGAAGAATTGATGCTTCTGAAATGTGGTGCTGGAGAAGACTCTTGAGAGTCCATTGGACTGCACAGAGATCTAACCAGTCCATGTTAAAGGAGATCAGTCCTGGGTGTTCATTGGAAGGACTGATGCTAAAGCTGAAACTCCAATACTTTGGCCACCTGTTGCGAAGAACTGACTCATTTGAAAAGACCTTGATGCTGGGAAAGATTGAAGGCAGGAGGAGAAGTGGACAACAGAGGATGAGATGGCTGGATGGCATCACCGACTCAATGGACATGAGTTTGAGTGAACTCTGGGAGTTGGTGAAGGACAGGGAAGCCTGGCGTGCTGTGATTCATGGGGTCGCAAAGAGTCGGACACGACTGAGCAACTGAACTGAACTGAACCGTCACAGGGCAGGTGTGGCATGTGGGCCCCTTGGTGGTTCAATCTAGAAACTGCAGAGAGATGACAGGAGCCTAGAGCCTCCACCACAGGGGCTGGGTGCATGCGTGTTCCCCTCTCCCCAGGCAGGCCCAGGAGAGGACTGAGGCCAGAGCGAAAGGTGCTGGAAACTTCCTAGGAAGGGGCTAGCACAGGTGAGTAGAAGGAGGCAGGGAAGGAAGGGAGAGACGGGGAGGCTGAGTGAGGGCGAGACTTGGCGGAGACCCACTGGAGAACACACTGCCTAAGTGTCCTTTCAGGGGCCACAGGGCCTCCTGATATAGAACATTCATCCATCCATCCTTCCATCCATCCACCATCCATCGATCCATCTGCCCACCCATCCATTCATCTACCCATACATCCAAAGAAAAAAAAATTACCAAGTACCTGTTGTGTGCCAAGCAGCTTACTGATTTCTGAAGACAAAGAGATGAAAAAACATAGTCCTTAGTGTAGAAAGGGGAAAGGAATGTAGCTGATTGTAAGTGGATTTTCCTGAGGGCTTGTCACTAGTTGTGACCTACCCAGGAAAGGTGCAAAAGACAGATGGCCACACCATCCATGTCCTTCACAGGTCCTTTGGGATATTCTTAAAGAAACTTCAAAACTGAATTGCAGAGATGCTCTGAAAGGGAAGTAAGAGCCAGCATCCCATGGCCATCCCCTCAAGCACAGTGCAGGGAGCGCCCTCTCTGGCTCCCCACCCAGAGGCCAAGCCTCCTCCTAAGCCAGTGACCACTGGTCTGGGAAAGCTTCCTGTAGGAGGAGACCATTCTGAATGAGTCTTGAAGGGAAGAGACGTTCTAGGCAAGGAAACAGCTTGTGAAAAGGCCACAGGGCCCAACCAAACCCCAAGCAGGCAAGAGTAAGCCAGGCCACACGGGTGTGGAGGAAAAAGGCAGGGGACGTGAGGCAGGCGATGCTAAAGAGAGGACGACAGTTGAGGCTGAAACGCACATCCTCCACCTTCTCTAGTTCCCTGGAGCTCTCTCCCCGCCGCACACGAGCGCGTTTCAGTTGGGAGTCCTTTTCACACAGCCCCTCTCTCTCCCACCGTCTGCCCCAATCAACCGGCCTGCCTCTTCCAGGCATCTGAGCTCTTTTGTGATCCAAGAGCCAAATAAGGAAGAGCCTAGTTTGCCAAGCTGTGAAGAGCAACACGGAGCCATGGACAGGGCATAAACATAGATCATAAAAACAGAAGGGACAGTGGATACGAGGTGCCCTACGGATTACCCTCAGCCCGTATCTAGGGGGTTACCTTAACCAAATCATTTCAAAAGATACAGCATTATGTATATGATCCAAGAACTGTCAGTGGTCTTGTCAGAACAAAGGGGCTACTACTAGGGGCCGTGCCGGTCAAGCTGTGTGTCTCGGGTCGAGCCAGGTTGGGAGAAGGAAGGAGACAAGAGGCACACAGGTGTGGGGGCGGGGAGGTGAGGGCAGCATGAGAAGGAGGGGGCCCTTCCTGCTGGGGACCAGGATGCTCAGGAAATGACCGACAGCAGGCCTGGCACAGGGCGCGGCCCCGGGCACCCAGCCCATCGGGGCGGGGGTGGGGGCGCCGCCCCCACTCTGTGCCCCCCTCTGCCGATGCCACCTGTGAGCCAAATGAGAAGATGCTCGGTTAACAAAACCCAGCAGACGGGGGCGTTGCAGTCGCAGTGCATCACCGCAGATTCAGGGGTATTTTGGGTTTGTTTACTCTTTCCACTAAATAATCTATTTCGGACAGCCTCAGGTCACAGACTGACAGGGAGGTCAGACGCTGGGCTGACAGCGGGTCATGTGGAACATCCCAGAAGCTGACCTCACCCTGGACTGGCAGCGACTTCTCCAATAGTGGACAGCAGCAAGTCGCCAAATGTCTCCGGACAGGGCGGCCAAGCGTGTAGAGCCAGGCATGAGAGGGGAGTGTTTCACGGTCACTGAAAATGATAAGCACGAAGGCGATGAGGCAAGAGGGGAAAACGCACTAACCATGCTTAAGTGAAAAAAAGTTCAATGGAAGGAAGTCTCTATCCAACAGTGTCTGGCATAAAAACCACGTGCCAGGCGGACAGAGGCCAGAAGAGAGCCAGAAAGATGAAAACAGTGCCTGTGATGGGGCAGCAGGGCTCTTGTAATTTTTTTTAAAGTATTGCTGTAACCTTGCTTTAATAACTAAAAATAGTTTTACACGAGAGAGAGAGACAGACAGACAGACAATGGTTCTCAAACTACAGGCTTGGGCTGGTGCAGTGATTCTTAGACCTCAGTCTGCCTGGGACCACGGGCAGGGCTTTTTAAACAGATGGCTAAGCCCACCCCCAGGGTTTCTGAGTCAGTAGGTTGGCAGGGGGGTGGCCAGGACTTTGCATTTTCAACAATTTCCCAGATGATGCTGGTGCCACCGGGCCCACACTCTGAGAACCACTGAGCTGGTGCGTGGTCTCTACGAAGGTGGAGATGCTGAGAAGACTGTCAGGAACCTGTGCAGCGAGGCTCCAGCTGCCCCAGGAGATGACGCCAGACTATGTGCTGATGGATGCAGTCAGCCTGACTGCCTTGGTCCTGTTCATGGTCAGGGTCACCAACTCAGCAAGGTCCCTGGGCTTGACATCCTCACCGGAAAGTTCCTCCTGGCTCACAAGAGACCAAGGGACTATTATTGCACCTAGATATTATAGCTCCCAGGCCCCCTAGTCTTCAGAATCTCTCATTGGGCACTTGCTCTTCCATATCGGCCCATCCCTGTGGTCCCCTGGAATCCAGAACACAGTGGGAGAGCATCCCAGAGCCCCCTGAGTGACCTAACCCCACTCGCAGCTTTCATATGTGAAGACACCAAAGCCTGGGGAGTGGGAGGGGGAGAGAAGCCATGCAACTGGCCCCTGGCAGAGCGGAGGCCAGAACCCAGGGCTCACGACTCCCAGCTCTTCCTCTCCCTTGGCACTGTGCCCCCAGGAGTAAGCAGAGCCCCTCTGCCAGCACTCAGTCACCGATAAAGACATCTGCCCCGGACACCTGGAGTCCCCCCCGCCCCGAGAGGGTGTTGCTGATGGAAGCGGCTGTTCCCGGGACCAGCACCCCCAGCCTGAGGGCCACATGCGCTCCACCACCACCCAGGCTGACAGCGAGACCCTCCGAGACTGAGTGCCAGCACCACCAGGAAGCTTCAGCCAGGAGGGGCGGGCAGGGACGGAGTCTGTGCAAAGCAGGCCCCATCCAGCTGGGGCCCCTGGACACCCAGAACCTCCGAGTTTGTGACCCTCTTCTGAAAAAGTGTTTCGCCAGCAGGAGTTGGCCCTGTGAACCTGCCATAATTAAAGCCGTCCAGAGAGACCCAGCAGAGGGTCAAAGCTGATTTCAGAGCCTGGAATCAGTCAGCTCGGTGTTCTGAAAGAAAGACACTGCCTGCTGTCCCCAGCTCTGGTTTACAGGCTCCCAGCCGCCTCCGTGAGACAGTCTTGTGCTGCCATCTTGCTGGGCACATACAAAACCCAAAGGTCGGAGGCACACAGTGCGTTTCCGGGTAAAAATACCAACGCTCCTTGCCTCAGATGTCCCTTCTCACCCACCCTAAGGACACTGCTACAGAGAAGCTATGCCCTCTAACACAGCCAGTTGCTGCTCTGGCAAGAGACAAAGAATCGATATCTGCTAATGGGAAAAGATGGCTACCAGTAACATGAAAGGATCTGGCTCCTCACAGGTCAGACTGTGCTTCAAACCGGCGGCCCCACCGTGATCTTACGGCGGAGACCTCCGTAAGGGGCATGCAGGCCACCTTCAGGTTTGGGATTTTTCCAGCCGAGAATGTCATGTGTGATTAATGTAAAATCAAGCAGGCAAACAGGCTTGGTTCTTACCCTCTGGCTGGGTCCACCTGGGACTTAGTCCCCAAAACCCTTGAGACCCTCACTTTCAGTAGTATGGATCGCCATGGTCCTCCCACATAGCTGCACACCATGAATGACCAGGAGCAGTTAGGAGGTAAATTTGCAGCCCATTTTACAGATGAGTGGCTCTCCCAAGGCCTCATGATGAATGTATCTGGGTTTAGATTCAGTCCTCCAGAGCGTCAACATCCCTCCGCTTCTTTAAGAACAGTGTTTCCTTGGGGTTTGAGGAGCTTAATAACAGCTAATGTTTACTGACCACTCACTACGTATAAGAAGCTATTCTATGAGTCACATGGAATAACTTATTACTATTTATCACGCCCTAGGAAGCAGGTGTGACAATACATTGGCCACCTGATGTGAACAGCCGACTCATTGGAGAAGACCCTGCTGCTGAGAAAGATTGAAGACAGAAGGACAAGGGGGCAACAGAGAATGGGATGGCTGGATGGCATCACCGACTCGATGGACATGAACTCGGCAAACTCTGAGAGACAGTGAGGGACAGGGAGGTCTGGTGTGACGCAGTCCGTGGGGTCACAAGCAGTTGGGACAACCACAGTTACAAAACGTAGTGGTTACACCCCGGCGTCGGCACCACGTCCTGCAACTTGACTTTGCCCCCTCCCCCCAGATCTGTACTGGTGTTTGCAGGCTGGCAGGCACCTGCAGAGTGTATGTACCGTGTGCGTCCTCCTGTTCCCACTAGTGACGTGGCCACCTGCAGGCAAAGGGACAGTCGCGGGCTTGTGCCTTATTTACCAATCGGGTGCCACTCTGGAAAGCCCACAGCGCGGGGACCCCTCTCCCGTGAATCCTCGACTCCCCGCTGGCGCTCGGCCCACAAAGTCCTGCCCTAGGTCCCTGCTTCTTCAGACACGGCCTGTTTCCGCTGACACACCCACAGCACCACAGTGACGATCATCCCCCTACGGCATTCAGACAGAACCACCAGCGTATGAATTCGGTTCTGTAGACACACGTGTTGTGGCGGCGCCCTGGCCATGACTCGCTCATCCACCTCAAAGGCCAACGAGCCACTCTGGGCGTCCATCTGTGGTACCCAGTGCCGATAACTCCTGGGCAGCTTTAGTCGAACAGTAAGTCATGTTTCGACAGAACAAGGGCTGGCCTTAACTTTTCTAAGTGTTTTTGGGGATGGAGAAGAGGGAAGATGCCAGAAAGAGGGAAAAAGCAGGCAGGGGAGGAGCAGATAGTCTCTCATCTATTCAAAGGTTTGAGAGATTACAAAAGCAAAATTGAGGGGAGACTGGACTCTAAATGGTTAACCTCACTGAATTTTTCCAAGCAAAGACCCAGCTAGCTACATGTGCGAGTGTTTTCCTCTGACATACAGTGGGAAGGACACAGAGTGACCCACACTGCAATATCACTTGTCATTTACTAGCTGGAAGGCCTTGGCAGATTAGACACGATTTCTGGGACTTAAATTTACTGATCTGTAAATTTAAGGGCTTCCCAGGTGGCTCAGAGGTAAAGAATCCACCTGCCAATGCAGGAGAAACGGGTTCTATCCTTGGGTCAAGAAGATTCCCCTGGAGAAGGGACTGACAACCCACTCCAGTATTCTTGCCTGGAGAATCCCATGGACAGAGAAGCCTGGCGGGCTACAGTCCATGGGGTCACAAAGAGTCGGACACGACTGAGTGACTAAACAAAAACAACAACAAACTGGACCCCGAACACCTTCCTCACAGAGTCCTGTAAGACACACTTGCAGGCATCCGGCCTGGAGCCCGGCACACAGGATCTGCACCATTGCTGGTTACCCTCATCTCTGAAACAGTTCAGAGCCACGCAGGGTCTGCCAATCCCATCCAGGCAGCCAATGGATGCCAGCGCACAAGGCCCTAGATTTAGGAGAATCACCATTTCCCCCGACAGTATCTCTCTCTGCAATCCCCAAACTATACTGTGAGTTCATTTCTGTACTTTCTTATTCTAAACTCCACAGGCAAAGTATTCTGGGACCAAAAGGATCCTAGGAATTTGGCCTGGAGAACAAAAGCCCATCAGCTCAGCGCACTGAGCAGAAGGAGGCTTGACTCCTCCATCAATCAGCCTGACGGCAGGGGAACGAGTCTCTGCGTGTTCCTGAGTTTGCATGTAAGCCAGGAACGGGGCTGTGCGGTGGCCGGGCGAGGGCAAGCCCCTCTCCAGGATGCTCACAGAGCAGTGACTCAGGCACCTGTTTTCAGGCCAGGCCGCAGACTTCTCCTGGGTTCTGAAAGCCAGTGGCTGGACATGGACCCCACAGCCAAGGCTTCGCTTCAGAGGTCTTTACATACACACCCTTCTCGGGCCCTGCACCTGCTCAAAACCCTCCAGGCACTGCACGGCCTGCCCTGAGCCACGTCCAAGAGCCCCGATTGACTCTGAGGTCTCATCATAACCTGGCCCATCTTTACCACTTCCCACTTGATCCCCACTGCTCCCCCACCCCTCCTGGCATCCCCAGAGTTTCAGAGACCTCATCTGTCCTGCCCCTGTGACTCAATAATAGCAACAATCTCCTGGGCTGGACGGAAAACGAAATAAGATCACACTTGCAGACACTTGCTCAGCACAGGGCTTGGTATGGAGTTAAACCTTTATAGGAAATCCCAGTTTTAACTTTATGGGAGTTTCTAAACCAGCTTTAGTTGTCTCCCTCAGCGTTTAAGCCCACGAACAGTTTAGTTATTGCTCCCTAACTGTGTCAACCTTCTCCTGCCAATCCCTGTAGAGCCTGCGGTCTGATCCCCATCATTCAGTTTTATTCACTGCGGTTTTCCTATCTTTTGCTATGTGCTCAAATGCTCAGTCGTGTTTGACTCTTCCTGACCCCATGGACTGTAGCCCCCCCAGGTCCCTCTGTCCATGGGATTTTCTCAGCAAGAATACAGGAGCAGGTTGCCATTTCCTCCTCCAGGGGATCTACCCAAATGAGGGACTGAACCCGAGTCTCTTACATCTCCTGCTTTGGCAGATGGATTCTTTACCACTAGCGCCACATGAGAAGCCCCTTTCCTATCCTGGCTTTGTCTACCTGTAGACTTCCTGCCTTTGTTCACATCCAGAGAGAGATCCATGTAACCTGGAACAGAGTGGCTGGATAAGTCAGATTCTCTGGGATTCAGCTGAGTTATCTAGAAACAGGGAAGATAGTATGTGCCCTACCTACCTCATAACATTCTTGTGGGGAGCAAAAGAAAAGAAAGTGTATGCAGAGGCCTCTTCTAACGACAGAGCACTACAGATGCATGAGGAATCTGTTGATCTGATTTGCAAGCAAAGTGAAAACAGTCTCCATGGAGTTCACTTGGAAAATTACTCTCAACCCTTTCGGTTCAATGAAGCCTGTGATTGTAATAGTCTAGTTCTTAATTCTTAATTGGACCCCTCTGGCTCAGATGGCAGCCGCTGCCCAGCAGGGCCGGTAACACCCGGTGAGAGGACCCAGAGCTGCACTGGAGGTGAAGGGTGACAGGGCAAGAAGCTGAGAAACAACTCTGCCATTCCCAAAGTGCAGGGACCGTCTGCGAAAGGCCTGTGTGAATCCTGAATTCACCATGGGAGCGCCAGGGAAACTGGGGGATGGGTGTGGGTCAGGGGGCTGGTGACACTCCTTCCACGTCCAATGTGAAGAAGAGCCACGGAAGAGGACTTCTCCTGTAACATACGTGTTTCCCCATCTTCAATCTGCACCACCTCTGAAGGCTCGGATGGCAAATGACCTTTCTCACACTGAAGTACCTCCTGGTATTTATTTCCTTCCTGGTCTTGACCCCAAATAATCAATGAATTCAGTTTTATCAATCACCTCTCATGACACAGAGAGCTCTGTTTTAAAGCAGGGGCTGTCGAGGGGGTGCAGTAGGTAAGCATGGCTTGGCGACATCTGTAGGGGATTATGATATGCCCACGTGGATGTGACCACATGGGATGGTGAGAAAGAAATCTTCGTTTGTAGGACGGACCAAAGTCAGAAAAGGAGTAGAATTATGGAGAGGAGACTTCGACCATACTTAAGACACATGTTTTAAGGACTAGCTGGTGTGTGTGCCCATGCATATGTGACAACATGCCTCAGAACAAAACACAGGTGCCTTTTTCTCTCCATGGCAACCCCAGTGCATTTGGCAGAACAGATCCACATACCAAACCACACAGGCTTGGTGACCTACAAGGCTTGGGGAGTCTTAGGTATTTTTAATTTGTTTTCTTCCTTGCTGCCGATCATGACAAGGAAGGACATTCCCCTGATAGTCCAGGGATGCAACACGGACAGGAGATGGCAGATGAAGAGAGAGGGTTTGGGACAAAGGGGAGGTATTTACAGGCCAGCATAATGTGGGACCCTCCAGGCCACGGGCCAGGCTGCCCTTCTCTCTGCTGGCAGTGCAGGCGATACGGCTGCGACTCTGACAGTAATTATCGTTGAGTGAATACATGAATTGATGAGAACCGACGTTTCACTAAAGAAAAGTATATTCAACTGGTCTAGTTCCAGGATCAGGGATCAAAACCAGACATTCTGCATTGAGAGCATGGAATCTTAGCCACTGGACCACCAGGGAAGTCCCTGTAATTTAGTTTTGAAATTAGTGTCTGTTCATTTCTTTAGGCAGGCTCCCCTGTTGGCTCAGTGGTAAAGAATCCAGGAGGCTGCAACACAGGAGACTCAAGTTTGATCCCTGGGTCTGGAAGGCCCATGGAGAAGGAAATGGCAACCCTCTTCAGTATTCCTGCCTGGGAAATCCCACAAACAGAGGAGTCTGGTGGACTACAGTCCACAGGGTTCATGAAGAATCAGACAGGACTTGGTAACTAAACATTTTTTTAGGCACTTGGTCTGCAATTAAGGCAATCTACCATTAGGTGGCAGTAGTGTCATAATCATGCTGTATTCAAGCAAGATTCTGTCCACAGTAGATTATTTCTTAGCTGAGAGAATCTAATTTTCTTTCTCAAAAAAAAAAAAACAAAAAACCTACATTTCAACAGCATTTAAAATACCACTATAGTTTTTAATATTTAAGATTAAAGTAGTATCAAACTACTCCTTCCCCAAGGAATCTTGAACTGGGTGGCAAAGAGTCAGACATGACTTGGTGACTGCCCAAGTATCAAAACTATTATCATCTTTACATTAACTGTGCTGAGCTGTGCTTAGTCACTCAGGCGTGTCCATCTCTTTGCGAGACCCCATGGACTGCAGTCCTCCAGGCTCCTCTGTCCATGGGATTCTCCAGGCAAGAATACTGGAGTGGGTTGCCATTTCTTCCTCCAGGGGATCTTCCCAACCCAGGGATTGAAGCCAGGTCTCCCACATTGCTGGCGGATTCTTCACTGTCTGAGCCACCATGGAAGTCCAATTATGCAGTCACTATTTAATATACCTGCTTCTCCCCCAGAACTGAACTCAGAGTTCATTTCAAACTCACTGAGAGTCCTGAATTTAGATTCTGACACTCGCCCTTTTGGCTTTGAACTTCGTGCCCGTCGCTTCCACACACCTGTGGGATGAGCTCCCTTGCACAGGGCTGGCGTAGCTGTGTCCTATAACCACAGAAACTCTATGTCTCACTGAGCTGCTCAGAGACAACTAGAGGGGAAGCCACACTCTGCTTTCCCGGCTGTCAGATCAGCGAGAAGGCTTCATCTCCCAGACAGAGGGGAAAAGCAGCGACAGACAGGCACAAGCACCTGTGGGCAGCAAACACCACGAGTCCTTCCGCTACATGGAAGGAAGTCATGTTCTGTTCTTTCCTAGGGGAGAAACATGCCTCCTGCCCAAGGGAACCTTGAGAGGTCGGTTCATTTAAATATAGGCTCTCTCTTGTGGTTCCCTTAGTAACGACTCTAACTCGGGGTCAGATACAAACTGCCTCACAGCTGCTTTAGAGAAGATCTCTTTTATCTTTTATCACAAAACAGTACGTCCTGCAAATGGCATTTGTGCAGACAGCTAGGCAGAGTTTTAAGCTCTAGTCTAGACGCTTTCACGCCCAGAAGCCATTGCAGGCGAGGCCCTGTTTAGTGGCTTTGGCCCGAATCAGAATCCCTTCCCCACCGCCCAGTTCACACCCCAGCCCTGCTGAGCGGGACCTGCAGCCTTCTCCCCAGGACCCCTGCACACCAACACCTCCAGGGCCTGGAGGGGTCACTCCTTCACCTTCTGATTTTGCAAAGGGAAAACACCTTTTTAGGAAATCAAATGACAGTGCTGCATTTAGGTTTTGTTTTTTACATTTCTAGCTTTCAAAAACTCGGGCTTCTGATTAGACTCTCAAAGCGGGGAACGGGGAGGAGGTCTTAAAATGACTCATTCTGGGAAAAGGAGTTACGACTATTTTAAGCTTTAGAAATGTGTCATCATGAGCACCGTTGTTGTATGTACTAAACAAAGAACACAGAGCTGAGGGGCTTCCGAGTCGGAATGGACATTTTCAGGGAGCACTTGCACCAAGCTCCGGACCATGAGCTGACCTTTCTATGACATCTGGACAAAGGGTCATTCTGCAGCTGCCTGAACTTCCTGGGCAGGCTGTTCAGCCCTTTGCGGGTGGCTCCACTTGCCTGGGAATCCTTCCTGATGGGCTAACATCTGCCTCACTGCTCCCGAGCCCTGGAGCAAGTGAGCACACCCTTCCCCTCCAAGGACAGCATTGTGGGATCTTGCATACAGTCTTCCCATTTCCCACTTCATGTTTTTTTCCAGGCTAAATGCTAAATGGAGCCACTTTCTTGAACCTTCCTCACGGGAGCCTCCCTTCTTAGTTCTCCTCCGGTGTGCAGTGGGTGTCAGGCGCTTCTGACTGTCACCCATATTGAACACGTGCTCCAGGGTGCGGGAGCTCACTGGGGCCTGGCCAGGGCCAGATTCCGCGCAATGGGCTCACCTCACAGGAGCGCTTGGGCCCCTGGGTTAAAATCTGCCTCTGACACCTGCCTGAGGGGCATCTCATGGAAAACTAATACCCATTCAGCCTTGGTTGGCTGATCTCTATAATGACCACAGGGACTTCACAACATATTATTAATAAATTGAATTAAGTCAAAGTAGATAAGAATGGCTTCCCCGATGGCTCAGTGGTAAAAGAATCTGCCTGCAGTGCAGGGCGCTCAGGTTCAATCTCCAGGTCAGAAAGATCCCCTGGAGGAGGAAATGGCAACCCACTCCAGTATTCTTGCCTGGGAAATCCCATGGACAGAGGAGCCTGGTGGGCTACAATCCATGGGGTCGCAAGGAGGCATCCATGCGTGAGCGATAAGAACATGTGCAAGGTACCTCGAACAGTGACTGGCCCCTGAGCACTCTCGGTAACAACAATACTAATTGGAACACAACAAAATTGGAAGATTTGGGGTAAATCAAAGGCAGCTTTCACAGGAGAAATATTGTGTTAGCCAAAAACTTGGTTTGGGTTTTTCTGTTCCATCTTAAGGAAAAACCTGAAGGAACTTACTGGCCAATTCAGTTTTATGGGACTGAGTCTTGCGATCAACACAGCCAGTTAAGTTTTGCGTTATCCTGGCAAAGCGCTGACTCGCTCGATAAGTGAGCATGAGTGGCGCACACACCAATGGTGTGTGTGCTGCGTGTGCTCAGTCGCTTCAGTCATTCTGACTCTTTGCGACCTACGGACTATAACCTTCACGGCTCCTCTGTCCACGGGATTTCCCAGGCAAGAATACTGGAGTGGGTTGTCATGCCCTCCTCCAGGGGAGCTTCCCCTTCGGGCTACAGTCCACTGGGTCTCAAAAGAGTTAGACATGACTGAGCAACTCAACAGCAATGGTGTTCGGGACCCCAAAGATGGGGGAGACGGCCCCGCCTCACAGGAAGTAGAGCTTGCTCCAGCTACGGAGACAGCTTGCTGGGCAGGTAGGTCAGAGCCACAGGCAGGGGTCAGGGGAACACACACGACGGGCCTTGGGTCTGGTCCGGCTTGAGATACGGCTTCCAGGAGGAGAACCAGCTGGCCCAGAAGCAAACCTACGCACAGCAGTGACCACAGCGCCTATTTCTGACACCCACATCAGGACCGGACTGAGCTGGCAGCTCACCTGGACCTACAACATCCAAGGTCGGCCCCCGGAGATTACCACAGGGTGCATGAGGCTGACTCGGGGATCACGCCCAGTGTCCCACCCAGCCCAGGCTCAGGGACGAGCCCTCCTCGTCTGCAGGCCTGTGGCCTGGGGCGCCACGCTGTAGGCAAGTGGCTTTGGTATAAATTTAGAGCCCTCTGCTTCCTCTGCCCACTCATTACTTCACACTTTTCCCCAAGCTGCTTTGCCTGCAACAGCTTCCCTAAGGAAACATGAAACCTCTTTCATTTTTCTCTTAAGAGAAAAAAAAACTCCTTCAGGCCCATCTGCTCTGGAAAGTCACCCAGATTTCATGGTGGCTCTGCCACAAGGCCACCATCACAGGTCACCAGGGGCTCCTAACCCTGCAGAAACCCCTTCTTCCCTGGGTCTCCTTGGTGACTCAACGGTAAAGAATTTGCCTGCAACGCAGAAGACCTGGGTTCGATCCCTGGATCTGGAAAATCCCCTGGAGAAGGGGATAGCAATCCACTCCAGTATTCTTGCCTGGAGAATTCCATGGACAGAGGAGCCTGGCGGGCTACAGTCCATAGGGATGCAGAGTCTGACTCAACTTAGCAACTAAACAACTGTCCTGGAGCAGCAGGGGAATAAGGCACAGAAGGGGGTCGCTACGGTCGGGAAAGGGGAACTAAAGGCAGGGGTGGAGGGACTCCCACATCTGTGTGGACACATCCAGGGGTGGGAAGGCTGGCCTGGCAGTCCTGGGTTCACCATTAACTAGCGTGTGGTAGTCCACCTTCATGCAGCTTAGCTGTGTCATCTGAGCAACCAGGAAGTCTTACTGACAAGAGGTTAAGACAGCTCTTCCTCCCCTGCATCTGGGGAGGTTATAAAGACATCCACCCTCCCTGAGATGCGGACAACAGCTCCAGCCTCGTCTGTTCGTTCGGGTAGAGCCAGGCCAGTAAAAAGTTAAGGCTCTCAGTCTATAAGTAGTTCCTGCTGTTGCAGATAAAATTAAATGGCATGGCTATTTTGGTGGAAAATCAGGTAAAAATGCTGAAAAATAAACTCTCTGTCAAATGCCAGCCACCCCCTCCCCAACCCCAACTCCCCACTATGTTCTTTTTTTACGCCCATTTGGTATTTGTTTTTAATTCTGGCTGATTGTCAACTTTAAAACCTGATGCACAGAGTGGCTTGCTATTCCGGAGGCGTTATTTTAAGATGAAACAATGTAAATTCTGACTTTGGATGGCAGATGGCTGGCAGTTCACTGTTTGGCAAACCAACTGGTATGGTATGTTGGAAATTCAGAGCAGCAGGTATGCAGTTCAATTTGAAACCACCACAGATGCTCGGAGGGAGCGGGGGAGGGGCACAAGCTGGTCAGGAAATTAAGAACAGTACTCTGAGCTCAGAGGGGGAAAAAAAGATGGTAATTAGCCGAAAGTTTGCTTCTTCCAGTCTCTACTTCTTCTTTTTTTTCTTTCTTTCTTCTTTTTATGGTTGCTTCTTAGAAAACCAGGCGGACCCTTAGAAGCCGGCCCAGCAAAAATCTGCTAATTTTGTTCCATAACTGTCTATTTGGCAAAGCTGAGCCTCCATGAGGAATTCCAGGGTGAGGGAAAAGCAGATAAAGAGAAGCTCAAACATATTCTTCAACAGAGAGATGCCAGGAACAATGTCACATAAGGAGCCTGTCTCCAAGATGTTTTTTAAGACAGGAACAATTAATGACATTTCAGGAAGGAGGGACTAGAATTCACAGTTAAGGAAAGACCTCCACACATGAAACGGACAACACAGGTGTTTCTAGATCCGGGGAATGTCCCCAAGAGGCAGTGTCTACTGCTTGCTCGATTAGATTCTAGGTAGTATGTGACATGTGGTGTGCCGGTCAGCAAAGCGTCTGGACTCTGCCCAGATTTAGCCATCAGGAAGGTCTATTTAAAGCCAGGGAAGACACAGGGTCCTTTTAAAGAAGGTTGCTCAGGCTGCAAATCTCAAACTTCAGATACCCGTCAAGTAGAATGTCCAAACAAGTCATTAGGACAAGAATTTTTGGGGTGTGTGTGTGGGGGGTGTGTATGTGTGGTGTGAAAACTGAACTTTCTCTGATTTCCTCCAAATTCATATCATGGCCTGAAGGCAAGTAGGGGAGCACCTGTTATGTGACCTGCAGTTCTCTCCAGGGTGCCACGTGGGCATGACGCCCAGGAAAGGAGCTGGGAAGGAGATGTGTCAGGTAAGACTTTGAGATTCACAGTAGCCCTCAAACCACTCTTGTGGGAGGGTCCTCTGGCTGAGGCAAGGCTTGGGGGGCTGGCTTTGATGATCCTGAGACACAGCAAGCCTCCCACTTTGGGTGTCTGTGGATGACAACCACTAAATCCAGAGCAAGATGGTCTGAGTGACTGAGAAACTCAGACGGGTGGGGATAATCTAGTCACTGTATTGCAATTAGGTGTTTGGGGCCAGAACATCAGCTCATTAAAATTCCAATTCATAACTTAATTGCTCATCTGGACCTTTAGTAATGAGTAGAGGGTCTCTGGGTTTTAAAATGATGCTCCGAGCCAGTGTGAGTCCTTTCTCCAGCAGAGTGTGGCAGTGAAGAAGCCTCCGGAAGGTGAGCCCTGCTCCCCGTGTCCTCCTCAGGCAGGAGGACGCTGAGCAGGGGAGGGTGTGTGTTCTTGTTGTCAGCAGCCATGGGGCCACCTGCAAGGTCCCATTCCAGGGCTGAGGGACAAGAACACGAGTCACCCACGGATCCTGCCCTCAAGAACTTTCCATCTAATGGGAATAATAAGGTGTGATTATGCATCATCATGGATGGAGCATGGCGGGGCCTGGAGGACAGACAGCTAAAGGACAAAGGGAACTTGAGTCTCCAGTCTCCTGCAGAGATGCACCGTTCCCTTCTGGAATTGAGGACCTGACACAGGAGCCTGACGGATTCCCCATGGGTCAAGGGGCGGGGCGGGGGGTGGTGGTGAAGTGTCTCATGCCTGACCCTCCAGAGATGTAACCCAGGCTTGACCGTGTCCTAGGTTTCCCAAGGAACCTGGTTCAACCCCCCGAGAAGGGGTCAGAATGGATCCCTGGCTTGAAAATAAATCGGGAACTGCAGGGCTTCAAGTACAGAATTAGCCGAGAGACAAAGAAATCTAAAGGAAGCAGGGTGCAGATAAGAGGAGCATGGACATTTCTGGGGGAAAAATGCTGTGCGTGTTGTATCTCCAGCCACCAAATGTGAACCACAGCAGTGAGAGAGGTTGGCGAGAGTCCCTGAATACATTTCTTGTGAGTTCTCTCAACACCAAATGGATCAAAAAAAAAAAATTTTTCCCCCCGAGATGCCGCAAAAATCGGCATGTCCTTCTGTTGTTTCAAAAATGACATTTAAGCAGCAGCGAGGCTGACTGAACTGGGCTGGGGGGAGGGGGCGGTGGCAGGGATGGGTGGACAAAAGAACAGGGGGTTAGGAGGGGTGGGCGGGGTTAGGAGGGGTGGGGTGGGTCAGGGACAGCTCAGCTTGGTGGGGACTGAGCAGGAGGGAAGAGAAGGGCCGGGAGGCAGGGAGGGAGATCAGGGCTGGCACGCACGAGTCTGGTTTTCCAGCCTCTGAAGCAACGTTTTGCAAAAGGGCCCCCATCGGAGACCACCCTCCCCTTGGAACACAATGTGGGGGCAAGTGAGAGAGGGGGCTTCTCTGAGTCTATGGGGAATGCTTGGCTAGGAGTCGCGTCTATAAAAAGAGCCCATCACGTGTATGCAGAGAGAATAGTTGAAGCACGGAAAACTCAGAAGTGGGTATGGAGCTGAGAAATGGCAGGGTGACCCCTTCCCCTCATATCCCACCCCCCACACTGTTAAAGATCCACACCCATGGGCTCGGTTTGGGCTTCTTTGCTAATGGATCACCGCGAATGGGTATCTCTGATTTGTTTTAGTGGCTGTAGATGTATTCATATGGAGCAATACATCCTCAACAGCACAGAAGGAAAACAGGGCTGAAGCCCCACCCAAGGGGGTCAGGGGGAGTGAGAACGGATATCACTAACTATTTTTCATAGGCCAGTGGTAAGTAACATTTTCATTGGCAGTTTGTTGTTCAGTCACTAAGTCTTGTCCAAGTCTTGTGACCCCATTGACTGCAGCATGCCAGCCTTCCCGGTCCTTCACTATCTCCTGAAGTTTGCTCAAACTCATGTCCTTGAGTCGATGATGCCAAAGAGTTCCCAAATAAGGATGATTATTTTTGCCAGGTACCAAGTGCTTTACATATATTATTACAATTAATCCTGCAGCAATAAAGTGATGAAGGGATTTTCATACCCATTTTATTGGTGAATAAACTAAGACTCAAAGAGCTTAACTAGCTTGTTGAAGTCTCACAGCTGGTTAGGACAAAGCCAGATGGGATTGCTAGGCTCTCTCATTCCAAGTCCAAGATTTTTCCTTGTTTCCTCATAAACAAAAGATTTGAGAGCAGTGAAACAAAGACATAGGAGGTGAGAGAAAGAGAAATCATCTATCTCACATGAAGGAAACTACTTCCCTTCCCAGAGAATAAACTTTCCTTCCCAGGGAGGCAATGGGAAGGGGAAAAAAAGAATAAAACACAGCTTTGCTTTGATAGATGACAGCGTGATATTAATAAGTTGTAAGTTTAAGACAGATAAATTAAGGAGACATTTCACATTACCAAAGTTGTATTTACTTCACAAAGTGATTTTCTTAAGAGTTACTTTAGGTAAATGGCATCCAATGTACACTGTACATTTAAACTAAGTGACAAATAAAAATCTTTCACATGTAACTTTGAACAAAGACAGGCAGACCCTTGAGAAGACAGAAAAAAAATATAAGTCCTTAAATGTGTCTCTCAGCAGTAGTTTTGTTTGCATTCAGAGCTTCCAGTCTTCTAAGAATCCTGAAAGAAAGAAAGTGAAGTCGCTCAGTTGTGTCTGACTCTTTGCGACCCCATGGACTGTAGCCCACCAGGCTCCTCCGTCCATGGGATTCTCCAGGCAAGAATACTGGAGTGTGTTGCCATTTCCTTCTCCAGGGGATCTTCCCGACCCAGGGATCGAGCCCGGGTCTCCTGCATTGCAGGCGGACGCTTTACCGTCTGAGCCACTGTGGGCACAACTCTGAAACAGCTGACCTCACCTTTGAATCGTCCATTACTTTCAAGAACATTATGTTCCAGATGTTGGGGGCACATAAGCCTATTGTAGCTATTTCACAGGTGTGCCTATAGCCACAACCACCAAATTGTAGCTACAGCTTGAAAAGCTGTAAGAAAAGACATAAAACCACCAGTCCCAAGTACCAGTCCCTCAGACAAGAGGTTAGCGAACTTTAGATACCAACCCCAGAGCCTTTCAGCCAAGCAGAATCACAGCATTATTAATAAGAGTCATGGCAGCTAAGGCAGTCACTAACCTGGGCTGGATTTCCCCCAGCACACTGCATTTCAAAAGGCCTGCTATCTCAGAGAAGGCTGCATTGTCTCTGTAATTATGTCTCCAAGAAACAATACTCTTCTCCTTGCATTTCAGAGAATGGCCCCACTAAAGGTATAGGAGCTTAACCCTGAAGAGCCTAAGAGGATGAAGGCAGAGGCCACAGGGGAGCTGTCCAACTCTATTGGCTGAATGAGGGATGAGGATGTTTATTGGGTTGAAAATAGCTTTAATTAGGGACCTAAGCAAAGAAGCAGATAAGTCATAAATTGGTTTAATAGACAAAGGAACTGGGAGTCACAAGCTTGCCCAACTGCTTCCCAACCTGGTCGTGGTTCAAAGTGGCAGGCTGTGAACTCCAAAAGCCAACTCAACATTTGCAACTCATTATCTCCATGTAACAGGCAGTAAAGAGACACTGTCCTCCCACTAGATGATGAACTCCTCTAGCACCAGACACAGACCCTGTGTTCCTGCTGTCCCAGTGAGCACAAGTGTGTTTGGCAATAGGAGGATGAGGTACCCAAAGCACCTCTAGATTAGAATCCCAAGGCAAGGGAATAAAAAAATATTAAAATGTATGATTCAAGACAATTTTCCTGAATTTTTTAAAAAAAGATTTGAAAATACACATTGAAAGAGCTCATCTCATACTTGAAACTCTCAACCCAGAACTATCAACATTAAGACATGATGTGATAAAATTATAGGACTTGGGCTTCCCTAGTGGCTCAGATGGCAAAGTGTCTGTCTGCAATGCAGGAGACCTGGGTTTCATCCCTGGGTTGGGAAGATCCCATGGAGAAGGAAATGGCAGCCCACTCCAGTATTTTTGCCTGGAAAATCCCATGGACAGAGGAGCCTGGTAGGCTACCGTCCATGGGGTTGCAAAGTCGGACACTGAGCAACTTCACTTTCACTTTCAAAGATAAAGAAAAATATCTTTACAATTACTTGTAAGGGAAAGAAAATTACACTATCACATGATTTTTTATAACAATATCTGTGCTAAAAGAAACTAGACTATTTTATTTTTAATACCTATATATATGATATTTAAAGAAAAAAGTTGGTTAAGGATTTCATACCCAGCAAAACTGACTTTGGGTAGGAAGAGCACAAACTGTTATCAACAATCATGAATTCAGAGAAGACTGTTTCCGTGAAATGAACGCTGACTGAGGAATCTACCAAAGAATTAGCTTCAGAAAAACAAAATGGCTAAATTGGCATCAGCATAAGGACAGTGAACGTTGAGCATACATCTACCTATAGAACTAAAGCTAAATGAGGGTTAAAAGGAATAGATTATAGTACATATTGACTCTATGATTAATAATACAAATATAACTAGAAAAACTGGGGGGATGGAAGAGAATCTGGAGCTTTACAAATTTAGCTATTTTCAGTAACCATAGTTGATGGTGGTAGTATTGTTATTATTATTATTCTGAGACTTTTGTGATAATTATGAGATGTTCTAATTCTAGTTCTGTGTTTTTAAGAACCAGAACTCTTGGTTTGAAATAAAGGAGATACAAATACAATATAAAAGTTAAGTAAAACATCTATAGTTTTGAATCTGAATCTGAAATGGTCTGAACTTATAGAATATTTGATCTCACTCATATTACACCAGAGAAGGCAATGACACCCCATTTCAGTACTCTTGCCTGGAAAATCCCATGAACGGAGGAGCCTGGTAGGCTGCAGTCCACGGGGTCGCTAAGAGTTGGACATGGCTGAGCGACTTCACTTTCACTTTTCACTCTCCTGCATTGGAGAAGGAAATGGCAACCCACTCCAGTGTTCTTGCCTGGAGAATCCCAGGGACGGGGGAGCCTGGTGGGCTGCTGTCTATGGGGTCGCACAGAGTCAGACACGACTGAAGTGACTTAGCAGCAGCAGCATATTACACATGTGTATCTTATGTCTGCTGAAAAGCTAGAAACGAGGACCAGCCCAGTTAGGAATGAGCACACAGAATATCCAGATTGTGGTCTTGAAATACCATTTCCTATTAACAGAAACCAGGCTTCTTGCAGAAATGGTTGATTCCAAACCTGGGACAGGAGATACACAACATGAGTCTGAAGCATATTCGTATATCAGATAGTTAGAAAGATCAGAAACTTAGAAAGATCACAAACTTCCTGAGGTCACGTCAAAGGGGACCCAGGAACCAAGTGAAGAAGCTCCAAATGGCAATGTATTGAAATCCATCAAAAATGTGTAAATCCATAAGTTCATAACAGTATTTTAAAAGAACTAATTGGTTCCATTTCAAGGATGTGTGTGCGTGTGTGCATGCTCAGTTGCTTCAGTCACATCCAACCCTTTGCAACACTATGGACTGTAGCCCACCAGGCTCCCTTGTCCATAGGATTCTCCGAGCAAGATACTGAAGTGAGTTGTCATTTCCTTCTCTAGGAGATCTTGCCAACCCACGGATCAAACCTGAATCTCCTGTGTTTCAAGTGGATTCTTTACCCACTGAGGTACCTGGGAAGTCCCATTTTAAGCATGATAGGAAGCCAATGTGTTATCCTGAAAACTGGATATATAAATGAACTGGATATTTATCCTGCCTTTCCTGTAGGAACTGTACCGTTGGGTGACCAAGCGATAGAAACATGGAAGCTTCTCCATTTGGAAGCATTAAAAAAATTATCACAGCCAGTAAATGAAAACAAAATTATAGAGTGAGAATTACCTCATTTTTCAGCCTTCAGGGAAGTGGTGCATCTAACACGAAAAAAGTAGAAACCACATGTTACACGCCTCCTGATGAAGAGCGTCATCCCTGTGCTAAAGACGTTGAAACTGAGTCTGGTCTAGTCTCTGGAAGCAGCTGCCAGGGTGCAGGAAACACAAAAGACAGAAGGACACACTGAACTGCACCACAAATATAGCAGCTTGTGTAACTATGGAGATTTAAACTGCCTGAGTCCTTCCACAGAAAAAGTGTGAGGAAACAAAGGGACGGAGGGGATGCTGCAGCTTTTAAGAGAAATTTCAAATACGATTTTTTTTTAAACAGGCATACCTAAAAAACAGCAGAGTGAAGTGCGGAAAACAGTGTGGAGGTTTCTCAAAACACTAAAAATAAGACTACCATGTGACTCAGCTGGGTGTATATCTGAAAAAAACAAAAACACTAATTTTAAAAGATACATGCACCCAGTGTTCACAGCAGCATTATTTACAATAGCCAAGATGTGGAAGTAACCAACTGTCCATCAACAGATGAATGGATGAAGAAGATGCGGTATATACGTGGGTATATTATATATGTGCATATATATGTATTTTTGTTGTTCAGTCGCTCAGCTGTGCCTGACTCTTTGTGACCCCATGGACTGCAGCACGCCAGGCTTAAACACATACATACACACCAAGGAATTCAGTCATAAGAGAGAATGAAATTTTGTCATTGGCAACAACATGAATGGACCTGGAGGGAATTATGACATGAAATGAGTCCGACAGATAAAGACAAATACAGCGTGACATCACTTATATGTGGAATCTAAAAGGTACAACAAACTAGTGAATGTAACGAAAAAGAAAGACACTCACAGATACAGAGAAGAACTCGTGGTGACCAGTAGGTGGGGAATGGGGAGGGCTGACAGAGGAGTAGGGGAGTGAAGGTACAAACCATTATGTATAAAATAAGTTACAAGGATATATTAGCCTGCACAACAGAGGGAATATACACGTAATTTTATATGAAATATTATATTTATATATTTTATAATATGTTTATATACTTTATACATTTTATAATAACTATAAATGGAATAGAACCTTTAAAATTGTGGATCACTATACTATACACCTTAAAATTATATTATATTGTATATCAACTATATTTCAATTATATATATATAGAGAGAGAGTTGACTCACTGGAAAAGACTCTGATGCTGGGAAGGATTGGGGGCAGGAGGAGAAGGGGACGACAGAGAATGAAATGGCTGGATGGCATCACCGACTCGATGGACATGAGTTTGAATCAACTCCAGGAGTTGGTGATGGACAGGGAGGCCTGGCATGCTGTGATTCATGGGATCGCAAAGAGTCGAACACGACTGAGTGACTGAACTGAACTGATAATACAGTAAAAAAAAATAGTGGGGAAGGCACACTAAGGTGACAAATCTACAGATAAATGCAAGAGAGTGACTACCATAAAAGTTGAGAAGGGTGGAGAGGACTATGATTGTAATGGACAATGGAAGAGTTTCCAGGGTAGCTGGCAAGGTGTCATGGGAACAAACATCTTTGCCTTATAAAAATTCACTAAGCTATGGATTCGTTTAGTATTGCTTTCTGTATCTGTTATTTCACAACATGAAGGTGAAAACAAATCTTTAAAAATTCCAACAGCGATCAATTTTAAAGAATGTTCAGAATGCTTCAAACTCTTTATGGAAAAACAAAAACAAAACCAAGCAATCAGGTTGCCAATAAAGAGTTAACAGTAGGGGATGTCCAGATTTCATGGCTGTAGCCACTCAACCTGCACGGCTGGGACCACTTAATCTTTTAGCTCCTCAGATAAGGTAAGGAGCTTCTGATGAACAGCTCAGCAGACTGGGCTGCTGGCCCACTCTGACCGTTGTGAACAAGCCTTTTTTCAAAACCCAGTTCTAGCCTGGCTTACAAGATTTCTTATTACCACGAACCCAGTTTCAGTGGGAAAAGGACAGACTTTATCATCTCCAAATCTCTAAGAAATTGGTTTCCTGGGACTTCCCAGGTGGTCCAGTGGCTAAGACTCTAGGCTCCCAATGCACGGGGCCCAGGTTCAATCCCTGGTCAGGGAACTAGTATCCACAAGCCGCAATGAAGACCCGGCACAGTCAAATAAATACATAAATAAATACTGAAAAGAAAGAAACTGGGTTTCTGTGACTGTCGGGTCTCCCTGATGCAGCCATCTGCCTGGCTGGACCTCTGACTGTTACACATTTCTGGAAGTCCTCCCCCAGGAACACCAATCATCTGCGTCCTGAGGGAGCCCGTCAGGAGTCTGAAGCTGGCCTCCAGTTAGTCGCCTTTCAGATGGTGCCTCTTTCCAAGCCACCCTGAGAGCCCAGGGTATGACTGTCCTGCTGCGGCTCAGGCCCTTCTGCTGTCACTTATGCTCTGAAGGACTTCATCCAGTAGGTAAACCTCCGCAGCTTCACTGCAGTGTCTTCCTCACCCCACTCATGTCAGCTGTTTTCCAGTCCTCACACATGACTCACGGTCAAAGACTCATAAACCTGCAGATCGGAAAATGCCATCGGCCAGATCATCTTTTAAAAATTACCTCATTCACTTTTGTTAGGAAACTGAGCGGATGGCAGGTTTGGCAGACCCCACATTTATCTGATAAGGCTTGAACTAGACCCAGGAGCCTCTGCCAATGACTTTCTCACCCCTCCATCTCTACCCATCCTTGGCCACTGCCTCTTTTTAAATGTGCACTAATACTTGGCGCTTCCATGCAAGTTGACATTACCTCCGTGCCAGGAATGATGCTGAGTGGGCAGAGGTGGTGCTGCGGGCTGGAAGGGTCTTGGTGCTACAGGTACACTCAGCCCTGCCCTACCACTAATAAAGATTTACAGGAAGAGCAATAAACAAGAAGTTTATTACCAAAGAGCATGCTAAATGCAGACACAGACTCTCTCATTGACCAGACTCTACTCAGACTCCCCTGAACACCTTTCCAACCGGATCTGACTCGGGTATCTGTGTTCATCATCCAATTTTATTAACAGTAAGAATCCTGCTACATCAGTTGAACAGACCCTCCCAACCCCACTATGTGATCACCCTTGACATCTGATCAGCTTCCTCATTACCCCCATCCCACAGGTGATGCCTGAGCATCGGTCCTGCCTTCAGCAAGAATCTTGATAGTTTGGTTTAGGCAGAACCCCCTCATTCACCCGTGATGTTTCCGCTCAGTAATCTTCTATGCACTGACTCCCACCCTGTTCCCTGACTATAAATTCCCATTTGCTCATGATGTATTTGGAATTGAGTCCAATATCTGCCCCACTGCAAGACCCCCATTGCAGTGGTCCCCATATCTCCACCATGGCCCCCTTGAATAAAGTCTTCCTTACCACCTTCAACAAATGCCATGGATAGACAGCTAGTGGGAAGTTGCTACATAGCACAAGGAGCCCAGCCTGGTGCCCTGTGATGACCTAGAGCCTGGGGGGAGGGATGGGAGGAAGGCTCGAGAGGGATGGAATATATATGGAGTTATGACTGATTCGAGTGGTTGCATAGCAGAAACCAACACAACATTGTAAATCAATTATCCTTCAATTAAAAAATAATTTTAAAATGTCATGAATAACAATACCAAAGTATAGAAATGACACGGTGATGTGGGCATACACATATCAAAAGCTATGAAAGTGTGCATGCCCATATATGCAGCAATCCTTCTTCTAGGGACTTGTCCCAGTTAAGTAATCATGGAGGCATCAAGGATTTCACTGCAAGCATGCACACCACAGCAGTGTTTGCAATTGTGAAATGTCCAACATACTGCATTGCTTAAATTAATTGTGGTATATCCATTCAGTGCAAACTATGTAGTCAAAAAATAACATAGGAAAGTAACATGAAATGATATGAAAAGATACTCATGAAATACTGATCAGTGAAAATACACATAACAAAATAGAATGTATACTAAGATTCAATCATTTACGGTACTCAATCCCACAGAGAAAGGAACAGAACATATATACCAAAATGCTTAAAAATATCATTATTAAAGGTAATTTTTATTCTCTTTGTGTTTTCCAAAATAAACATACATCCGTGTGCAATAAACAATTAAAACAAAACTTTCTTCCTCTATAAAACTTAGAAACTTGTCTGAGGCTCTCACTCATTCTCACCTGTGCATCCTCAAATTTGTGCTATACACTTGAATCTGGCAAACAGCGTGGATTCCACCAACTTCGAGACCAAGTCCAGTACCTTGAGCTAGCTATTCTCGGCAACTTAGATGAGCTTTCCCAAGTACAAAAAAGTCTTTATTCAGGGTTCTTTAAAAAAAAAAAACAATAAATTTAAACTCTAGTGCTAACCAAAGATATGCAAAACAAAATAAAATGTTGTTTTATGCTTCCCATGTCAGCAAACATTAGAAACAATGGTAACACTTGGGGCTGGTAAGACTGTAATAAGAAGTATTGCAACGCACCACACTGAATAATACCCACTTCTGAAAGTTAACCCATTTTAAAAAAGAAAGAGAATTAGTTTTAACATTTCTTATAGCACTTTAGGGAAATTTTCTTAGACAGGTTTCCTGCTTTCCATTAATAATAAAGTTGTTTGCATCTGTCTTTAAAGTCCTTTGTCTCATCATTTCTCTTTATGATTTTTGAAATGCAGTTTGCTAAGACATGTCACAAGACATGGGAAGATAGCTGCTTATTTCTCTCTTATTATTGTCCTGCGTGGCACTCAAAAAATTTTCCAAATGGAACTGCCACCTCCTTGGCATCTTAGAACGCAGAAGGGTTCTGGCAGATGCAGAGACCTAGAAAGGAATAGTCACTAGTTCAGATCTTCAGTAGAGGGCAGTCCCTCGACTCTTAAAGAGAGTTGCAGAGCTGGAAAGGTGGTACTTAGGAAAGCATTAAAGAACAGACGTTACCCAGAAGATTGTCTCTGATCAAGGTAAAGTCCTCCATGCGGCTCTGCAGGAGACACTGACCATTCGCTTTAATACACCGACCCACTGATCATTCGTTTAAATACACTGACCCTCTTCCAATATTGGGGCCCTTCCATTCGTTTTGATACACCGACCCTTCCAATATTGGGAAACACAGGTGGGAGGAAAGGGTTCTCCAAGCACTCCATTCAGGGGTCTGGCGGCATCAGTAACAAATCAGCGAAGCGATCTATTTCCTTTATTGATATTCTGGTGAACACGCCTAAACAGAAAGCTATCAGCAAGGGTACAAGAAGCACAGGCTTTCTCCCCGCGGAATGGGCTGTTCACAAACTACCTTGAGTAGTTTTCTTCCACATTCTTTGTCTCACGGCGAGAGGCAGTATGCCAGTGTGCGCATGCGCAGGCCCTGGTTCTCGCCCACCGTGGAGGGAGGGAGGCTAAGGCTCCTGCTCTCCTCCACCCACGCAAAAGGATGTCGGGACCATAACGACTTCAACTGCGGAAGCACCCCGCCCCCCCAAAGACAGCTCAGATGCGCAATGAAGAGGAGGTGATGTGGCTCTGATATTCTGCAAGGCGGAGCTGATTTTTAAAGTGAACGAAAAAGAAAGTCGAATCCCTCTTCTCCCCCTAGTTGTTGACTCTCCAAAACACTGGGTCTGGCGCGGGTTCTGATCCCTGGAGTTTGATGCATGTTTGATTCACAGACTGCTGCGTGTCTGCACCAGATGGCCTCGAGTTAATGAACACAAACTCATCCCTTTTGCTCACCAGGGAAATGTGCAGCTCAATCTGATTTGTACTCTCCAGCTAAAAATATTTGAGTATTTTTAGGGAGCATTTTACTGAGACAAAATGGCACTTCAGGAAAGCATTAAAAGAACAGAGACTAACCAGCAAATTGCAACTGCAGTCTCCTATACCTTGATAACCCAGCTCTCAGATCAGCCTTTAACCAAAATTAAAGTAATACACTATGAACTGCCCAGGAATGATAGCTCCATCCTGCCTTCCCACCCCATTTCTCTTTACCAATCCCCTGTCCTGCCCCAAGCTGAACTTGTGGTCCCAAAGCACAAATTAGAATTCATTCCAAACACAAGATTTTCTCATTTGCATACTAGCAAAAACATTTGTCACAGGGTACATACAAACACACACACACACACAATCTTCTCGCATGTTCTTTTAATCTATATGTTCTTACCTATAACAATTTTAGGATTTAGAAAAAAATTCGTTAACTCTACAAGATCTCCATCTTGCCCAACTGGGATAGAACTTGGTTCAACTAAGTATTTTCCTGGTCGTCATCACCAGCAAACAAAACAGTGGGCTCCTAATAAAGAATCAGGGATCAGGAAGCTGTTCAGTATAGATCCCTTGCTTCCTTCTCTAAACTCCCCCACTTCCTGCTATCTGACTAAATCTTAGCAATTCAGCATACAAACATTAAAGTCATAGCTTCGAAAGTCAGCTCTATTCTGGTCTCTCTCCCAGCAAAGCTGACAGCCACAAATCGAGTTCTTTTCTCTTGAACTGTGACCGTTGGTTCATCCAAGGTCCAGACAAACTCCTTATATCCTTGAAATCTGGGTCTCATGTGAGAGCTGGTTTAAAAATGCTCAATCTCAGGCCCCATCCCAAACCTTCTGAATCCACATCTGCATTCATTTTAACAAGATCCTCCGGTGATTCCTATGTAGATGTAAGCCTGAAAAGCATGGCCTTGTTGTCATCTAATCATGAATGTAAAAGTGAAAGTGTCAGTCGCTCAGTCGTGTCTGACTCTTTGCAACCCCATGGACTGTAGTTCACCAGGCTCCTCTGTCCATGGGATTCTCCAGGCAAGAATACTGGAGTGGGTTGCCATTCCCTTCTCCAGGGGTTCTTCCCGACCTAGGAATTGAACCTAGGTCTCCTGCATTGCAGCAGATTCTTTACCCGCTGAGCTACCAAGGAAGCCCCTAATCGTGTAGAACAATGTTTGAATCCAGATCACAAGTGTTCTTACAGGTTGCACTGTCTTTGTGGGGAAGTAGTTTAGTTATTTAGAACTGTTCCTTCTAAAGATATTTTACAAGTACCAGGCTTGAGCAAAAACCTTTGACTTTTTCAGTAGTGATCATCTTTACAAAGTCTCCCTGCTGGTTAGAAGAAGAAGAAGAAAAAAAAAATCATCGTTCATCACGAAGTATTCTTGGTATGGAGGGAGGAAAAGCATACTGTTTTTCACTTGAACGGATGAGCTTGAAAACAGGGTGTCACTGCTAAGAGATAAACTTCCAGGGAAGGATCTCCGGCTTCCTTTGGCAAGATGTCTTCTGATTCACAGCCTTCTCCTGCTTGGGCAGCTTAAATGAGGGTCTCTTTGCAGCCAATTTCTGGAGCAGGTGCACAGAACTTACAGGAAATAACAGTTCTGTGCGCTGGTTTAAAAACATACTCTTTGCCATCTTAGTTGGGAGCCACCAGCAGGAGGGGCAGGGAGAAGGCCTCAGTGGACTGCAGAAGCTCCCACTTAACCCTTCCCTGCCCAGTTGACTATAGCAAAGGGTTGAGAGAGTCTGAAATGACAGATCCAGAGAAGACACACAAGAAGGAAGCTTGTTGCTGTGAAGGCAGGGGCCTCTGCAGGCACTGCTATGAGGAGTGAGCTGCCAGAAGCTTGGTCTCCATGCTGCTCAGTTCGGGGAAGGGGGCTGCCTGCTGCGTAACAGACCATCATGCCTGGGTCAGAACAAAGGAGGAACTAGTTACAAGCCCACTCAGCTCTGGGGCCTAAAACTCCAACCCTGCAAATATGACAGTCGCTTTCTGGATCCCATTTCAACACTAGCTGCTGCTAAATTCTAACTTGGTGAAACAACTTTGGGAGTTCTGGACTAATTTAACTCAGAAATTCACCCTGACCATAGAATGACAGGATGTCACAGCAGAAAGAACCTCGTATGAACCTCTCATCCAGGGGTTTCAGGCTCAAATGCCTCTAGAAGGCACTAAGAGCAGTAAATATGAGTTCTGTGAGGAGGATCTAGAAACTGGACTGTCCAGTTCTACAACCACTGGACACAGGTGGCAACTGAACACCTTGTATGTGGCTAGTTCAAAAGGACACGTGCTGTAAGTAGACAATACAATGCTTTCCAAAAGCACAGAAGAAGAAAATAAGTAAATAGCTCGTTAATAAGCTTTATATTAATTCAATGAAAGTATTTTGGATATACTGGGTTAAAGAAATGATTAATTTCTCTGGCTTCTTTTTAACGTTTTTAATGTGGATGCTGCTGCTGCTGCTAAGTCACTTCAGTCGTGTCCAACTGTGTGACCCCACAGACGGAAGCTCACCAGGCTCCCCCGTCCCTGGGATTCTCCAGGCAAGAACACTGGAGTGGGTTGCCATTTCCTTCTCCAAATGTGGATGCTAGAAAACTTTAAATGATGTATGTGGTTCAGTTTGTGATTCATATCATATTTCTAAGGGACAGTGCTGGTCTGGAACAACGGGGAAGCATGGAGACTACAACCAGCCGCAAAGCAGATGCCTTCTGGAAAGCATTAAAACTCAAGATTAAAGAAAACAAGAAAAAAAGAAGACTACACATCAAATTCCACTCACAAGTCACTGGTTTGTGACTAAGGATATTTTTTAAAAAGAGAGGAAGTGCCCCAATAGCTCTTTGGTTAACATAAAGTCTAAAATGAAAAGCCAGGTCTCCAATTTTCCTATAGAGGCTTGTTTAACAAAGTCAAAAGTTTAAATAGCAACTTGAAGGGAACCTGTGACCTTCCATTAGTCCCTTCACCAGTCTGGTAGTTTGAGCCTGTAGATTGAGGCGTGCTTTGATCTGAATGTGCCCTGTCCCCAAAATCATATATTAGAAACCTAATCTCAAAGGCAACAGTGTTAGGAGGTGGGGATTCTGAGAGTGATTAGGAAGGTGATTGTGTGTGTGTGTGTGTGTGTGTGTGTGTGCTGTTGCGTCCGACTATTTGAGACCCCATGGACAGTAGCCCACTAGGCTCCTCTGTCCATGGGATTTCCCAGGCAAGAAAACTGGAGTGGGTTGCCATTTCCTTCTCCAGAGGATCTTCCTGATCCAGTGATCAAACCCATGTCTCCTGACCCGGCATTGCTGGCAGACTCTTTACCACTGAGACACCAGGGAAACCCAGGTGTAGCGTAATAGGAGTTTACAAAAGGAACTAAGGCAAGGTCTCCTTACGGTCAAGAGTTACAGGGAGAGAGACACGCATTCTCGAGGTATATCACCAAGGTCACGGGTGTAAATGTGCAAATGTTAGCAGATGAGCAGGAGGCAATGTGGTTGCAGAGGAGAAGGCAACACCACAGGGAGTTAGGGGTGGCATCGCTGAAGAGTCGGGTTAAAACCCGAAAAGAGTTATTTTAAAAAGATTTATTTAAAAATAAATCTTGAAGAATGAAAAAAGATGGAGAAGGGATAAAGATATTCTAGGCAGTGGGAACAGTACGTATAAAAGCATAGGACGGTGCAACCAAGGAGAAAGGGGAGGAGCACAGTGGATGAAGGAGATGTTTTATTGCATAAACTGTGCATGTTATTAAAAACCATTAGAAATAACTGCCTTGCAACCCGTGACAGCAAAGGTGAATTTGCCAGCAGTGTAAATGTTGATGCCACCAAAAGCAATATCTAAATATAAACCTTCGCAATTTAAGCAATAAATGCATTCTGGTACTGTAATTGTTTTTGTTGATGATGATCATGTACAATTTTCATTATCTAATCACGTTTTAAAATGAATAGATGTATTGCATGTAATTGTTCAGATTTGGTAGGCATTCTTTTCTTTTTTTCTTGGGCAGGCATTCTTTTCATTCCATTTTCTTAGGCCAGCATTCTGCACTGTGGTGGGATTCTCTATGTTAGATGCAGAAGTCCAAGAACTAAAATACCAGGTAGGCAAGTTCTTTCAAATAGGACAAGCCACAGTTGGAAAACCTGGCTTAAAACTCAACATTCAAAAACTGAAGATCATGGCATCTAGTCCCATTACTTCATGGCAAATAGATGGGGAAACAATGGAAACAGTGAGAGACTTTATTTTTGGGGGCTCCAAAATCACTTCAGATGGTGACTGTAGCCATGAAATTAAACGACACTTGCTCCTTGGAAGAAAAGCTATGACCAACCTAGACAGCATATTAAAAAGCAGAGACATTACTTTGCTGACAAACCTCCATATAGTCAAAGCGATGGTTTTTCCAGTAGTCATGTGTGGATGTGAGAGTTGGACTATAAAGAAAGTTGAGCACTGAAGAATTTATGCTTTTGAGCTGTGGTGTTGGAGAAAACTCTTGAGAGTCCCTTGGATTGCAAGGAGATCAAACCAGTCAATCCTAAAGAGAATCAATCCTGAATATTCATTGGAAGGACTGATGCTGAAGCTCCAATACTTTGGCCACCTGATGTGAAGAGCTGACTCATTAGAAAAGACCTTGATGCTGGGAAAGATTGAAGGCAGGAGGAGAAGGGGACGACAGAGGATGAGATGGTTAGATGGTATCCCTGACTCGATGGACATGAGTTTGAGCAAGCTCCAGAAATTGCTGATGGACAGGAAAGCCTGGCATGCTGCAGTCCATGGGGTCTCAAAGAGTCAGACACGACTTAGCAGCTGAACTGAAGTGAACAAGCCACAGTGCCACCGTCTCCTTCTTTTCCACCACGTTGGCCTTTTGTCACGTGTTCCTCTGCTTCAGCAAACCTACTCTACCCTACTGCCTCCCAGATCCCAGTTATCTGCTGGTCCCAAATTCTAGCAGCCTTTCCCCCTTTCCAGGATAACACCCAAGTGCCAGGTGTTAATGAGTAAGGAAATCGCTCAGTCTTTGCCCACCATATGAGAAGTGAGGGTCCATGGATGCCCTGGTCCCCTTAGGGACCTCTACAAGCTTGGAACACTGAGTGATGCTGGAGCTGCCCTAACATACACACATGCACAAACACAAAGAACCAAACACAACACCACGAAGCAAGCAAATAAACAAAACACGAGGAAGACAAGAAAAAAAGGCTGAATTATGATGCTGTGTCAGAGCAGCCTGTTAAATGGCTGCTGCTGCTGCTAAGTCACTTCAGTCGTGTCCAACTCTGTGCGACCCCATAGACGGCAGCCCACCAGGTTCCGCCATCCCTGGGATTCTCCAGGCAAGAACACTGGAGTGGGTTGCCATTTCCTTCTCCAATGTGTGAAAGTGAAAAGTGAAAGTGAAGTCACTCAGTCCTGTCCGACTAGTAGCGACCCCATGGACTGTAGCCCACCAGGCTCCTCTGTCCATGGGATTTTCTAGGCAAGAGTACTGGAGTGGTTTGCCATTGCCTTCTCCGTTAAATGGCTAGAATAAACCAAAACCTGAATTAGCTAAACACCTCCATTTTGAACAAACACTCAGCCCAATGGTGGATTTGACCTTTTAGTTCCCCGCTATTAAATTTAACTTTATACAAACATGTCTTGACTTCTGTGCCAAACTTCCATAGAGTGAACTTAAAACACCAGAAGAGTATTTTAAGGGACTCTGAATAAGGTGTTGCTTTTAATTCTGCTATATTTTCATAGATAGGTTTATAATCTCATCATGCTATTTTTGAAAATACATTTACCAAATTCTCTACAAATAGTATCTGTATTAACAAATTCCATTTGTATAGCTCTCTATCACTTTCAAGATAGCTCCAAGCACATCTGATGTCCACATTGTATGGAAGATGGAAAAGGGAGCGTGTGTGTGTGCACTGGTGAGCCCCTGGATCATTTGGTCCAAGACCTTCCCTCTACTCTTGAGGAAAATGGAGCCTGTAATCACACATACTTAGAAATAGACTGGACGTAAAAGCATGCCTCTTGACTCCCAGGCTGGTCCTCTATGCAACGCATTCCCATCCCACTGATCAGAAGACTGAGGCCAAGAGTAAAGGAGAGACTGTATACTAATAGCCTCAATGCCTCACCCCTACTAATACACACATTCTTGGGTGAGCCCCTCCCATACCAACTTTGAGCTTGAACACGTGATGTGCTTCAGCCAGTGGAGCATCACCAAAGTCAGCAGAGGTGTGGTTAGCACTTGCACACCAGGGCATAGCATGCTACCCCCGCCACCCTGTGAGGCAATCCAGCCTGCTCTAACCTTATGGAGGAGGAAAGGTCCAGACCTCCCAGCTGCCCAACTGAGCCCAGCCACCATCTAAATATAGTCACAGGGATGGGAAACAGAAAATCATTCTTGCTTGCAACTAGTAAGCTCTGGGGTGGCCTGTTACGCAGTGATAGATAATTGATATACTAAGGAAACAGAAATCTGTCCACACCAGTCATTCACAGACCCAAGACTGGATGCAAGGTCTTCAAAACCCACCACCTCACCCAGGAATAGAAAATATTTTGCTGAACTGAGCCTCCCTGTCTTGGAAACTTGAGAATTCAAGTTCCAGGTTCACTCAAAATCAGTGAGATCAGCTTTTCCTGATCTTTTGATTGATGCTTTTTGATTCTCATTTCTTGCTACTTCCTCCTCCCCTCAAGGCCATAGGGTGTGGCTGGTTTTGCATGCCTAAGGGTGGAGGGAACCAGCCACCACTCTCTAGACCAGCATTAGAGGGGACAGCTGCTGAGACACCTTCGTACCCATGGGAAGAGGGACAACCCAGAGAGACAGAGGCCCTGTCCTCCCGCCTACAGCTGCAGGTGCAAGGGACAGGGTGAGGACCCAGGTCTGCGCATCCAAAGCCAGCATCTTTTAGAGGACATATGCTAAATCCTAGCGAGGGGCAGAAGACGCTCCAATCCCGCGGCTCGGAGCTGACGATCCCACGTCAGTTCTGGGCATGATGCTGCCAGCTGGGACTACAGGGCGTTACAGCTTCAAAGACCTTTGGGTGACCAACAGCCACAAGAGGTGGCTCCGAGAGAGACACTCAGCAAAAATGGGGATGGGTTAATTTCTTCATTCCTTACTGATACCCCTGTATATGCTGGACAGGGTCTGAGATGGCTTGTAGATTATCTCATGTGGTTGGATATGTCATGTGGTTGGATATGTGGTTGTTATTTACAGGACAGCACTTTAAAACCCTGGTCTTTTGTTGTCTGTGTGTTAGTAAAGTCTTCAAATTCACCCATAGGGTTTAAAAACAATATTAACATTTTTTGCAAGAGAAGTCTGTTGACTTACATGTGAGAGCCACCAGGGACTTCCCCACCACCCCCTGCAAGGAATGAGGCATCACATTTACATTTGTCAAATAAGGAAAACTGGGTCACCCACCATCCTGAATTCTCCCATGAATTGATTAATAGACAATTAAAAAGAGGTTTGGGAATGCAATTTTCAACATGGAAGGTGCTACAGAAACACACATTCCACTTAGGGGGGAAGAAAAGAAAAAGACAAACATATGCTGCAAACAAAGTTTAATCATCATAAATCACGCTTCTGTTTATTCGAGTGTAATAATACTATACGTTGGCGCATTAGGAGTTCCATACCACCTTGAAAACACCGATCAAGCCAGCATGATGTACAGCATGATTGTGGGGTCTGATGTGTAAACTCGTTGAATCTGATTTTAGCTCTGCCTTCAGTCTGGTGGGAAGGCAGAGACAGCAGGAACTCGCTGTGCAGCCCGGAAACCCTGTGCTCTGCTCACTTGCTCAGCCAGCCTGGGGGTTGGCAGAAAGAGAAGCAATGGTGACCAGGGCGGTGGAAAGCTGCAGTCATTTCTAGGAGCGATGGCAGCTACCTGTTATTAATGCAAACATATACCTCTAAGAGGGCATGGCAACCCACTCCAGTATTCTTGCCTGGAGAATTCCACAGACTGAGGAGCGGAGTGGGCTACAGTCCATGGGGTCGCAAAGAGTGGACATGACCGAAGCGACTGAGCACGCACACACACCTCCAAGATGTGGTTTTGAAGCTAACAGAGGAATATAAAAGGATTAACAAGTCAGCGGGTTCCATCAGAATGTGGTTATGGCTAATATTTACCGGATACTTCTGCAAGATGCTTGTTCCTTTCTAAACATTATCTTATTTAATTTTCCTAGCAAGCCCACCAGGTGAGTATTTCTACGATCCATATTTCACATGTGGGGACACTGAGGCCAGAGAAGCTAAGAAACTTCCCAAGGTCACCAGAAGCATAGCTGGGCTGGAACCCAGCTATCTTTCACCCGAGCCCGGGCCCTAAGCCACTAACCTGAGATGCAGGGCAAGTTCAGTCTTTTAAGCTCTTGATCATGAACTCAGTTTGGCAACCGAGCTCTGAGGCCTTCTGGGAGAGATCCTCCCAGCTGAATGGGTGAGGGGTTCAATGGCCTCTGCTTTGATTTCTGTGCTTCTCTGGGACAGACCGCTCACCGTAAGCAGTTCAGAGTGACCAAGGCACCCCCGAGTGCCCCCAACACTTTTTCCAGGGCCCACAAGGCCAAAACTGTCGTCAAAGTACTAAGATCTATTTCCTTCTTCCACTCTCATTTTCTCTCCAGTGAAGGTGGAATTTTCCACCTTCAGGAAGCTACAGGGGGTGTGACATCATCACTCTGATGGCTGACGGAATGTGTGCCTGTGTCTGCAAAACCTCAGTGTTCATTCCTAATATGGTGCTATCAATAGACACAGCCCCCCAAAACAGATCACGGGGGTCCTCAACGATTTTTAGGAGATTTTAGAGCTCCAGGGATCAAAAAGTCAGAGAACTGCTGCTCAAAGTCACGCCTAGAAGACCAATGGAAACGACATCGCCTAAAATCTCAAAGCCTGGAGAAGAGAATTTAAGAACAAAAAGGACCATTAGCTTTGGCCCAGCTGATTACGAACAAGCCATTTTAACTCCTGGAGTGGAGCCGACCCAGCTGACTCATAGGCGCGGAGGGAGAGTGGGGCGGACAGCTGTGATGAGCTCCCGGCAGGGCTGAGGGCGCCTTGGGGGGCACAGCTCACGTCAGAGGAGGAAATGTACTGGTGGAAAGTGAGGTATCAACACACCTCAGTGAGCAAGTGCTCCAGCCCAGCCCTTCCTCATCAACAGCTGAGTGTTCAGTGTCTTGAGCACATCATTTTCCGCGAAATGCCAACTGCTGATGTGACTCGAGATTTCAGTGCCCACTGAGGACAAGGTGCCAAGATGCACCAAGAAGGGGAAGATGATTTCTACTTGATGATCAAAGCTCTTCTGCAAACCAGGGGCTTGGAACATGCCACCTCGTTCATTCTATACAGTACTCTTCCCAGGAACACATGATTAGATTAGATCCATGCTGGAGATTAGGGAAATTGAAGTTGACTGGTTCAGGGAGTCATCCAGGCTCAAACCCCCAAGACTGAGTCCTAAGTCTGAGAACTAAGGACTGGGGACACCCAAGACTCAGGGCTCAGCCACTATGCTGAGCTTCCCAAACCTAGCTATGCATCAAAATCACTTGCAAAGTTTAAAACATTTCATGATTCTTGGCTCCACCCCTGAAGATTCTAATTCGGTAGGTCTGGGTGGGACTCCAGAATATAGAACCCTATAAACAAGTCAGCTTCTAGCCTGGCTTTTAAATAACTATATCATTAGAGGGATAAGTCATTTCACATTTGAAAGTCTTTTCCACACCAGCACTACTAGTTGGCTTTCTTCTCTGCCTTTTTTTCCTGGAAGAAATGTTATGTTTATTACCTCATGAGCATTGCTCTCTACCTGAAACGAACTGGAGGCTCAGCCAATAAATGCAGCCAAACTGATGCAGAATGTTCTTCCAAATGCTGAGCAGTCACGCAGACATGCTTTTTTTTTAGTTTCTGTTTTTTCCATTTTTTGGCCACACTTGACATGGAGGATCTTAGTTCCCCAACCAGGGATTGGCCCATGTCTGCTACAGTGGAAGCTTGGTGTCTTAACCACTGGACCCCCAGGGAAGTCCCAAAGCAGGCTTTTTGTGTGTGTGTGTGTGAGGCCTGGGTGGGACAGGGCTTGAGGACACAATAAAAGGACAGGCCACAAAGGTCCCTGTTTCTCCTAAGTTGTCAGACAATCTGCAGTGAAAACCCCATTACTTATGGGAGGAAAAAACCCGCACAGATAGGTGTGGAGTTTATTTTGCTTGTGTTAAATATGTTGACTTCTAAACAGATCCCAATTTGCAAGTGGCCAGTTTAGAATCTGAATTATAAATTACGGCAATTCATGATACACACTCAACTCTGATTTAAAGGATCGGTTGCCTTCTCAAGAAGCTATTTAGCCAAGAAGTTACAGAAAAGAGCCTGCCTCCAAACTCAAAGAATGGGACAGCAATGAAAGAATTTCACAAAATCCATTGGGACGGACATGTACACACTGCTATATTTAAAATGGATAACCAGTAAGGACCCTGTACAGCACAGGGAACTCTGCTCAATGTTACGTGGCTGGGAGGGCAGTTTGGGGGAGAATGGATTACATGTATATGTATGTCCCAGTCCCTGAACAGTCCGCGGTTCACCTGAAACTATCACAACATTGTTAATTGGCTATACTCCAATATAAAATACAAAATTAAAAAAAAAAAGAATTTCACAAACACCAGCTGAAACATGGACCAGGGTCCAGGAGCTGCAGTGTTTCAAGCTGAAGCAAAGGGTGATGGCTGGTGATGCAGAGAAGGTAAACACAACTTTCATACGTAAGCCACCCTCAACTTTCTCTTGGCAATCATGCCATCACACTGCATAAGAACCAGTTAAGAACCCCAGTGAGTGAAAAAAAAAAAAAAAATCAAAAAGAACAAAATGTCAGCTCTGCCATCAGGTGGAAAATGCGGCCTGGCTTCCAGGGCTGGGAACTGGCTTCTCTTCTGCCACAGCAACTGCAATCCGGCTCCGGCCCAGGCATCTCCATTTCGAGCTGACTGGTCTTCATGCCGACATCTCCCTAGATCTTCCAGCCCCACAGTGTGAGCCAGTGGGCTGAGGATTATTAGCTCCACTGTGCAGATGAGCAAAGTACTTTTAAAAAGTCATACGCGTGGCTGTTGTAGTTCTTTAGTCGTGTCCAACTCTTTGCCACCCCAAGGACTGTAGCCCACCGGGCTCCTCTCTCCATGAGATTTCCCAAGCAAGAATACTGGAGTGGGTTGCCTTTTCCTTCTCCAAGGATCTTCCCGACCCAGGCATCGAACCCAAGTCCCCTGCACTGGCAGGCAGATTCTTTACCACAGAGCCACCTGGCAACCCATGAGTGGCTGAAGCACCACAAAACCCCTCGGGCGGGGGCAGAAACGTTCAGCACAGAGTCGGGCTTCTCACACATTTTGTGGCCTGCGTGATCGTTCCAGTGTTCTCTCAGTCTCAAAGACACATGTTTTGTTTCGTTTTGCTTTTTTCCTACCGAGAAACACTGATTCTGGCCACCTTTCATTTTCTGCTCTGTTTCTCTACCCAGGTCTATGTTCTCAGGTTCCTTTTTCACACACAGTGTACATACGGTGGCCTGGATTTTCTTTTTTAGTCCCACCTGATCCCTCAACATATTCTACTTGCCTTTACCTCCTACATAAGGATACTTTTTCTTCCACTACTCTTTGAGCATCCCTACTGTTCATTTGGGCGTCCCCGATGGCTCAGCGGTAAAGAATACGCCTGCAATGCAGGAGACATGGGTTTTATCCCTGGGTCGGGAAGATCCCCTGGAGGAGGGCATGGCAACCCACTCCAGTATTCTTGCCTAGAGAATCCCCATGGTCAGAGGAGCCTGGTGGGCTCCACGGAGTTGCAAAAGAGTCTGACGCTACTGAAGTGACTAGGTATGCGAGCACTGTTCATTTACTGTTTATCAACCCAAAGTCCTCAATTCTCTAGGCTCCTGATTTACCCCTGCTTTCATGTCCTATTAGTTTTACAACAGAAACACAAAGCCATGCTGTCATAACAAACATGTGTGTTTTTTAGGACCACTTTACAAACTGATGTAGCAGAAAGAAGAGCACTTTGCTGAATACCATTTTCCTATCACAGGTGCTTGGGTGTTGTGCTCTGTGAATTCCTGAAACCATAACCACACCCTTTGGGTGAATATGTGTAAAAACAATAAATTAGTGTTCATGGCACAAATAATGATATTCCTGAAATCAGGTTCCTTTTCCCTTCCACAATGATTTTTCTTTCCTACTGAATCTTGTTATTTTGTAATAAAGTATCTATATTGGTAAATGTGTTTCTAAGCTTGGAAAGGAATCCTTGTGGCACAAGGGGTCTGGTGCTTTCCTTAAGGAGATGGGAATCTCTAAATAAAACAAACATTCAAGCTACATTTGGAAGATTCTGTACATTGTGTTTATTGCCCTATAAGAAACTGATGCAAACAACACAAGGTGTCAAGAGTTTAGTGTTTAGATCAAACACAAGTGCTGTCATGTAGTCTCCTGGTATACAGTAAGTGCCCAATAAATCTACTGAAAGGATATCAAGCTCTAACCCCAATTCATAGTTTTGTTTTGTTTTTATCATCATTATGTTATTAGTTCAGTTCAGTCGCTCAGTAGTGTCTGACTCTTTGTGACCCCATGGACTGCAGTGTACCAGGCCTCCCTGTCCATCACCAACTCCCGGAGTCCACCCAAACTCACATCCATTGAGTCAGTGATGCCATCCAGCCATCTCATCCTCTGTCATCCCCTTCTCCTCCTGCCCTCAATCTTTCCCAGCATCAGAGTCTTTTCAAATGAGTCAGCTCTTCACATCAGGTGGCCAGGTATTGGAGTTTCAGCTTCAGCATCAGTCCTTTCAATGAACATTCAGGACTGATCTCCTTTAGGATGAACTGGTTGGATCTCCTTGCAGTCCAAGGGACTCTCAAGAGTGTTCTGCTGCTGCTAAGTCACTTTAGTCGTGTCCGACTCTGTGCGACCCCATAGATGGTAGCCCACCAGGCTCCACCGTCTCTGGGATTCTCCAGGCAAGAACACTGGAGTGGGCCAAGAGTGTTCTACAACACCACAATTCAAAAGAATCAATTCTTCGGCACTCAGCTTTCTTTATAGTCCAACTCTCACATCCATACATGACTACTGGATAAACCATAGCCTCGACTAGACAGACCTTTATTGGCAAAGTAATGTCTCTGCTTTTTAATATGCTGTCTGGGTTGGTCATAACTTTCCTTTCAAGGAGTAAGCGTCTTTTAATTTCCTGGCTGCAATCACCATCTGCAGTGATTTTGGAACCCCAAAAAATAAAGTCAGCCACTGTTTCCGCTGTTTCCCCATCAATTTGCCATGAAACGATGGGTCTGGATGCCATGAAGTGATGGGACTGGATGCCATGATCTTAGTTTTATGAATGTTGAGCTTTAAGCCAACTTTTTTTCACTCTCCTTTCTCACTTTTGTCAAGAGGTTTATTGGTTCTTCTTCACTTTCTGCCATAAGGGTGGTATCATCTGCATATCTGAGGTTATTGATATTTCTCCCAGCAATCTTGATTCCAGTTTGTGCTTCTTCCAGCCCAGCGTTTCTCATGATGTACTCTGAATATGTTAAATAAGCAGGGTGACAGCCTTGACGTACTCCTTTTCCTATTTGGAACCAGTCTGTTGTTCCATGTCCAGTTCAAACTGTTGCTTCCTGAACTGCATACAGGTTTTCAAGAGGCAGGTCAGGTGGTTTGGTATTCCCATCTCTTTCAGAATTTTCCACAGTTTGTTGTGATCCACACAGTCAAAGGCTTTGGCATAGTCAATAAAGCAGAAATAGATGTTTTTCTGGAACTCTCTTGCTTTTTTGATGATCCAGCGGATGTTGGCAATTTGATCTCTGGTTCCTCTGTCTTTTCTAAATCCAGCTTGAACATCTGGAAGTTCATGGTTCACATACTGTTGAAGTCTGGCTTGGAGAATTTTGAGCATGACTTTACTAGCGTGTGAGATGAGTGCAATTGTGCAGTAGTTTGAGCATTCTTTGGCATTGCCTTTCTTTGGGACTGGAATGAAAACTGACCTTTTCCAGTCCTGTGGCCACTGCTGAGTTTTCTAAATTTGCTGACATATTGAGTGCAGCACTTTCACAGCATCATCTTTCAGGATTTGAATTGGAACTGCAATTCCATCACCTCCACTAGCTTTGTTTGTAGTGATACTTCCTAAGGCCCACTTGACTTCACATTCCAGGATGTCTGGCTCTAGGTGAGTGATCACACCATCGTGATTATCTGGGTCGTGAAGATCCTTTTTGTATAGTTCTTCTATGTATCTTTACCACCTCTTCTTAATATCTTCTGCTTTTGTTAGGTCCCTACCATTTCTGTCCTTTATTGAGCCCATCTTTGCATGAAATGTTCCCTTGGAATCTCTAATTTTCTTGAAGAGATCTCTAGACTTTCCCATTCTATTGTTTTCCTCTATTTCTTTGCATTGATCGCTGAGGAAGGCTTTCTTATCTCTCCTTGCTATTCTTTGGAACTCTGCATTCAGATGCTTATATCTTTCCTTTTCTCCTTTGCTTTTCGCTTCTCTTCTTTTCACAGCTATTTGTAAGGCCTCCTCAGACAGCCATTTTGCTTTTTCGCATTTCTTCTTGGGGATGGTCTTCTTCTCATTTCTTTTTCTTGGGGATGGTCTTTGTCTTGTCTCCTGTACAGTGTCACAAACCTCCGTCCATAGCTCGTCAGGCAGTCTATCAGATCTAGTCCCTTAAATCTATTTCTCACTTCCACTGTATAACCATAAGGGATTTGATTTAAATCATACCTGAATGATCTAGTGGTTTTCCCCACTTTCTTCAATTTAAGTCATTATGTTATACAATCTGAGAATTAGTGAGGATATTAAGGGTCATTTTGCTGCTGTGCTATGCTCAATCATGGCCAACTCTTTGTGACCCCCCAGAGACTGTAGCCCACCCGGCTCCTCTGTCCACGGGATTTCCCAGGCAAGAATACTGGAGTGGGTTGCCATTTCCTCCTCCAGGGGATCTTCCTGACCCAGGGATCAAACCTCCATGTCGTGTATCTCCTGCATTGGCAGGCAGGTTCTTTACCACTGAGCCACCTGGGAAGCCCTAAAGGTCATTTTATACAACCATTAATCCACATCACGTGGCTAAATAATGTTGCACTAAGTATCTTAGAGAAATCTCTCCAGATAGATGAGTCTAAAATTACAGATAAGAAAACGGGAGGGGGAAGGAAACCTGGCGGTGTTTCCGATGTGGAGTGGGCAGCAGGAGGCGTGGCGGTTAGTGGCCTCAGTCCTGCGTCTGCAGGGAATCATGATGGCAGGCGGTGGAGGATTTCCAACCAGTTCAGGGAGTTGCCTGACTTCTCTTCCACGTGTTTAAACGGACACCGGGAAATTCTCTGGCTTTTTCTTGTTTAATCTTCTTTCTGGAAAACTCACTGTTAACCTGTTTCTCACTACATCTTTTTCTTATGGCCTCATAAATGCTGATCAAGGATGGTAAAAACAGCATTAGCAGTGAATGCTGGGGTGAGTGGAAAGTGTAATTGGAAGAACAGTTGCTTGTAGGTTTTGTAAGTGAAAACCTACTCTCTTATATCTTTACTCTATAGACTTGATCCTATCTTTGAGGGCAAAATATGACTCATGGTAACCTCACTGCTTGAGCTTTGATAAAAAGCATCATATGAGTTGCACTGTGAAATATTCTAGCATTCTTGCCACTGAAGCACATTCTTCTGAATGCTTGTTAAGGTCCTATTTCTAGAAATGCAAAGGCTCTCAATTTTGCTTAATTTTCCCTAAGTGGGTACTGTTCCCAGTGTAAGAGGGAGGAGAGGAACGAGCTCAGTTTTGCTGGGGGGTTTAATAACCTCTAGCGACTCAGGATACTGGACTTGAGAGCAAGCTTGTGGGGACTGCCTGCCTCGTTTCCAACCTACCCGCTGTTGGTCAACTTTCCCGACTCTGATCAGCATGTGGATAGAAAGACTAGCACCTGCATCGCTGGCCACTGTTTTGGTCCTGGTTTCACCGAACTGCAGAATCAATCACTCTCTTATAATCATACGAGGACAGGTAAGTGCCGTGACTTCTGTTTCTGTTCCATAGTTCTGTCAAAGATTTAGGAGTAAACCCTCAAACTTCTAGATTCAGGCCAAAGGAAGGAGCAAAGATGGCAGAGAGGCAGACATTAATAACACAGACCTTCTCCAACACTATTTTGTGGTACATTTCTTTTTCTGTGACTCCGCGCTGCTTGCAGGATCTTAGTTCTCTGATCAGGACTTGAATCCCTGCTCCCTAAAGTGGAAATGCTGAGTCCTAACCACTGGACCACCAGGGAATTCCCCCACATTTCTATTCGGATATAGCTCAAACTATCTGAAAATAAATAAGGGGCCAAAATAAGTCTGAGAGCATGAAGCAAAGGGGATGGTAATTTTCAACTTGGTCTCACTGGTTCTGACACAAATCCCCTCCCTGTCATCAGCTGGGAGCTTTCTGCTCAGTGAAAGTATATGTATGTAGTGCTTTCAGTCAGGTTACAACCACAAGCAGCTGCCATAAGGAGCAAGAAAAATTCCTCAAGCCATTAGTCCCTGATCTCAACAAATTAAACGCCAATGATACCTTCTCATCAAGTGTAAAATAAGCATGACAAAGCATGAGAAGAGCTGGGAGGAATGGTCTTCATCATATGTTACCTTCCCCCATATATAAATCTGTGGGGGCCTTAGACACCCAGGGCCCACTGCGGCTTCAGTGACAAACGCAGACAGAGTTTGGAAGCAAAGAACTTCAGTGTGCACTCCGAGCTCACCCATTCACAAGGAGCGTGACCATGGAAACTACCAGGTTCCGTCTGTTGTAAAGCAGGGACCACACATGGGAGGAACAGATGAGGGAATGTTCGTGATCCTTCCTTCTCCAGCCTCAATTATGCTGAACTGGCGCTGTCAGTGTTTGCCCACGGGGCCACCCAGCCAAATCCCAACTGGTGCCACACTCTGGAGACTGAAGGCCCCGGCTGTGGCTGGTGCCAGGACACCCCATCACTCATCAGTGGGGACCTAAAACCCACCCGGAGAAGGGAGCCCAAGAGAGACAGCTGGGGTTCAGCAAATGAGGATTTCAAGGCTGCTCCTCCCTCTGCCTATCCATGTGCTTGATCAGGCCCTGGGGACAGAGATTCACTTGGCCAGGAGGTAAGGATGTGAGTGACCTATAGCTCTGACGCCATGACTATGAGCCCCTACAGCTATGATTCCAATCACATCGTGACATTCAGAGACGACTCCAACAAGATAAAAATGATTTTTAAAAACAATCAGGTTTTGGGTGTCAATTTTGAAATGGAACGCTGTCCTCTTTTGGTGTTACAGTGACAGGGTAATGGTCAAGGGAAATGGAATCTGAGACAGGCTCTGATTTCGACAGCTTAACTGGGGCCCAGGGCCTCTCTCACTATGGGGAAGGCTGGGAGTAGGAAGGGTCATCCTAGGAATTTCAATCCAAACACTACAGAAGAAAAGAGAGCTCAGAGGAGTTCAAGGTGAAGGAAAAGGCAGCCCACTCTTCTCCACAGGCTCTGCTTTTGTCCTTCATGCACTTCACACTTGAGGGAGAAACTAATGACATTGACCTCGGGGGCCCTCATTCCGCCCGGCGGTGTCCACAGCTGTGGCGGGTGGTCCCTGCGGGTCTCTGCCCGCTGCCGCGCGCTCCGTTAAGGCGGCCCAGCCAGCAGCGGACTGAAAACAGTAGCAGGTGGGCACTAGGCACACGACCTCTGACACTGTGGGCCTTTTTCTCTCCTCTCCGCTGGCAGCCAATGGGCGGGCTCTCTCCACTGGCTGCCATGGCAACGGGAAGACTTGCTCCGCAGTGCCCAGAACAGATGTCACATGAGCCAAGATGAATGTGCTGGGGGCTGGGGGCGGGGAGCGGGTGGAGGCAGTCGGGGGGATGGGGGGCCGCATTTGGAGTTAAACGGTCCCACCAGAGGGAGTCAGGCATATTTTGAAGTGAGTGCAAAGCGGTAACATCTATTTTCTTTTTCTCCCGGTCCTTTAAGTTCCAGACACACGCGCGCACACACATGTCCTTTCATCTCCGCCACTGAGATGCTTGCAGCTCTCTGGCTTTCACGGCCAACATGAAAGCTCTGACTCCTCGAAGCCGTAAATGAACATCGTCTCCATGGCAGACATGTAAGCGGGCGTTCTGCAGCCATTTAGGAAGAGAGTGGGAAGCTCCGTGGAGGGCATGCGGAGAAACTTAGAATCACACAGAGCTGGGACAAAATCCACAAGGATTTTAAAGGCAGACAACAACCCTGCTTCACTCCGTTTATCCCTGAACCGTCAGGGCTCCTCCTTCCCTCCCCCTGCCCCCGCCAATCCCCACCCCGGGGGCAATTTCTCCCATCAGACCACTCCTAAGGAGGCAGGAGTGTCTTTTTTATACAGATTAAGCCAGTGCAAGGCTTATAAATCTACCTGCGTGAGCAACAAAGGCTCCTCTGTTATCTCTAGAATAGATCCTATCCTAGTGCAAAATACTGTTATTTAAAATGTTCCCATTGCCTTTCCTTTCTCTTCCGCTGAAATTAACAAGTAGAGCGCGTGCATGCAGGTGCAGACCATAAACCTATATGTATATCAGTTGGTAAGATAAGAGAGAGATTAGCTCAGGCGGGCTCTAGACACTGCAGACCTTTTCTCCTCCCTGCCTGCAGCCAATGGGTAGGAACCTAACTCTATCAGAACACACGAATCAGGGAGACAGGAGGGACAATGGATAGGTCCTGTCCTCATCTGATAATGCAAGGCACTGACTGTGTCAAAGGACGGGCAAACGTCACTTGGAATTATTTTGCTCCTGTCCTTAACTCCTGCCACAAGCATGAGAAAAGAACCTGCTTTGTGCAGGGTGCCACATGGAGCGCACTCCTCAGGAGAGAGCCCACCTGTATTCAAGAGGGAGAAGAACATGGAAACTTACAGAGGGCCTGATGAAGAACGGGATGAGTGTGGCAGGATTCAATCAGGGAGGAAAGCAGGCTCAGAGAAGTGTCCGAGTGTGGGGAGACAGGGGACCCTATTCCGAGACAGACGCCTGACATGTGCACCTCACCTGTAAAAAGCTACAGCACCCTAAGAAGGAGCCATTACGATCCTATTCAACAAATCAGGACACCCAGGCTTATTGAGGTTAACACTCCAAGGTCATAGCACAAGCAAGAAGCCGAGCTGCTGCTGCTCCCAGTCGTACCCCCCACCTCCATGTGGGCCTTGCCCCATCAACCAATAGCTCACCAACCCAGTGCTGCATCGCTGCAGAGAAAGCCGCTGTGCGTGGGCACCATCTCCTGGTTGGCACCTACGTCCAGGAGACCATGGGTATCAAACACTCCCTGCGTTGTGCCTAAGACATGGTAAAATATTAACACATAAAATGGCAACCCACTCCAGTACTCTTGCCTGGAAAATCCCATGGATGGAGAAGCCTGGTGGGCTACAGTTTGTGGGGTCGCAGAGTCGGACACAACTGAGCAACTTCACTTTCACTAACACTGAAAACGCTCATCTGGAGACATCCAAAGTCACCTTGGATACCACAGTGGGTACATATGTCGCACAAGGGGAGCCACTGCATCTTCCCACGCTGATCTGGAAAGATGAGGAGGAGTGTGGTCCACTCGAATGTCACCCTACGTCGGTCAGAGTTATTTTGTGTGGATACGGGCTTTTTCATCGTTATTCTGGCCACTGAGCAGAATCCTAGGGTGCGTGAAGTACACCTGGAATCAAAGATTGGTGGCCCGGCAAAGCCCCGGGGTCTGTATGGCTCTCAGCCACCGCAGGCAGAGCCCCACCCCAGGCACGCGCTGACTTCCCTGCCACTGCAGCAGCACACTGCAACCACCAGAGGGCAGTAACACAAACCAGATTTTTTTTTCACTTGGACCCTAATGTGAACGCACACAGTTTAATAATATGTAAAGCCCATTATTACAAGCTTTTTCTCTCCCCACCCCCTATTAATGAACAAATACCCAGGGGTAATGCGGATATTTCTAAATACAGTCAAGAAAGAGCAATTCGTACTCATACACAAGGAGTCTAACACACAGTAATAAGTGGAAATGAAAATAATCACCCGGTGCAACTAAGCCATTAAGGCCAAAGATTTATCTGTCTATATGGCTGCACACACAGAGATACAGGCGCCTGCCTCCCAGAAATGGGCATTTTAAAAACATTCATTTCACACGTTCTTGTTTAGGGTTCATAATAATACCTGTGATGATAACCACAAAGCTACAAGAGGGGTGTAAGAGGAATTTCATCTTTATTGCTGGGCAGACAAAGAGGATTTTTCTCTTTGACTAAGGTAAGTGAATGAATTATTCAGGGATTTTCCATGGACATTTAAAAATCATAACTCCATGAATGCTTTAAACAATAGCACAAGTTAAAAAAAAAAAAAGAAGAGGAAGAGCTGGCTAATCCCCAAAACCATAAAATATCAACTGACATTTACCTATGTCTACTCAGGGTGCTTAGATGCAAATATTCATAAATGATTTTTTGTGCTGGTGAAAGCAGAGTCTTAGTGCTGTTGCTGGTTTTCACATCGGAGCTCAGAGAACGCAAGAGATGGAGAAGGGACATATCTAGAATGCAACCTATCCATTTCTTTGTGAACAAAGAAACAGGAATCAGCCTGCCATTTTCTCTGTTCATGACAGAAAGGAAGGTTCTCTAATCCTAAATTTCTGCAACGGTTTGAAATCTGAGGGCCCCTGAAAAAGCAGGATGAAGTCATCGCCAATAGCCTCGTCTCTGGAGTCACCCCACTAAACCGTGATATTCGTAAAATGCTTGACAGATTACCCTGTACAGAGTGCGAGGAAAGCATGTGGAATTCAGAGTCAGACGGCTTTCATTGTCTATATGTATTCCCCGGGTCATCTTGGAAATGTGAATGAAGCCCTTTAAGCTTCGGCTTCTTTCTAAGGCAGGTAGGAGGGCAGATCCTGAACTACCTCCCTGTGTGAGGGTTACCACGCATATGATGTGGGACAAAGCACAAGAGACTGTTATGATTTATGAAAACTTTTGCTGTTCTTATCTTCCCACTTTATACACAAGGAAGGAGAGCTGTAAGGGCTCATCCAAGGGCAGAGCAGGGCCCCAGCCAGGTGCCCTCACCCACGGCCAGGGTTCTCCCCACCTTTTCCTGGCATCTCAGTAAGCTCTGGCTGCCACAACAACGTACTACAGACTGGGTGGCTTTAAAAAAAGGCAATTATTTTGGCCACTTCTGGAGGCAGGGAGGTGCCAGCAGGATAGGTTTCATTGTGAATATTACTTCATCACTTAGAGAGGACTACTGCCATCTCACAGTTTGCTCAGGTAACCTCTTCTCTGTGTGCTTGAGGGGAGACAGAAAGAGAGGGAGAGGGTGCTCTGTGGCGTCTCTTTTTACAAGGACACTAATCCCATCACGAGGGCCCCACCCTCACGGCCTCATCTAACTCTAACCATCCAAAGACCCCAGCTCCTAATACTATCACATTGAGAGCTAGGGCTTCAATATACAAATTTTGGGAGGACTCAACTGTTCAATCTGTAACAAGGAGTAAAGGTGGTTCCTTACTCTGCTACATCTTCTCGGTTCAGGCCAACAAATATTTGCTGACAATCTGCTAGATTCAAAGAAAAGAACCAGGTCTTGGGGAAAACAAGGATGAACCAGGAGCCCCCAAAGAGCCAACTTAAAGTCAGGACAGTTCCCAGAGAATGGTCTACAGGTAAGAGCATTTGTGACACATGGGCTTCTGTGCTGTTGCAGAGCACAGTTTATTGCAAGAAACTTCACGAGATCCTTCTTCCGATAGCTGTGTTTGAAACAACTGTAATGTGAGTCTGGCAACTAATCAGTACATAATTAATAGTTGATAAGGTGATTAATGTATTAATTTACTGGGGAAGGTGGGAGAAGGTACAGAAGGAAAGACAATTTCAAATTTTCAGGCTATCGATGCTTATAAGGAAACACAAAGGATCTGTACCTTCTGGTAGGGAATTATCAGGTCTAGTTATATTATGATGATTATAGCATAACTGAATATTAATTGAGTATATTTAATTTCTCTCAGTTGAGTTGGCATAATTGGAGCTGTTTTCTTGACTGGAAGACTGAAGGGGCTCAGCTTCACTGAATGAATATTGGGTGGGTACAACATGCTAGCTATATTACAGTGTGTGCATGTGTGCATGTGTGTGTCGACATACATACATATATATACATATGTCCATAACAAGAGGTATTTTTACATATATAGAATTTTTAATGTATTTTTACATATTTAGAAAATATTATTGAATTCTTATAACAAATCTATGAGGAAATTATGCTATCCACACTCAGATAATTTTAAAATGAAGACAAGAAATAGAAGTCAGGGATTCACAGGTAGTAAGTGACTAAGACAGCACTAGTGCATCCTCTCCAACCATTCAAACATTATTCTGATTATACACACACGCACACGTGCACGCACACACACGCACGCACGCAATGCACACACACAGACATGCGCGCACACACACAAACACACGCACACACACGCACACACACATGCACACACGTGTGCATGCACGCACACACACACACACACACTTTTCTCCTCCAAATCCAGCTCTCAGGATTTTTTCCCTGTTGTTGTTTTTAGTACGCTACTGTATTTTGGTAAGCAGAATGGGGATGAAGCTGGATCTTTTTTGAAGGTAGAGATGTTTGAAAGAGGATAAGCTGGTGCAAATTTGTATCTCTGTTCAAAACTAGACAAGGATCCCTAAAGAGAGGATAGCAAGCCTCATCCTCTCTGGGGTACCAAGTGTGTTCTGTGTGTGGCCCTGGGGCTCAGAAGAAGCCAGATGTATGCCCACTGGGTGAGCAGCCCAGGAAAAAAGAACTCCCAGTTTCAGCCTCCAAAGGCTACCATTGTCACATGAGTCATGACATGTGACAACTGCAGGATGGAATCTAGGCCTGAGGACTGTGGTAGGCTCAATGCTGCTGCCGGCCAAGCGTCCATGCCCTAATTCCCGGAACGTGTAAATGTTACTTTATAAGGCAAAGACTTCCCAGCTGTGATCAAATTAAGGATCTCGTGATGGGGAGATTATCCTGGCTTATCCAGTGGGCCTTACATGTGATCACATGTGTCCTTGTAAGAGAGGAGGAGGGGGAGATTGGACACACAGAAGTGGAGACGGCCACCTGACCACCTACTCAGAGACTGGGAGGATGCGGCCACATGCCAGGGAATCTTAGCAGCCACTGATCAAATTAAATAATCAACATGAAAGTGAAAGACACTCAGTCATGTCTGACTCTGTGACTCCATGGACTATACAGTCCATGGAATTCTCCAGGCCAGGATACTGGAGTGGGTAGCCTTTCCCTTCTCCAGAGGATCTTCCCAACCCAGAGATCAAACCCCAGTCTCTCATATTGCAGGCAGATTCTTTACCAGCTAAGCCACAAGGGAAGCCCAAGAATATTGAATGAGTAGCCTATCCCTTCTCCAGTGGATCTTCCCAACCCAGGAATTGGACCGGGGGCTCCTGCATTGCAGGCAGATTCTTTACCAACTGAGCTATCAGGGAGGTTGAAGCAATGCCGAAAAATACTTGTTGCTTTTTACCTCTCATCTTGGGTACTTTGCTTTAAAATGACACCGTGCACAGTACAGTAGCAGATCGCTAGATAACTGAAGTTAAAGATAAAACATGACAAACACTCAGAGACTACAGCTGTGCCGAAGATACGGGTGGATGGATGGGTGGATAGGTGGCTGGGTGGCTAACAAACATGCTGGGAGACAGAGAAATTAGGGACCTGTTTCACATTTGACACATGGCGGGTAATTTAACATTCACCCAAAAAGGTTATCCAGAGGAAAGCTTGTGCTGACTGCTCAAGAAGCTCTGAGGCATTGGGAAGGAAGCAGGTCATGTGGCCAGAAAAGCCTTTTGATTTACTAATTCTTCAGCAAATTTCAGTGAACATAATCTATTACTGATCAAAAGATCCAGTTCCTAAATGAGGAAGAGTTGGATTTTTAAGACATAAAAATCACATGTGAATAACACCCCTCCCTGCCAGAAGCTATGATTCAGCTTAGAATATTAGAAAACATCATCACAGGCTTCTTGAGAGGGAAACTGTCTACATCTGGTGATCCAAAAACAAGAATATATCCAATTATCTCCTCCAATGAATACCATAAGCAGATGACTCCACTATGAAACTCTGGCGAAAGAAATATGAAAATGCTATTAACGAAAGACTATGACGTCTTGGTGGCTCAGTGGTAAAGAATCCACCTGCAGCGCAGGAGACCTGGGTTTGATCTCTGGGTGGGGAAGATAACCTGGAGGAGGGAATGACAACCCACTCCAGTACTCTTGCCTGGGAAATCCCGTGGACAGAGGAGCCTGGAGGGCTACAGTCCACGGGGTCGCAAAAGTCTGATACAACTTACTGACTAAACCACCACCAGGAAGACTCTGTCCAAAGGCAAGAAGATCCCACAGTTTGTGCCAAGGCTGCAGCTCCCCAAAGATATGAAGCAGCTGTCAAATTCTGTAAACCTGCCTTTTCAAGGTCAAGACAGTCAGTATGAAGTTGAGGTTTCACTCAGGGCCTCTCCTGTGAGATTCTCCAGCCTACCCTAATCTGAATGGAAATTAGCAAACGTCTTCATCCTGTCTTCCTTTTCAAGGATTGTTGGTGAGCCTGGTGTCTACAACCCAGCCAACTCTGCAGAAAACCATGGTTTAGATGGAAAAATCACTTTGGGTTTCTGGCTCATCAGCAGTACTGCACATCTAATTAGCTCAACAATTGGTCCCTGTGATAAAATCAGCTAGTTTTATGTTCAAATGGCTGCTCGGTGGTAAGCAGTACTGTCACTCTCAACTTTGCATGGCATAAAGAAGTTGCTGAAGAAGCTGGTTATTAGGGGCTCACTGGGGGCAAACTAGTGAAGACTATTAAATTAGTAACCTGAGTCAACAATGTTATAATCAGTGCAGAGGGGTCCCGCCAGGGTTCAAATAAGATGATCCCCCCGCCCAGATGCGGTGACAGGGCCACCAGAAATGCCAACTCTTACAGGAGAAAACAGTACATATAAAATGACAGAAATCCACCTTCAGAACCTCCCCACTCTCAGAAGTAAACCCAAAAGTGTGCGATGAGATAGATTACAGAGTCCCAGACCCTCATCCAGTATTGTTAAGAATAACTCTCCCAGATTAAAGACCCCTACTGCTTCAGGGATCTGTCCAAGGGTTACCCTGGAGAGGAAACCCTGGAAGTCAAGCCTCTGTTCCTTCACTGACTTGTGAGAAGGCAACTCGTGATATCTGAGTTGCTCTCCCTACTTAGTGGACCTAGTAAAGACCACATTATTCTTTAAGGTAAACATAAAAGCACAGATCAACCTCTTTATAGTGTAAAAGCTAATAACACCCGCCTCTCACTGGCACTGTGAATTACTGACTTTTCTTTTTTCTTTTTCTTTGTGTATTAATCAATTATACCAATTAAATGGACAGTTGGAAAATGATACGAGCTTCAAGAGGCATGGGTGCATACAATTTTATATAAAGATACAGAGAGATATATTCATACCCATATCTAAACATGTCCATTAGATCCACTGTATCTATACATCCATTATATCTATGTATGTTTATAGAGTCAGAGACATAGAAATGGTTCCCTTTATATAAAATGTTTAAAACAGTAATTATCATGTAGTAAGTAGTCGGTATTGTGGTTGCTGTCATATTATCAATATCATATATACACATAGATATATCAACCATCAGTTCAGTTCAGTCACTCGGTTGTCTCCAACTCTTTGTGACCCCATGAACCACAGCACACCAGGCCTCCCTGTCCATCACCAACTCCCAGAGTTTACCCAAACTCATGTCCATTGAGTCGCTGATGCTATCCAACCATCTCATCCTCTGCTGTCCCCTTCTCCTCCCGCCTTCAATCTTTCCCAGCATCAGGGTCTTTTCAAATGAGTCAGCTCTTCGCATCAGGTGGTCAATGTATTGGAGTTTCAGCTTCAGCATCAGTTCTTCCAATGAACACCCAGGACTGATCTCCTTTAGGATGGACTGGTTGGATCTCCTTGCAGTCCAAGGGACTCTCAAGAGTCTTCTCCAACACCACAATACAAAAGCATCAATTCTTCAGTGCTCAGCTTTCTTTACAGTCCAACTCTCACATTCATACATGACTACTGGAAAAACCACAGCCCTCTGCTTTTTAATATGCTGTCTAGGTTGGTCATAACTTTCCTTCCAAGGAGTAAGCGTCTTTTAATTTCATGGCTGCAATCACCATCTGCAGTGATTTTGGAGCCCAGAAAAATAAAGTCAGACACTGTTTCCACTGTTTCCCCATCTATTTGCCATGAAGTGATGGGTCCAGATGCCATGATCTTACTTTTCTGAATGTTGAGCTTTAAGCCAACTTTTTCACTCTCCTCTTTCACTTTCATCAAGCGGCTCTTTAGTTCCTCTTCACTTTCTGCCATAAGGGTGGTGTCATCTGCGTATCTGAGGGGATTGTTATTTCTCCCGGCACTCTTGATTCCAGCTTGTGCTTCCTCCAGCCCAGCGTTCCTCATGATGCACTCTGCTCTCTGTATCTCTGCACATTACATAACTCAACAATTGCAGCCAGAGGCCTGCTAAAACCAGACTTGTTTGCTCCAACAGAGGAGCCAAAAAGTCACTAAATCATAGCAAATCATCCTGGAGACTGCAGTCAGCTGCCTGGCTTGGACCAGGCGGGGGCAGGTGAAGGACCCTTTGCATATCATCACACCAGCCACCTCTCGTGCACCAGCTCACATGCCCTTGGCCGCACCTCTCTCTTCCCTGCAGCACCCGGACACTGCAGGACAGACCACTGCTGTTGGGCAGAGGGTTGTACGGCGGCACTGGTCTACAGTCAAGACTCTCTGGAGTTTAGTCAGTTTGCCAGGAGAGAAGTACTGGACTTTCTACTCATCTGTCAGTGTAATTCAGATTCAGTCTTTATTTACGTATAAAAATAAAAGAGACGTGACAGTATTTGTTCTCTGAGTTGGTGATCAAGCAATTCTACGTGGTTACATGGACCACAATGGATATCTGGGTGTTGGAAACACAGAAGAGCCCAATTTTCATTTTTGAAATAGACCCTACTTTTAAACGCCAAGGCTGTGATTCATGAAGGGGATATATGTATATGTAGCAATGTATTTAATTCCCATGTGGCTAGGTACAGAACATTCAAGCACTAGGTTAGAACAACTGTCAAGATTATTCATTGATTAACATTGAACAAGATTGTTCAAGATCAACATTCCCCCAATCTACAAAAGTAATGGAGAAATTATTGAAACAAATAACACTTAATATCTAAATTTTACTTCATATGTCTATCAGTTATCTAAGATCAATGTGGGTTCTACTCAAAGCTAAGGACAGAAACTATGCTGGGGTAGAAACCAGACTATTAGGTGTAAGTGAGCCTCTTCGTCATCATGTGGGAGGCACGAACCTTTTGACCTTAACATCTTCAAGGTGAACAGGAGAAGATCAACACATTTTGAGACAGTCTGGAGGGAAATTAATATTCTTCTGGAGCTTCTTAAGAGATTGTGAATCATTACATTAGGAAATCAATATATAGCACTAATTATATGTTACTTTTAGTATTAATAACATAACCTTTATAATTAAATATAGTGAGAGTAAACCAAACAGAACGAACTGTTAAGTTTTCGCTTGGGGCCGGTTCTCTGTTGAACCCGCCACCGTGTCTCGTCTGCCCTTGGCATTTCTCTAACCCATCTCTCAAGCGCTACTGTTCTTCAGGCCCGAAGCCTCCTCTCTCACCACTTTCTTAAGTGATGGTATCAGCAACCAAGGCTTCATCTACCAAGCTGAAGCTGAAATCCCAACAGTAATATGGGCTACCATCTGTTGAGCACTTTTCTACGCTCTATGCTTCACAAACATCAACCCAGTTAACAGTCATAATTATGTGTCCCCCAAAAAGATACGCGGGAATCCTAACTACCAGGACCTCAGCATGTGACCTCCCCTGGAGGCATTAACAGAGGTGATGGAGTTAAATATGGTCATTAGCTAAGGCCTTGACCTAACGTGACTGGAGTTGTCATAAATGGTATTAATTTGGACCCAGAAACAGGCACACAGAGAGCCGATGATGAGAAGACAGCCGGCTACAAGCCCAGGGGAGAGTCCCCAAGCAGATTCAGTCCTGCCAACACCATGACTTTAAACTCCCTGTGATTCAACAGAGCTGTGAGACCACAGATTTCTGCTGTTTAAGCATCCCATCTGTAGTGCTTTGTCATGGCAGCCCAAGCAGATTAATACAGAAAGAAGAAAAAAAAAGAGACTCAGAGAGAGAGAGAAATTTGATATCAAGTTGTATATTCATCTGGATGAGCTGAGTTTAGGAGACATGCGTAAGAGCACGTTCTTCTACGGAGCAGAAGGTCTCTATTCCATGAGGCTGATAGAAATGTCCCAGAACATGCAAATGGAACTCAGGGCCAGGTGCCAGGAACCAGACTCTTCCTCCACAGGTGGCCTGGGAGGGAGACGGGACCTACCTTCTGGTAGTCCTCCTTGGACCTCAGGGCTGCCCCCATGTGCTCGGCGGAGGTCGGGTAGATGGCAGAGCGGTACTGAGAGCCATAGTCGTTGCCTTGGCGCATGCCTGGGGAAGTGGAAAGCACAGGGTTACTGGGGTGGCCCGGGCCATGAGGCCACTGTCACACGTCCTTCGGGACTCACGTCCTGCTAAGAGCTCATTTCAGTTTCATCCTGACACAACTCTCCTTGAACAAGCAGGCAACATATCTGTTCTGCTTTGCCTGTTTTAATTATAACATATCTTTGTGTTTTAGGGAAATTTATCGCAGGTCTCGCATCATAGTAGATGCTCTACAAACACGCATTCTTCCATGCAGATACTGAAGTCATAACCATCTTTCGATTGTGAAGCACTGTGATAACACACTGTTTCTGTGGATTCTAATGAGACACTCTGTGTGGCAAGTGGCACCATCCCTTGCTTGGCAGACGAGGAAATGGAATAATATGCAGAGAAGTGCCTGGCGTGGCGCCCTGTACACGGGAGATGCCTAATAAATGACAAAGCGACTGATGCTCAACGGGTTTAAAGAGTTTGCCTAAGGCCACACACCCAGTCACAGGAAAACCTGGCGTTTTCAAGTCAGCCCAGGGCAGTTTCCACAGTCACAGCAGCTCAATTGTAGAGCTGCCAGTAGCTCAAGGTCAATTTCCAACTGAACTGTGCAGTCCCCGTCTTATACTGCCACCGGATTGTCAGAGATCCCCTATAGATCCCCATGCTGCTGAGAAAAGAACTTCACACACATTGACTGTGTCACTAAAGCATCAGTTTCAGCTTTAACAAGTGCCCCCAAACTCCTCCCGTAAAAGACTCAACCTCCCTAAAGCGACAGTTCTGAATTCCCGAGCCCCCACTGTAGGTGCTGCTGCTGTTGCTGTAGGGCTGCTCCTTCCTCTCTGACTCTGCGACCCTGTGGAGAAAAGACCCCAGGCTCCTCCGTCTCTGCCCATGGGATTCTCCAGGCAAGAACACTGAAGTGCATTGCCGTGCCCTCCTCTAGCCAGCTTAGGTGACTTCCTAGAAATCCCATTCTCCCACCTGTGGAACCCCCTCCTCTCCTCCATATACAAAGGTCACAAGGGTGATCAGGAACTCATTATTAAAAAGCCAATATCAATAATGACATTGAAATATTAATATCGTAGACTAAAAATTAACCATCCCATGCCTCCAATAAGCACTGAGTATTCTTTGCGACCCTGTAGACTTTAGCCTACCAGGCTCCTCTGTCCTTGGGATTTTCCAGGCAATAGTACTGGAGTGGATTGCCATTTCCTTCTCCAGGGGATCTTCCCGACCCAGGGATCGAACCCGGGTCTCCCGCATTGTAGACAGATGCTTTACCGTCTGAGCCACCAGGGAATCCCAATATCAAATTAGGCCATCTATTTCGTTTCTTTGTAAGTTATATATTCATTTAAGTATTATAGCGGTGGTACTATAGTGTAGGTACATATTAGTAGGTGCTTCCAAGGTGGTGTTAATGGTAAAGAATCCATCAGCTAATGCAGGAGACAGACACTGCTTTGATTCCTGGGTCGCGAAGATCCCTTGGAGGAGGGCATGGCAACCCACTCCAGTATTCTTGCCTGGAGAATCCAATGAACAGAGGAGACTGGCGGGCTACAGTCCATGGGGTCTCAGAGTCAGACACGACTGAAACGACTTAGCACGCACCAACGCATATATTAAGTATTATTTTATAGTATACGATACGTATGTATTCCTGTAAATGTTACTTAAGAGACTGTGTAAGAGAGAGGATAAATACACATTCCAGAATGTTCTCTGTCTTCTTCAGTTTCCCCTCCTTCTCTTACAAGCAGGGCTTCTCCAGTGTGACTACATCCCACCCTTTTGTCCTAACGTCCGTTTGCATGATGGCAGGATGGTAGCATCACTGTTCCTTCTGAAATATTCCTGTGAAGAAAAAACACTGCCAGATGACTGATTTTTAAATCAAGTCAGATCCCTCTTCATTTAGCACAAGATGCAGAAAACCAGGTTCTCCACGTGGCAGTCAGTCCAGTCACTCAGTCGTGTCTGACTCTTTGCAACCCCATGGACTGCAGCACGCCAGGCCTCTGTCCATCACCAACTCCCGGAGGTTGCCCAAACTTATGTCCATCGAGTCAATGATAGCATCCAATCATCTCTTCCTCTGTTGTCCCCTTCTTCTCCTGCCTTCAATCTTTCCCAGCATCAGGGTCTTTTCAAATGAATCAGTTCTTTGAATCAGGTGGCAAAAGTACTGGAGTTTCAGCTTCAGCATCAGTCCTTCCAATGAATATTCAGGACTGATTTTCTTTAGGATTGACTGGTTTGATCTTCTTGCAGTCTAAGGGACTCACAAGAGTATTCTCCAACACCACAGTTCAAAAGCATCAATTCTTCGGTGCTCAGCTGTCTTTATAGTCCAACTCTCACATTCATACATGACTACTAGAAAAACTATAGCTTTGACTAGACATACTTCTGTTGGTAAAGTAATGTCTCTGCTTTTTAATATGCTGTCTAGGTTGGTCATAGCTTTGCTTCCAAGAAGCAAGTGTCTTTTAATTTCATGGCTGCAGTCACCATCTGCAGTGATTTTGGAGCCCAAAAAATAAAGTCTGTCACTGTTTCTATTGTTTTGATCTTCATTTTTTGAATGTTGAGTTTTAAGCCAGCTTTTTCACTCTCCTCTTCCACTTTTATCAAGAGGCTCTTCAGTTCCTCTTCACTTTCTGCCATAAGGGTGGTGTCATCTGTGTATCTGAGGTTATCGATATTTCTCCCAGCAATCTTGATTCCAGCTTGTGTTTTATCTGGCCCGGCATTTCACATGATGTACTCTGCATAGAAGTTAAATAAGCAAGGTGACAACATACAGCCTTGACCTACTCCTTCCCCAATTTGGAACCAGTTTATTGTTCCACGTCCAGTTCTAACTGCTGCTTTCCTGACCTGCATAAGATTTCTCAGGAGGCAGGTCAGGTGGTCTTGTATTCCCATCTCTTGAAGAATTTTCCACAGTTTGTTGTGACCAACATGGTCAAAAGCTTTGGCATTTTCAATAAAGCAGAAGTATATGTTTTTCTGGAATCCTCTTGCTTTATCTATGCTCCAACAGATGTTGGCAATTTGATCTCTGGTTCCTCTGCCTTTTCTAAAACCAGCTTGAACATCTGGAAGTTCACGGTTCACATACTGCTGAAACCTCACTTGGAGAATTTTGAGCATGACTTTACTAGTGTATGAGATGAGTGCAATTGTGCAGTAGTTTGAACATTCTTTGGCATTGCCTTTCTTTGGGATTGGAATGAAAACTGACCTTTTCCAGTCCTGTGGCCACTGCTGAGTTTTCCAAATTTGCTGGCATATTGAGTGCAGCACTTTCACAGCATCATCTTTCAGGATTTGAAATAGCTCAACTGGAATTCCATCACCTCCACTAGCTTTGTTCTTAGTGATGCTTCAGAAGGCCCACTTGACTTCACATTCCAGGATGTCTGGCTCTAGTTGAGTGAACACACCATTATGTTTATCAGGGTCATGAAGATCTTTTTTGTATAGTTCTTCTGTGTATTCTTGCCACCTCTTCTTAATATCCTCTGCTTCTGTTAGGTCCATACCATTTCTGTCCTTTATTGTGCCCATCTTTGCATGAAATGTTCCCTTGGTATCTCTAATTTTCTTGAAGAGATCTCTAGTCCTTCCCATTCTGTTGTTTTCCTCTCTTTCTTTGCACTGACCACTGAGGAAGGCTTTCTTATCTCTTCTTGCTATTCTTTGGAACTCTGCCTTCAAATGGGTATATCTTTCCTTTTCTCCTTTGTTTTTCACTTCTCTTCTTTTCTCAGCTATTTGTAAGGCCTCCTCAGATAACCATTTTGCCCTTTTGCATTTCTTTTTCTTGGGGATGGTCTTGATCACTGCCTCCTGTACAATGTCATGAACCTCTGTCCTTAGTTCATCAGGCACTCTATCAGATCTGATCCCTTGAATCTATTTGTCACTTCCACTGTATAATCATAAGGGATTTGATTTAGGTCATACCTGAATGGTTTAGTGGTTTTCCCTACTTTCTTCAATTTAAGTCTGAATCTGGCAATAAGGAGTTCATGATCTGAGCCAAAATCAGCTCCCAGTCTTGTTTTTGCTGACTGTATAGAGTTTCTCCATCTTTGGATGCAAAGAATATAATCAATCTGATTTCGGTGTTGACCATCTGGTAATATCCATGTGTAGAGTCTTCTCTTGTTTTGTTGGAAGAGGGTATTTGCTATGACCAGTGCATTCTCTTGGCAAAACTCTGTTAGCCTTTGCCTTGCTTCATTTTGGCCAAATTTGCCTGTTACTCCAGGTATCTTGACTACTTACTTTTGCAACTCCATGTGTAGTTGTTTAAATCTATTTAATTTTTTTTAAGAGAAATAACATGTGAGTAAAAGAGAGCCTCCAGATGTTTATATTATTTATATTTTTCAACAAGTTAGAGTAAGATAACATGCATCTTGTACACAGAAGACGAAAACTATTTGTGTGTGTATCTGGAGGTCTCTAAGTTATCATAGGATCGTGGAAAATTGTGGCTTATGGATAAAGATCTGCTTTTGAGAAAACAGAGTGAGAATAATTAAGAATCCCTCCCAGGATATGGTTTACAGTGGGCTCTTGCACTGGTGATATTTTCACAGATTATCTGGCAAAAGGATGACACAGTGAAACCCTTAAGTCTACCTCCATGTCTAGAGCTCCTCTTGTGGTGACATGTCAACCTAAGGGGTAGAAACATCTGGGAGATTTCACAACATTGTGTGGCTGGGCAGAAAAGAGGCACACGGCTGTCATTCTGGGCAAGTATGAAAGGTAACTGTTGTTGTTGCTGTTTAGTCACTCAGTTGTGTGCGACTCCTTCTGACCCCATGGACTGTAGCCCACCAGGTTCCTCTCTCCATGGGATTTACCAGGCAAGAATACTGGAGTGGGTTGCCATTTCCTCCTCCAGGGGATCTTCTCAACCCAGGGGTCGATCTGGCAGCTCCCACATTGTCAGACCGTAGTGGATTTTTATAAAAAGAAATTCATGGATTTATTTATACAATTAGAGTTCATACTACTACTGCACTCCAGGACAGGAATTTCTGGGCTGGTATAGGAATTTCTGGACTCTTCCTTGAAGCCATGGTCCCTTGACTCTACATTCTGACGTGATCATCTGTTCACTGTAACGCTGTGATACTGACATGGCTCATGCCACTGTGCCCCTGTCTTCCTGTACAGATTTGGGCTGTCCCCAACACATTGCGCACAGAGGAGTAACTTTAAAGAGGAGTGACTTGAGGACTTCCCAGTGGCCCAGTGGGTAAGACTCTGCCTTCCCGTGCAGAGGGTGCTGGTTCGATCCCTGGTCGGAGGGCTAAGATCCCACATGCCTCGTGGCCAAAAAGTAAAACATAAAACAGAAACAATATTGTAACAAATTCAACAAAGACTTTAAAAATGGTCCATATCAAAAAAATCTTTTCTTTTTTTTTACAATAAGAGGAATAATTTTATGGGCATTACCCACAGCTCTACAGCAGACTCACTGCACCTTTTGCCTTTTGTACGAACCAAAGCTACACATCCATTGGAGAGATGGAAGTTATTCACACAGTTACAGCCACATCTGTGGCAGAAATCTTCCCAATTTTAATTTACAGCCTGGACCTCGTGATCACATCCCTTCTTGGATGTTCTGATAAAACTAAAAGTTCCTCCTGTCAGAAACAATACACTCTCTTCCTTGTCACTCTGGCTAAACCCCTGACTGACCAGGAAGGAAGACAAGAAAGTGTTACAGAGATACAGTAGTGGATGGAGACAAAACATCAAAACCTTTGTTGAGATTTCTTTAAGTCTTGAGTGATACCAGACTAGCTGGTAACTCTCCGGTCTACTCAAGGATAAAGTTATCTTGATTATATTTTCCCATTAGAGTTCATGCTCAGGAAGAGGTATAATATCTTAAACTCAAACCATACATCCATATCCACGTACACATGTGTGTATCTGGTCACTTGCAATCCATGTACCTTTCTTTCACTAATGAAGGCACTTATTAAATGGATGGGTGTGTGTGTGTGTGTTCTGTCATGTCTGACGCTTTGAAACCCCATGGACTGAAGACCGCCAGGCTCCTGTATCCATAGAATTTTTCAGACAAGAATACTGGCGTGGGTTGCCATTTCCTACTCAAGTATTAAATGGATAGAAGCTTCAAAGCTGAAAGCAGATGGTTCACTAGGAAATATGATTTGATGCTCAACAGATTGAGAAACATATAGACCTTCGGCTTTTCTGTTCTTATTATTTTTAATACATTGCATGTGTAGATGTTTAGCATCATTAAACTTTCCACCATTTCTTTCAACCTCCATTGGTTTATATAATGAACGCAAAACAGTAATTCAGATGTGAGGAAAACCTGTTTACTAAATCTCATGTAAGAAGATTGCAAGAGATTGTTTTTAAGTCTGTCTCTGCCACTGACAGAGTTTACATTTTATGCAAATTTCCTAATCTTTCTGAGCTTCAAACCTCTTCTGTAGAACAAGGATTATACGGGTCTAACCTATTGATTTGTTTGAGGAGTAAATGAGATGAAATCTAAAACAGATCGTTGACTACAAAAAGTTTATGTTAAATAGTTTTATTTTTAAAACTTTTCATAATCTTAGAAAAGCTCATAATAACTAGTTTGAAATAAAAATAGCAAATGATGTCACACAAGACGCTCTCGTGCTCAGTCGCTCGGCTGTGTCTGACTCTCTGTGACCCCATGGACTATATCCCGCCAGGATCCTCTGTCCATGGGATTTCCCAGGCAAAAATACTGGGGTGGGTACTCGAGGAGTAACCCTTTTTCCCCAGAAAAGCATTATTTAAGTTAATACCTCAGATACTCAAACAGCAGGGGTCACACGGGTAAATGATCACGATTCATTTTATGTGTGTAGAAATGTACTATTCTGTTTTTAAATAGTTTATTACTTTTTTAAAAATAGAATTACCTTCCTAGTTATATTTTAGCTTTGTTAATCTCCACCCCAGCTCTTTATTTCAACAGATCCAAACCTAAGAAAAGGGAAAAACTCTTTGAGTGAATTCTCCCTCCCCTGCTCCTACCCATGAAGAGCTTTCAAATGCAATGTCCTCACTCTTGGTCTCTGATCTGAAATTAGGAAAAATCTGGCCTGTTAATATTATCTTGTCTCTCTCAAGCTCACACCCACTGGGTTGCCAAAAAGGGAGAAAGAAAGACTTGCAGCGTGGGTGGTAGAAAGAAACAAAACAATGAAAAATTATTTTTTAAAAAAGCACAATTTTGAAAGGCCTTCTTTCTGACTTCCTGCCTTCTTTTCTTCCTTCCTCATTCATCCATTCTCCCCTGAATCAGGCAAGGTACTAGGTCCTGGGAATCAGAAATAAGACAGTCTCATTTTTCAATGAGGTCCCCCTCCTAGTACAGGGAATGCCATCCTAGGATTTAAACTTACATGTCCCTGACGCACTTTCTCTTTCCAAGACTGACAGACAAGAAGTCAGAGCAAACCAACGGAAGACAGTGGGACGGTGTGTGTTCATGGTGCACCTGGCGGCGAGCGGAGAATCCAGCCCAAGACCCAGAAACAAGGACGAGCTCGGTCTGCACTGGGGGCTGTAAGCAGACAAGACTGGGTTCTGCCAAGTGTCCTGGAAAGAAGTGAAGCCGGCCGCTTATGTGTGAGATCACACAGGTATTTTGAAAGGACACACAGGAGACCAGAGATGCATGGCAAGATCAGTTTCGAGGGAGCCACAGATTCCGATGGGGCCTTGAGTGAGCATGATCATCAAAAATCCAGAGCTCTCTTTCACACTGATTCAATGAGTGTTGCAAAGTTCATTGTGCCTTCCACTTGGCTTTGGGAAAACAAAGATAAATTATTGACATTAGCTGGCTGTCTTCACATCCCAGGAAAGTAAACAATGGACTTGCTGCAGGGGGTGAAGAGAGAATAACTGGCTCAGAAACAACATCCTGTGCTTAAAATTCTTCCAGAACCCTCTCTACACTGACTAATGGGGACTGGGCTTTGGGGCATTCTTGCAAAGAACTGACCTCTTGGCATCCACCAACTGTTTGAGGTTTCTCCATCTACCTTCTCCAAATGAGACCTGAAAGGGACAAGCCATCCTGAGACTGCTCTTAGATTTCCCTCTCTCAGCGGGGCCAGAGAAAGTGCTGGAAAAAAGAGAAACGTTTAGTCTATAATGAAGCAAAAAGACTGAGCAGATGACTTCTCTTCTGCCCAGTGGCCCTCTAAACTTTAGCTCCTCATTGGGTGCTAGCCCTTTTTTACATATTCAGACTCAAGAGATGAGAAATATGTGTGAATGTGGGAATTTTAAAGGGAAGTTCACACTATGAGTTGTTGAGAGGTAATTATTTTAAGAAATTTTAGGAGTCACCAGCTGACAATGAACAACAGGGCAAGGAAGGACACATTCCTAAGGGTCTGAGATTACTGACTATGTTAGGGAACTTTAAAGGGGCAACTTCATTAGAGGACTACCCATGTTGGATGCAGAAACAGGGTGACTCCCACCAGGATAAATCTGTATTCTCTTCTGCAGACTGTTGCTAGGGAGAAAAACAGAACTCAAGCCATGTCTGCTGAATGAAGCAGAGAAACTGGCATGAGTTTTGTCAAGAGATGGTTCTGTTTCTAATTCCACCGCTTTGCAATTACTAACTGGGCAACCCCAGCCAAGGCACTAGACCCATCTAAGCTTCGGTGACTTCATTTGAAAAAACGGTGATGGTGATGTGTACTCCACAGAGTTGTAAGGTGTCTTACACAGAAGCTCAGTAAACACATCTCCCCTGTCCCCTTGTGACTTCTAATGCAGAAATTCAAGGAGGAGAAGTTTTCAACCTAGTTCAGTTCAGTTCAGTCGCTCAGTCATGTCCGACTCTCCGCGACCCCATGAATCACAGCACGCCAGGCCTCCCTGTCCATCACCAACTCCCGGAGCACACTCAAACTCATGTCCACAGAGTCGGTGATGCCATCCAGCCATCTCATTCTCCGTCGTCCCCTTCTCCTCCTGCCCCCAACCTTTCCCAGCATCAGAGTCTTTTCCAGTGAGTCAACTCGTCGCATGAGGTGGCCAAAGTATTGCAGTTTCAGCTTTAGCATCAGTCCTTCCAATGAACACCCAGGATTGATCTCCTTTAGAATGGACTGGTTGGATCTCCTTGCAGTATAAGGGACTCTCAAGAGTCTTCTCCAACACCACAGTTCAAAAGCATCGATTCTTCGGCGATCAGCCTTCTTCACAGTACTTAACACATTTTAAAATTCTGTCAAGAAAAAGAGTCACTGGGCATCTAGCTGAGTCCAGGAAACTAGTTAGAGCTTTAGCTGTAACACAGACCATTAAGTTTGATCTCAGTTTCCAGAAATGTCTATAATGTATCAACAGAGAAATGTCTACAGTGTATCAACAAACAGATACAAATGCAAAGAGGCAAGCTGTGATCACTAGGATGAACATGGATCCACCTAGAATCCACACATTTTAACCTCTCTGGCCTCAATTCATCATCTATATAGTAAGGGTTTGGGTTATATCTTTTTAAAACCAGCTTTATTGAGGTATAATTGACATGTCATAAATGGTATATATTTAAACTGTACAATTTGATCAATTTTGACATGTGCTATTCCAGGAAATCACCCTCACTACAGTCAAGATAATGAACACTAAAAGTTTCCTCATTCCTCCCCTCCTTTGTTTTTTGGCTGCAGGTGGGACTTTAGTTCCCCAACCATGGATGGAACCCATGCACCCTGCACTGGAAGTGTGGAATCTTAATCACTGTATGAGTGTGTACCCACTATATGGGTATGAGCCAAGTGCCCCTCATACCCCTTTCAGATCTCCCCTTCTCACCACTCTCAGCCCCAACCCTAAAGCCCAAGGCAAACACTGATCTAAATTCTGTCATTATAGACACATCTGTATTTTTTCAGAATTTCATACAATTGGAATCATATATAGTATGTACTCTTTTTTTTGTAACTCAACTATGTTGTTGTATGTTCCTTTCTTTTAATGCTGAGCAGTGTTCCGTTGATTAGTTAAATATAAGTCACTAAGTTGTGCCCAACTCTCTGAGATCCCGTGGATTGGAACCCACCAGACTCCTCTGTCCGTGGGATTCTCAGGCAAGAATACTGGAGTGGGTAGCCATTCCCTTCTCCAGAGGATCTTCCCGACCCAGGGACTGAGCCCAAGTCCCCCGCATTGTGGGCACATTCTTCACCGTCTGAGCCACACGGAATTTCCCTTGATTGGCGATGCCAAATTTGTTTAGTCATTGACATACTAATGGACATTTGGGTTCTCTGAAGCCTTTGGCTATGAAAATAAAGCTACTGTGATCATTCATGTACTGGTTTTGTATATATGCTTTCATTTTGTATATACGCTTTCACTCCTCCTGGATAAACACCCGGGAGTGGAATGACTGGTACATTTGTATTTAAGAAACTGAAAAAGTTTTCCCCAAGTGGTTACAACATTTTCCGTTACCTACTGACGAGTTGACTCACTGGAAAAGACTCTGATGCTGGGAGGGATTGGGGGCAGGAGGAGAAGGGGATGACAGAGAATGAGATGGCTGGATGGCATCACCGACTCGATGGACATGAGTTTGAGTGAACTCCGGGAGTTGGTGATGGACAGGGAGGCCTGGCGTGCTGTGATTCATGGGGTCGAAAAGAGTTAGACATGACTGAGCAACTGAACTGAACTGAACTGAACCAGCAGTGTATGAAGGCTCCAGTCGTCTTATATCTACTTAAATACTTGGCATAGTCAGTTATTTTTAATTTCAGCCAGTGTCAAATATGTATAATAGTATCTCACTGTGGTTTCAAAATAATCTGGAGACAAGACCTCACTGGGCCCTGAAGTCCTCCAGCAGGAAGATGAACCAGCATCCTTCACAGCAAGAGATGGCACCACTTACTATCACGCATATGACCCTTCCTGACACACCTGGACTTTAATTCAGGTGTTTGAGACAAGTCTTATTCATATGAAATTATCTCACTTTACCTGACTGAAAATTAATTCTGTCCATTTTAAATGACATCTCATTTTAAAGTTAAAACAGTAAAGTTAACACTCAGAGAAAGGTTGAGGGCCTGCCCAACGCCGGTGCTGATCGGAAACTAGTTAACTACAAAGTCGTGCTCTTAACCACTCCTGTCTCACTCTGGGGTATAGTGAGGGACAAGGAGCCCTGGCGTGTGGCAGTCCATGGGGTTGCAATGACTCGGATGTGACTTAGCAACTGAACAAACACAACCACCTCAACGTGTACATTATGTGTCACTTAAGTGAAAAAGAAGTAGCCCGTAGTGGACTATGAAGGATGTTAAATGGCGCCTTCTAAAAGGAAGCACTCTGCACTTCCGACCATTTCTCACCGTTCTATTGTTTAAACGCAGCCTATCTCAAAAACGGTAGAAGAAAATTGCTATATAACAGAGGTGTCAAATATTCACTCTGTGCCTAAAAAGAAGGATTGGATTTTCAGTAATGAAAAAACACTACTTCCGTAACCATAAATAAATTAGTTTGAAAAGATATGGTGATTTCTTCCTAAAAAGCAAAAAAAAAAAATCATTTTAATACAGCTTTGCTTCTATGAAAGGGAAATTCTATTTGTGACTGGGCAAAGGAACTATTTTAAACTATTATATCTTTTTAAAGAATGTCTGGGACTCCATATCCACTTGTACTACAGACTCCCAATTTTGACCAATGAATGAATCTTGAAATATTCAGACTATTATTAAAATGTATGAAAATTTCCAAAATGTTAAAACTTCTATGTCACCGTTTCTTATCCAAATCTTAAATTTTGTAGCAATAAGTCAGCCAAAGTATTTCCCTACAGAACATTAGGTATGAAATTAGATTTATAAGATGTTTACATTCAAATCAGTACCAAGCACATATGTGCACATACATTCACAAAGCTAGTCTTTCATCATAGGCATTTTTCATATTATTAACAAAAGTAGCAATCAACAAGTTTCTCAGGTGGCTCAGTGGTAGAGAATCCACCTTCCAATGCAGGAGACGCAGGAGACCCCGGTTCGATCCCTGGGTCAGGAAGATCCCCTGGAGACAGAAATGGCAACTCCAGTATTCTTGCCTGGAGAATTCCACGGACGGGGGGCCTGGTGGGCTAAAGTCCACGGAGTCGCAAAGAGTCGGACATGACTGAGCACAAGCATCAGGAATCAATATTACAATACCTTTATAATTTCTACATCTGAATGCAGAGAGGTACATATATGTACAAAACCACACAAAACATAAATGCAGTTTATTAAAGTATTCACATTAACATTCTCATACTATACATGGCATGATACATTTTTATGATAAAGTGTAAACATAAGCACCACTTATGTCAAGAAACAGAGCATCATCAGCACCCTGACAACCCTCCACCCTGTCCCTACTGATGATAGTCCCTTCCCTTTTTCAGTAGTAACCATACCTGATTTTTATAACAGTCATCATCGTTTTTTTTTTAATTTACACCAGTGAAGTTATACTGTGGTTTTAACCTTTCACTAACTGTCATGTTCATGAGATTCTTCTATTTTCTTCATTTTCATTGCCCTGAAATATCCCTTTGTTTGAATATATCATAATTTGTTTATCCATTCTACTGCTGATGAACATTACCAGCTTGGGGCTGCTAAGAATAATGCACTCTTGAACTGCATTCTGTAATATATGTATGAATTTCACTTGAGTACATACCTAGAAATAAAATTCTTGGCTTGTTGGATTTGCATGTCCTCATCTTAACTTGATGTTTAACAATTTTGCAGAATAGGTGTACCAATTAATAAACCTAAATCAATGCACGAGAATGCTCAGAGCTTTAAATGTTTACCAATTCATTCAAGTTTGTTAATGTCAGAGTTTTTACTTTTTGTCAGTATGCTTGCTGTGGAAAATTCTGAAAGAGATGGGCAAACCAGACCACCTGACCTGCCTCTTGAGAAATCTGTATGCAGGTCAGGAAGCAACAGTTAGAACTGGACATGGAACAACAGACTGGTTCCAAATAGGAAAAGGAGGACGTCAAGGTTGTACATTGTCACTGTGCTTATTTAACTTACATGTGGAGTACATCATGAGAAATGCTGGGCTGCAGGAAGCACAAGCTGGAATCAAGATTGCTGGGAGAAATATCAATAACCTCAGATATACAGATGACACCACCCTTATGGCAGAAAGTGAAGAAGAACTAAAGAGCCTCTTGATGAAAGAGGAGAGTGAAAAAGGTGGCTTAAAGCTCAACATTCAGAAAAGTAAGATCATGGCATCTGGCCCCATCACTTCATGGCAAATAGATAGGGAAACAGTGGAAACAGTGGCAGACTTTATTTTTTTGGGCTCCAAAATTACTGCAGATGGTGACTGCAGCCATGAAATTAAAAGACGCTTACTCCTTGGAAGGAAAGTTATGACCAACCTAGACAGCATATTAAAAAGCAGAGACGTTACTTTGCCAACAAAGGTCCGTCTAGTCAAGGCTATGGTTTTTCCAATGGTCATGTATGGATGTGAGAGTTAGACTGTGAAGAAAGCTGAGCACAGAAGAATTGATGCTTTTGAACTGCGGTGTTGGAGAAGACTCTTGAGAGTCCTTTGGACTGCAAGGAGATCCAACCAGTCCATCCTAAAGATCAGTCCTGGGTGTTCATTGGAAGGACTGATATTGAAGCTGAAACTCCAATACTGTGGCCACCTGATGCGAAGAGCTGACTCATTTGAAAAGATCCTGATGCTGGGAAAGATTGAGGGTCGGAGGAGAAGGGGATGACAGAGGATGATATGGTTGGATAGCATCATCGACTCAATGGACATGAGTTTGAGTAAACTCCAGGAGTTATGGACAGGGAGGCCTGGCGTGCTGCAGTCCATGGGGTTGCAAAGAGTTGGACACGACTGAGGGACTGAACTGAACTAAACTGAACTTGCTGTGTAAAGAAATCTCACTTGATCTTAACTTGCATTTCCTTGATTAATAATGGCATAGACTATCATTTCATGTTTCCTCACCACTACAAGTCCTTTGCCCATTTTTCTAGTCAGTGGCCTGCATTTTAAAAAATCTATTGCAGATATTTTAAAAATCTCCTTTTTATATGTCTTAGATATTAATATGTTGGCAAATATAATCTATTCTTACATCTTTTTATGATGTTTTCTGATGAACCAAAGTTGTGATTTTAATATAGCTAAATTTATCAAATAGCTTCCCTTTGGCTAGTGCTTTTTATTTCTTATTTAAGAAACACTTCTCAAACCAAAGATCATAATAATACTATCTATGTGAAGTTTTGTAGTTTTGTTTTCACATTTAGGTCTGTAATCTACTTAGAATTTATTTTTTTCACTCCTCTTACAATATTTTAATTTTCTTTTTAACTTATTTTTATTGAAGAGTAATTTATTTATATTATATTCATTTCAGGTGTACCGCATGGTGAGTCCATATTTTATGGACTATACTTCATTTTTAGACTATACTTAATTTAAACCACTGTATACAAAACAGATAACTAATAAGGACCTACTGTATAGAGCAAGAAGCCTACTCAGTACTCTGCAATGACCTATATGGGAAAAGACTCTGAAAAAGAGTGGATATGTGTCTACATATAGCTGAATCAGTTTGCTGTACACCTGAAGCTAACCCAGCCGACATGTGTGCTCAGTCGTGTCTGCCTCTGCAATCCCACGGACTGTGACCTTCCATTCTCCTCTGCCCAAATGAATTTTCCAAGCAAGAATACTGAAGTGGGTTGCCATTTCCTACTCCAGGGGATCTTACTGACCCAAGGATAGAACTCACATCTCTTGTAGGCGATCCTTAACCACTGAGCCACCTGAAACAGGAAGCTCACACCTGAAACTAACACAACACTGTAAATCAACTATACTCCAATAAAAATTTTAAAAATGAAATATCAACTTTCTAAAGTAAAAAAGTTATTACAAAATAATGACTATATTTCCTTGTGTTGTACAACATATCCTTATTGCTTTTTTAAAAAATTTATTTTTTATTGAAGGATAACTGCTTTACAGAATTCTGTTTTCTGTCAAATCTCAACATAAATCAGCCATAGGTATACATATATCCCCTCCCTTTTGAAACTCCCTCCCCATCCCACCCCTTTAGGTTGATACAGAGCCCTGTTTGAGTTTCCTGAGACATACAGCAAATTCCCACTGGCTATCTATTTTACATATGGTAATGGAAGTGTCCATGTTACTCTCTCCATATGTCTCACCCTCTCCTCCCCTCTCCCATGTGCATAAGGCTATTCTCTATGTGTGTTTCTCCACTGCTGCCCTGTAAGTAAATTCTTAAGTACCATTTTTCTAGATTCCATATATGTGCATTAGAATACAATATTTATCTTTCCCTTTCTGACTCACTTCACTCTGTATAATAGGATCTAGGTTCATCCACCTCATAAGAACTGACTCAAAGGTGTTCCTTTTTATGGCTGAGTCATATTCCATTGTGTATATGTACCACAACTTCTTTATCCATTCATCTGTCAATGGACATCTTCCATGTTCTAGCTTGCTAGAACATCTAGGTTGCTCCCATGTTCTAGCTATTGTAAATAGTGCTGCAATGAACAATGGGATACATGTGTCTTTTTCAGTTTTGGTTTCCTCAGTGTATAGGCCTAGGAGTGGGACTGCTGGGTAATACGGTGGCTTTATTCCTAGTTTTTTAAGGAATTTCCTTACCATCTTCCATAGTGGCTGTACCAATTTACATTCCCACCAACAGTGCATGAGCTTTCCCTTATCTCCACACTGTCCCCAGTACTTATTGTTTGTAGACTTTTGGAGGATGGCCATTCTGACTGGTGTGAGGTGATATCTCATTGTGGTTTTGATTTGCATTTCTCTAATAATGAGCGATACTGAGCATCTTTTCATGTGTTTGTTGGCCATCTTATGTCTTCTTTGGAGAAATGTTTGTGGAGGTCTTTTCCCCACTTTTTATTGGGTTGTTTGTTTTTCTGGTATAGAGTTGTATGAGCTGCTTGTATATTCTGGAAATTAATCTTTTGTCAGTTGTTTCATTTGCTATTACTTTCTCCCACTCTGAGGGTTGTCTTTCACCTTGCTTATAGTTTCCTTTACTGTGCAAAAGTTTTTAAGGTTAATCAAGTCCCACTTATTTACCTTTGTTTTTATTTCCGTTACTCTAGGAGGTGGGTCATAAAAGATCTTGCTTTGATATATGTCATCAAGTGTTCTGCTTATGTTTTCGTCTAAGACTTTCATAGTTTCTGATCTTACATTTAGGTCTTTAATCCATTTTGAGTTTATCTTTGTGTATGGTGTTAGGAAGTGTTCAAGTGTCATTCTTTTACCTGGAGCAGTCCAGCTTTCCCTGCACCATAATTGCCCCATTATATATTCTTGCCTCATTTGTCAAAAAATAAGGTAACCATAGGTGCATGGGTTTATTTCTGGGCTTTTTATCTTGTTCTATTGGTCTATATTTCTGTTTTTGTGCCAGTACTGTACTATCTTGATGACTGTAGCTTTGTAGTACAATCTGAAGACAGGAAGGTTGATTCCTCCAGCTCCATTCTTCTTTCTCAAGACTGCTTTGGCTATCCGGGGTATTTTGTGTTTCCACATGAATTGTGAAAGTTTTTGCTCTAGTTCTGTGAAAAATGCCATTGGTAATTCGATAGGGATTGCACTGAATCTGTAGATTGCATTTGGTAGTATAGTCATTTTCCCAATATTGATTCTTCCTACCCAGGAACATGGAATCTCTCTCCATCTGTTTGTGTCATCTTTGATTTCTTTCATCGGTGTCTTATAATTTTCTGTGTACAGTTCTTTTGTCTCCTTAGGTGAGTTTATTCCTAGATATTTAATTGCTTTTGTTGCAATGGTGAATGGGATTGATTCCTTAATTGCTCTTTCTGATTTTTCATTGTTAATATACAGAAATGTTCTTTTTTTCCCCGGTTGTTTTAGGTGTAAAGTTAGTCTATTCGATGTTTTTCTTGTTTCTTGAGGTAGGACTGTATTGCTATAAACTTCCCTCTTAGAACTGATTTTGCTGCATCCCATAGGTTTTGAGTTATTGTGTTTTCATTGCTATTTGTTTCTAGAAATTCTTTGAATTCCCTTTTGATTTCTTCAGTAACCTATTGGTTATTTAGAAACATATTGTTTAATCTCCATGTGTTGTGTTTCTTACAGTCTTTTTCTTGTAATTGATATCTAGTCTCATAGCGCTGTGGTTGGAGAAGATGCTTGATACAATTTCAGTTTTCTTAAATTTACTGAGGTTTGATTTGTGACCCAAGATGTGGTCTAGCCTGGAGAATGTTCCATGTGCCCTTGAGAAGAAGGTGTGTTCTTCTGCATGTGGAAGGAATGTCCTGAAGATATCAGTGAGCTCCATCTCGTCTAGTGTATCATTTAAGACTTGTGTTTCCTCGTTAATTTCCTGTTCTGACCTGTCCACTGGTGTGAGTGGGGTGTTTCAGTCTCCTACGATGACTGTGTTGTTGCCAGTGTCTCCTTTCATGTCTGTTAGTGCTTGTCTTATGCATTGAGGGGCTCCTCTGTTGGGTGCATAGATTATTTATAATTGCTATGTCTTCCTCTTGGACTGATCCCTTGATCATTATGTAGTGTCCTTCCTTATCTATTATAATCTTCTTTAAGATCTATTTTGTCTGATATGATATGCTAGCTTTCTTTTACTTCCCATTTGCATGGAATATATTTTTCCAGCCTCTCACTTTCAGTCTATATGTGTCTTGAGGTCTGAAGTAGGTTTCTTGTAGACAGCACATACATGGGTCTTGTTTTTGTATCCATTCAGCCAGTCTGTGTCTTTTGGTTGGAGTATTTAATCCATTTACATTTAAAGTAATTATTGATATATATGTTCCTATTGCCATTTTCTTAATTGTTTGGGGTTGACTTTGTAGATCTTTTTTCTTCTCTTGTATTTCTTGACTATATAAGTTCCTTTAACATTTGCATAAAGCTGGTTTGATGGTACTGAATTCTCTTAAATTTTGCTTGTCTGAAAAATTTTATTTCTCCATCAATTTTGAGTGGGATTCTTGCCGGGTACAGTAATCTTGGTTGTAGATTTTTCCCTTTCAATACTTTAAATATATCCTGACATTCACTTCTGGCCTGCAGAGTTTCTGCTGGAAGATCAGCTGTTAAGTGTATAGGGTTTTCCTTGTATGTTACTTGTTGCTTCTCCTTGGTGTTTTTAATATTCTTTCTTTGTGTTTAGTCTTTGTTAGTTTGATAAGTATATGTCTTCGTGTGTTTCTCCTTGGGTTTATCCTGTATGGGACTCTTCATGCGTCTTGGACTTGACTATTTCCTTTTTCATGCTGGAGAAATTTTTAACTATAATCTCTTCAAAAAATTTCTCATACCCTTTCTTTTTCTCTTCTTCTTCTCAGTTCAGTTCAGTTCAGTCGCTCAGTCGTGACTGACTCTTTGCGACCCCATGAATTGCAGCACACCAGGCCTCCCTGTCCATCACCAACTCCCGGAGTTCACAAACTCATGTCCATCAAGTTGGTGATGCCATCCAGCCATCTCATTCTCTGTCGTCCCCTTCTCCTCCTGCCCCCAATCACTCCCAGCATCAGAGTCTTTTCCAGTGAGTCAACTTGTCGCATGAGGTGGCCAAAGTATTGGAGTTTCAGCTTTAGCATCAGTCCTTCCAATGAACACCCACGACCGATCTCCTTTAGAATGGACTGGTTGGATCTCCTGGCAGTCCAAGGGACTCTCAAGAGTCTTCTCCAACACCACAGTTCAAAACCATCAATTCTTCAGCAATCAGCTTTCTTCACCGTCCAACTCTCACAACCATACATGACCACAGGAAAAATCATAGCGTTGACTAGACAGACTTTGGTTGGCAAAGTAATGTCTCTGCTTTTTAATATGCTATCTAGGTTGGTCATAACTTTCCTTCCAAGGAGTAAGCGTCTTTTAATTTCATGGCTGCAATCACCGTCTGCAGTGATTCTGGAGCCCCCAAAATAAAGTCTGACACTGTTTCTCCATCTATTTCCCCTGAAGTGATGGGACCAGATGCCATGATCTTAGTTTTCTGAATGTTGAGCTTTAAGCCAACTTTTTCACTCTCCTCTTTCATTTTCATCAAGAGGCTTTTTAGTTCCACTTCACTTTCTGCGATAAGGGTGGTGTCATCTGCATATCTGAGGTTATTGTGGGACCCCTATAATTCAAATTTTGGTGCATTTGATATTGTCCCAGAGGTGTCTGAGACTATCCTCAATCCTTTTCATTCTTTTTACTTTATTCTGCTCTTCAGAAGTTATTTCCACCATTTTATCTTTCAGCTCAGCTGATCCATTCTTCTGCTTCAGATATTCTGCTATTGATTCCTTCTAGAGTATTTTTAATTTCAGTAATTGTATTGTTTGCCTCTGTATGTTTATTCTTGTTCTTCTAGGTCTTTGTTAATTGATTCTTGCATTTTCTCCATTTTGTTTTCAAGGTTTTTGATTATCTTTACTATCATTATTCTGAATTCTTTTTCAGGTAGTTTGCCTATTTCCTCTTCACTTATTTGGACTTCTGTGTTTCTAGTTTGTTCCTTCACCTGTGTAGTAGTTTTCTGCCTTTTCATTATTTTTTTAACTTATTGTGTTTGAGGTCTCCTTTTCCCAGACTTCAAGGAAAGTTGAATTCTTTCCTTGAATAAGGTTGAATTCTTTCTTCCTTTTTGTTTCTGCACTCCTAAGGTTGGCCCAGTGGTTTGTGTAAGCTTTGTATAACATGAGATTTCTGCTGAGTTTTTGTTTGTTTCTTTGTTTTTCTTCTGATGGGCAAGAGTGAGTGAGGTGGTAATCCTGTCTGCTGATGAATGGGTTTGTATTTTTGCTTTTATTTTTGCTTAGATGAGGCATCCTGCACAGACTGCTGATGGTTGGGTGATGCTGTGTCTTGTATTCAAGTGGTTTCATTTGTGTGAGTTCTCACTATTTGATACTCCCTTGGACACGACTGAGTGACTTCACTTTCACTTTTCTCTTTCATGCATTGGAGAAGGAAATGGCAACCCACTCCAGTGTTCCTGCCTGGAGAATCCCAGGGACGGGGGAGCCTGGTGGGCTGCCATCTATGGGGTCACAGAGAGTCGGACACAACTGAAGTGACTTTGCAGCAGCAGCAGGGTTAGTTCTCGGAGAAGGCAATGGCAACCCACTCTAGTATTCTTGCCTGGAGAATCCCATGGACGGAGGAGCCTAGTGGGCTGCAGTCCATGGGGTCGCTAAGAGTCGGACACGACTGAGCAACTTCACTTTCACTTTTCACTTTCATGCATTGGAGAAGGAAATGGCAACCCACTCCTGCATTCTTGCCTGGAAATTCCCAGGGACGCGGGAGCCTGTTGGGCTAACGTCTATGGGGGTCGCACAGAGTCAGACATGACTGAAGCGACTTAGCAACAGCAGCAGCAGCAGGGTTAGTTCTCTGGTAGTCTAGGGTCTTGGGGTCAGTGCTCCCACTCCAAAGGCTTAGGGCTTGATCTTAAGCTGAGCAAAAGTATTTCTCTTCAAGAAGGCACCAACCAAGCAGAAGCCATTCCCATCTTTACCTCCTAGATAAGCCACACACTACTTTAGTTTTTTGCATAACTTCAAGAATGCTGCAACCTTTTAGGATTCAGTTCTCTATCTGAGGACAATTCATTATAGACAGGCAGGGGTCCAAATATGGAAAGAACTTAAGTGTATAATTGCAGTCTCTTCTGCTCTCAAACTCAGTAACAAGGCTTACTGTGGTCTTTCAGGTCCCTGTGTTTGTGTACTGAGGTTCACTCATTTTTCTGAAAGTACTTTTGGAAGCTCCCATCTTGGCTTCTACACTGACACCTGTGCGCAGGGTCGCCATTGGTGGCCAGTGCACCCACCGGCTGCACAATCTCTGCGGTGTCTGCTGCTGGAGGAGAGAGCAGTGGCCTGACCCTTGGCCTCCAGGTGTCTCCTCACTCCTTGGCAGCAGCGGTCCCTACTTCCCTTCCTCTCAGAGGGTGAGCTTCCCACCTAGCCCACAGGTTCTGCCACCATCCCTCTGCCAGCCCTGGTGTTTACTTCCTAATACAAGGAAGTTATCCTGCAGTCATACATTAATATCCACGGTTTCAGGCTGTTTGACATTTGACTGTATTAAAAGACTCTGATACTGGGGAAGACTGAAGGAGAAGGGGCAGCAGAGCATGAAATGGTTAATTAGCATCACAAACTCAATGGACGTGAATTTGAGCAAACTCCAGGAGGTCGTGGAGGACAGAGGAGCCTCCACTACTCCACTCATAGTGCAGTCCACAGAATCACAGAATCAGACACAACTTAGTGACTTAGGGTCTGTGTACTTGCTCTTGCTTCCGCAAAAGTTAGCTGACTCTTTGTCACTGTGGTTTCAACTACTGACCTTGAGTCAAAGCCAGAGCTCGGGGGTGAGTGACCTGGACAGTGCGGCAGGAACCAGGAGGTAGAAAATGCATTCGTTTCACATGGAATTTCAGCACAAATTTGCCTGGAGTTCTTGGCGACGAAGCTGGCAGGTTTTATTATTTATTTACAGCCTACATGTTAAGCTCGCCCTGGGGCTTTGCTTGGTTTTCAGAAACTTCATTCAAAGGCCAGGCTCGGTGGCCCAGGAAGTTGGGACCGGGGGTTTTAGATGACCTGCACTTATTCATTTTATACCTAGTAGTTTGTACTTTAACTTTCTACCCCTATGGTGCCCCTCTCCTCCCGTCTCCCCAGTAGTAAGCACTAATTTGTTCTTTACATTAGCAAGTCTGTTTCTGTTTTGTTACACACGTTTGTGTTAATTTTTAGATTCTACATATAAGTGACAACATAGATCATTTGTCTTTCTCTGATTTGACTAAATATAATACGCTCTAGGTCCATCCACACTGCTGCAAATGGTAGCATATAATTTTTATGACTGAGTAATATTCCATTGCGCATGCGCGCACACATGCGTGTGCACACACACACACCCCCCACAACCTCTCTTTCCGTTCATCTGTTAATGAACACTTGGGTTACTTCCATATCTTGAATACTGTAAGTAATGGTGCTATGAAAACTGGGGTGCATGTATCTTTTCAAGTTAATGTTTTCAATTTTCTTTTGCGGAGGATATATATAAAAGAGTGGAATTGCTAGATCATATGGCAGGTCTATTTTTAGTTTTGTGAGGAACTTGCATACAGTTTTCCTTAGTGACTGCCCCAATTAAATTCCTACCAAGAGTGAACAAGGGTTTCCTTTTCTCCAAATCCTAGCCAACATCTATTATTAGTAGAGTTTCTGATGTTAGCTATTCTGACAGGTGTGAAGGGGCATCTCATTGTAGTTTGTTAATAAGACCTTCAAGACTCAACTCTTCTGGAACTGGCAAACTTCCTAGCCACCTGCTTACCTTTCTAGATTCCTGTGTTCCCTTCAATTTTAACATGGTAATTCATAATCATTTCATCAGTATTTTGATATGATGCTTTTAATATGTTTTTTTATATCTTATCCAACATGTTGAGTGGCTTTTGATGAGATAGCTGATCCAAATAGCTTAGTCTGCCATTTAAGAACCTGGAAATTCTAGTTTCTGCCAATGTTATCGTTTCTAATTTTGCCTCCTATCTAATTTAATATTCTTTTATGTGAATTCATTCTTCTGACTTCATTTCTTCTTATTGATTTTATATTATTTCAGGAACTGATCAGCAGAGTTGAAATGACCTAACCATTCCAATCTAAGATATGTGGAATTCTTCTTGGCCAAAAGTCTGCAAAAGTCTATTTGAATTCACTGATCCAATCACATCTTTCAAGGGAAATTCTCGGATATGTGCCCTTTGTATAGGCTGACAAAAGATAGTAGCATTCCTAAACTCTTCTGAGCTTCCCAGGTGGTGTCAGTGGTAAAGAATCCGCCTGCCAATGCATGAGACTCAAGAGATATGGGTTTGATTCCTGGGTCAGGAAGACCCTCTGGAGAAGAAAATGGCAACCCACTCCACTCCAGTATTCTTGCCTGGGAAATCCCATGGACAGAGGAGCTGGCAGGCTACAAAGAGTCAGACATGACTGAGTGTGTGCGCACGCATACACACACACACACACACTGGTACCACACTAGCCATTACAAACAAATTTTGATTTATAGTATAAAAAAACGTCTACTTGAACCTTTTATTACTGAAAATCCTTAAAAGGATTACAAAATTGTAAGAGCTATTACGAGGTGCTCATGAGGACACATACTCTTCATTGGATAATTTGCTGCTGTTGCAGGTTAGCACGCAGCTGTGTATTCTGTCAGTCCATAGCATCTTGTGACAATGCAGGACCACATACCATACAATGGAAGTAACACAAGGTTTGAAATTGAACTGGTAGGTCCAAATCCCAGCTCTGACATTAATGTACTAACTGACTCATGGCAAATCATTTCATCTCCCTGGGCCCATCTGTTCATCTGTAAAATGGGTCTAAGACTGCCTACTCTTGGGTTGCTTTAAGGATCAAATGGGATCACATGCACATTAAGAACCTAGCACTATGCCCAGCCCAGAGTAAACACCCAGTAGGAGTCTGTCATTGAGTCTGTAGGCACCAAACCCTTAAAGCACTAGAAAGGCAGAGGAAAAATGTTAACTATAAGCTTGACAGTATTACATGAGAGAGGAATTTGAAAGTGCAAATAGCACATTTGCAAGTAGCAAGGAAGCTATGTCCACGTGTGATAATGTTGTGCAAGGAAAAGTGCAACTGAAAGAACAATTAATAAAGAAAAGCATCAGTTAAATCCTTTGTTTCTTTTTTTTCTCCTATTTCTGAAATTCTTAAAAGAATGCAATTCCTTTCAGAATTCATAATGCTGGGTTTGGGTCGTTTTTGCATTTTGTATGTGTGCAGCTGTTCCTCCACTATAAGTATGCACATCTGCTCATTAGCAATACAATATAATTCCCACTGTCTAATTATTTGCAGATGATAGATTCCTCGTACGTGGGCTAAAAAAGGGATAGTCCTTCAAAACTGGAGACTTATTTTCAAAAAAACTAACTTCAAAGGGTCAGCACAATGAAGTTCAGATGTTAATTTGGCAAGTTCAAATATATAAGCACCAGCACTTAAATGGCAACTTGTTGAGAAAACACAAGAGGATTTTTTTTCTCTCCCATCAACGTTCCTCAGTAGACAGCACAGGGCACTGGCTTCTCTACGGTGCACCTGGAGACAGGCTATGAAGCAAACCTGCCAAAGATGGAGTGGACCAGCCCGGCTCCGTACTTTCTGGGGACCTCCTGGGAACCATGCACCTTGAACAAGGCTGCACAGGGAGTGTGGGAGTAGGCTGGGAGGGGGGAATGGGTGGTCCATGGGCACTGAATGCAGAAGACTCCTTGAGGTCTTTAGTTCCAACCACAAGCTGACAAACCACATTAATCCCCTACTGTTGGCTCTGAGGGGAAGGCAGCAAGCTCGGGTATGTGGTCCCAGGGCTCCATGAAACCAACACCAGAGACAATGTGGCCCATGAGGGCAGACAGATGAAGCCACTGAGCACAACCGGGGGCTCCCTGTGGGAGGGTGGAGGGTGGGCATGGCAGGAAAAGGAATGTTGATTGAGGATAAAGGGTATGAACCAAGTGTAAGGGATGATCATGGGTATTCAGAACATGATGGGGGAAACGAAAAAGAAAAAAACCAAGAAGTACTGGGGTATGAAAGAAAGCAAGGCAGATGGATGGGAGCTGGTGAAATGGCTCTTTAGGACATGGGCAGGATGAGGATGGCGGCTATTATATACAACGTCGTTATTCTGTACCCAGCGCTAGGCTCTGCACAACAGACTACATTCCTTAATACATCCTGACACCACTGATGAGAGAGCAACCATTGTACAGATGGGAAAACTGGAGTTCATTCATCCAGCTGTTCAGTGAAAAATTATTTAATATGAAGCTTACTTTCCAAAAGGGTTAGTCGCTCAGTTGTGTCAAACTCTGGGAACCCATAGACTGTAGCCCACCAGGCTCCTCTGTCTATGGGATTCTCCAGGCAAGAATACTGGTGTGGGTTGCCATGCTCTCTTCCAGGGGATCTTCCAGGCCCAGGGATCAAACCTGCAGCTTCTGCATTACAGGCGGATTCTTTGCCACTAAGGTACTGTGGAAGTCTGAAGAGTGTGTATATCATCACAAAGAAAAGTCAGGAGAGGGACGTACTTCCTTTTTGTGCTTCTGACAGGTCACTATGGGTGCTAGATCAGGAAAGGGTAAGGCCAGGTGAAGACTGGCGTGGCAGCCAGATGAGAGCAATTAGAGCAATTAGAGCTGGGACCCGGTGGTCAGGCACAGAGAAAAGAGGTGGTGAGTGACTGTTAACTTCCCTGGGCCACACAGACATCATGTGGCAGGACTGCTTAAAGCCATATCCTCTGACCCTAGAGTCCATACTCTTAACAGATTTGATTAAAGACGTTTTAATTAAGAAACATTTTAATTAAGATCTTCAGAGGAGTGACTGGGAGTTCATCACCAGCTTATATTGAAAGCTATTTTAGTAAGGATTAGTACAACTGTTGTAGGAGAAGAAAAAAAGGAAAAAAAGGCCTGAAATGAACTAAAATAACAGTAGCTTAGAGAAGGCAGTTCTTGCATAAAGAGTCCAGCCTGGGGTACTGACTCTGGAACCTTCTATCTTGTAGGTCCTCAATTACAAGGGTGAGGCCCCCATCCCTGTGGTCCAAGACAGTCATCATTGCAACCACAGGCAGTATGTGAGACGGGAGAGAGGAGAAGAGAATGGCCCTTCCTCTACGTGCACTGGACCCGGAAGCGGACATCAGCTGCCCTTCCTCTACGTGCACTGGACCCGGAAGCGGACATCAGCTGCCCTTCCTCTACGTGCACTGGACCCGGAAGCGGACATCAGCTGCCCTTCCTCCACGTGCACTGGACCCGGAAGCGGACATCAGCTGCCCTTCCTCCACGTGCACTGGACCCGGAAGCGGACATCAGCTGCCCTTCCTCCACGTGCACTGGACCCGGAAGCGGACATCAGCTGCCCTTCCTCTAAGTGCACTTAACCCGGAAGTTCACACTATCACTGGTACTCATGCTCTTCTAGTCTGGTTATGGACATGTGGCTATACTTAGTCATTCAGAGTCTGGGAAACTCAGTTTTTATTGGTGGCTGCACATCCAGCTGAAATTGCAATCCTTTAGAAATGGGGAAACTGATATTGGGTTCAGTTCACAGTCTCAGCCAGAAGGCCTCTGCAGAAAGGCCACTGCTTCCTTGGTAGTACACTGGAGAAATTCCCCATCTGTGTCTTAGTCCCTGGGAAGGTCTGGAGTTACTACCAGAGGTCCATACATCCAACTGGGCAGCAGGTGTGGCCTAGTGACTGTTGAGCACATTATGCATGGGAGCATTTGCATTTTGCAGAGGTAAGTGGCATGGCGCTGGTTAACAAAAGGGGCATTAAATTTACAGCATGATTAAATTTGTAGTAGCATCTTCATATATTCGCTTTAAAAAGGTTGTTGGGGCACAGCTATATTATATGGGGGATCCTGAACAATGCTTATCCTTAGAAGAGGTCATCAGGAAGCATGGATCCCTCCAGTGTAGGGAAAAGAAAATAGATTTGGGCTTTGGTCAGAGCTGTGTTCAAATACTGCCAACACCATCAAGCAAGACTGTCAGTATTCTGGAATCTCATTTCTCCTCTTCTATTAAGTGAAGACAGTAAACCCCAGTTCATCAGGTTATGGTAGGGTTAAATGAAATCATAGGTATAAAGCGTCTACCACTGAGACTGGGCCGTAAGGGGTACTTCATGAATGTGTCGTCCTTTCCCTCAGGACTGAGATGAGTGAAACAGGTTGGAATAGAGAAGTCAGGTTTATGCAATCAAGTAAGGCAAAGCTGAGTCTCCACATTGTGTACTTGTGTGTTTGTGGTCTGGCCCAAGGTTCAGGGTCTGGGACCTGCATTCCTATGCAGAAACAGGAGGACCAAAATGATGGAATTCATGCACAGAGCACACGAGACACGGGGACGCAGAGCACGCAATGAGAGGCTGGGACTTTATCTGGTTCTTCTGAGGACTGCATCAGCAGCAAAGATAAGGAGCTTTCTATCAACCTCATCACTATCACCACCAGCAGTTTCATCACAAAATGAGAACACAAGCAATGTGGAAATCTTTCCAAATAGCAGGAAGTACAAAAGAGCTTTCGTGGTAGAAAACCCACAGTGTAGTAGGCAGACGGTAAATAGTTCCCCACAGAAATCAAAGAAACAAAAATAAATAAATAACTGTGGTGCCACTGTATTGTGTTGAGAAGGACACAGCTACAAGCCACCACCTACCTGCAGGGTTCTTGACCCTGGTTTTTGACCATGGTTCTTTCAACTGATTTTCACATGGTTTCATTTCATTCCTATGACAACCCAAGAAGTGGGTAGGATAGACATTATTATCCCCTTTCTGTAGATGAGAAAACAGAGTTTCAGATTAAGTTTCTTGGCCAAGGTTGCGAGGTTGGGAAGAGGTGCAACTGGGGCCAGAACCCAGATCTAAATGTCAGGCTCTGACACGGTGTCTGGAGACTGGGGAAGTTCGGGGGCCACGTGGTCAGGTGCTCTGTGTGTGGGAATAACCCCACACAGAGGGGTTATTCCCACACACAGAGCACCTCCCCTGGCACCCAAGCCAAGTGACAACACGCAACACTCCCAGGGAAAGACTGCAGTTGGTTCTGCTGGAGTCACACGCCTGTTGTTTGGATCGAACACTGGTAACAACAGGAAGATACTGTGACTAATCAGGCCTAGACCATATAGATCATTCCATTAGCCATATTTCCAGAAGGGTCATAGGAAACCCTACAAGGCAGAAAAAGATTCTTACCGTGACCCATTACACTGAATCATCTAAAAAATAATTATAATAATAATGTGGGAAGATGAGATACCTCGGGATTTAATGCATGACTGTGTACACTGCATGAAGCACTACTCTAAGCAGAAACAAGTACACACAAGGGTAGAAAAACTCTCCTCCTACATGTATAATTTATCCAAAATATTAGTGTAAGAATAGGTCACTCAATACTCCAATCCCATTGTCTGTGACCCCCATCATGAGCAAATTCATCTTCTGACTCATAGAATTGAAGCTGAGGTTGGAACAGATGATCTCTAGAGTCTCTTTCAGTCTATAAGCCTATGAACACCATGTCAGAAAAAAGTACCTCTGAAAAACCAGCACATCAACCTATTAAATATTACATTATCAGACTGTGCTATGGGCTAAAGTGTGTCCCACCTCCTCTCATAATTTACATGGTGAAGCTCTAATCTCCAGTACTGAGTGTAACTGAATCTGGAGACAGAGTCTTTAATGATTAAGATTAAATGAGGCCTTCTGGGTGGGCCCCCATCCAATCTGACTCGTGAAAGTGAAGTTGCTCAGTCATGTCTGACTCTGCAACCCCATGGGCTGTAGCCTACTAGGCTCCTCAGCCCATGGAATTTTCAGGCAAGAGTACTGGAGTGGGTTGCCATTTCCTTCTCCAGGGGATCTTCCCAACCCAGGGACTGAACCCGGGTCTCCCACATTGCAGGCAGACGCTTTACTGTCTGAGCTTATACAAAGAGATTAGGACACAGACACACACAGAGGGAAGGCTATATGAGAAGAAGACAGCCATTGACAAGCCAACATGAAGCCAACCCTGCCAATGCCTTCAACTTTGTCTCCTAGCCTCCAGGACTGTGAGAAAATTCATTTCTGTTGGTTAAGCCACCCAGTCTGTGATACTTTATGATGGCAGCCCTAGCAAATTCATACCGATAGAAACCAAGAATTTTCAAAGTTGAGACCATCTGATCCATGGGATGGGGAGAACAAGAGACTCTAATAAAATGCTTTTGCAGGTGGAATTCCCCTGAGAATCAGGGGCGAGAACTAGTGACCTGAGGTGCACTAGTAAAGATGTGACAAAACAGGTAGGGACTTCCCTGGCGGCCCAGTGGTTAAGCTTCACCTTCCAATTTAGGGGGTGTGGGTTCAATCCCTGGTCGGGGAGCCAAGATCCCACATGCCTCGGGGCCAAAAAACCCAAACATATAATGGAAACAATATTGTAACAAATTCAATAAAGACCATTAAAAATGGTTCACATCCCCATCCCCCAAAAATGATAAAATGGGTAAGACGTTAAGAGGATTAAGGAGAGAGAAGTAGATGGCAGACTTCACCTTCTTTAAAATGTTGCAGAGGCCAAGAACAAGGTGGTTCTATCAGGACACGGGTGGCCAGGCCAAGGTCACATACCCAGCCTTGTGGGCCCGCACAGAGCCTGTCTGCTCCATGACTTCAGGCTCACCTGGCCTCCTGATAGGTGTCTTCACTTAGAACTCTGGCGCCCCCAGCATCCTGCCTTGACCCTCGGCTTTGAGCAAGAGGCTGCTGCCTCTGAATCAAAGGCTCCTCAGAATGATCCTGGCCATCACCCTCCTCCTTTATGGAGCTCACCAATCAGTTTCTCATTGAGCCACGGATGTCTAAGCCATCAGGCCTGCTGTTCTTATATGACATGACAGTGCGGCAGTCCAAACCAGGGCGGCATCTGAACTTTCTGATGATGGCACTCTTGTCCTTAACAGTCTTATACCTCCCTGCCTCCATCTCACTGCTTCCCCACCAGGGACTCTTCCCCCCACGTCAACCAGACTTGATGGTCACGGAGAACCTGCTCCTGGCCTCATTCCCACCTTCAGTCAGCCTGCTGGATGAGCCTGCATCCTGGACCTGCCGGACCCTGGCTCCTCTGCTGATGATGTTGCTGTCCTTGCCTTAGCTCTGACCCTTGCCTTCTGGGAAATCACCCTGGACTCAGGTGTAACCAGGACTCAGGACTTACCAACCTGGCGCTGGGGTTGCTGGGATCTTGGTAAGGTTCCACCCCAAAACACAATGCACGTTTGGAAGAACACATCCATTCATCAGGAAACAGCCACCACCACTCACCCACTCCCACAAGACCTGACACCAAAGGGAAAATATTTTCATTAAACAGACCAACTGCTATCTTTTGCGACCCCATGGACGGTAGCCTGCCAGGCTCCTCTGTCCATGGGATCTTCTAGGCAAGAATGCTGGAGTGACTTGCCACTTCCTTCTCCAGGGGATTTTCCTGACCAGGAATTGAACCTACGTCTCCTGCATCTCTTGCACTGACAGTCAAGTTCTCTCACCTCTGTGCCAGCTGGGAAGCCCACATATTTTGTTAAAGCCAACAGAATTCCAGCCTAGTTAGATGTAGGTTATGAATTCTCCAGGCAAGAATACTGGAGTGGATAGCCATTTCCAACCCAGGGATCAAACCCCAGTCTCCTGCATTGCAGGCAGATTCATTACATCGGAGCCACCAGGGAAGCCTGCTAAATGAACAGGGTTTGTGAAAATCATATCGTACATTTGGACTTTTCAGTTCATAAGACTCATAGTATCAGATCATCACACTGGCAAAGCAGTGCTTGTAAGGCTGTTAAGTTGAAGTCTGGAAACCGCTCCATTATTGGATATTACAATGATATTTGCCAACATGAGATATTCGCTTGTGTGTGCATTCAAATAAAATTCCTGACCACCATTGTTTACAGCCCAAATATATTAATATCTACATACAATAAATTCCAAAGAAGACAAAATAAATATTTAAATAACCCAAACATTGTGAACCCATTGTATACTGCATTTTACCTTTGTTTTTTTTTTTTTTTCACCCTCAGACATTTAAAGGAAAAAAAAAGGCTGATAACGTCAAAAGATGAGAAAGGCTAAATTCAGGGAAATAAAGGAACCATAAATCAGGAAAACTTTGGAGCTGCTAGAAAGACACTTTAATTTTGTAGACAAAAGACTGCATTAAGGAGGAAGAATGCAATAATCAAAGGTGAACGAATCTCTATTGTCTGGCGTCTTTCTCTGTGGGAATTTTCCCACCCCTGACAGCTGTAAAGGAGGGAGGGGCGCAGATGGGGGGCTGTGCCTTTATTCTCTCGCCCTCTTTCCCCCAGCCCCATCCCCTTCTCCGTCAATAAATGTCTGCAATCATATTCTTGAGCTCCTGTGTGATTTCAAGGTTCATCTCTTCCGTGCAGCTCAAACACTAATTATCCCAGCTGTAATTAGTAAGATAATTAAATACTGGCTCACTCATCTACCTTGGGTCGGGTCATGATTCTCCCAGAAGACCTTGAGCAGTTCCTCAAAGCTGATGCGTTCTGGCTGGTACACCACCCGGACTACCTCTGCGTGGCCAGTTTTTCCTTGAAAGAGACAGAACACACAACCCCAATTTACTGACAACATCGATTTATGACAAGTTATTTGTTTCCCAAAAAGCACCAGACAGAGGCTGAAATTCTTCCCTCTGAAAGCAATTGTACTTGAACACTTTCATTCTGAGTCTTTGTCACTGGTTCTTTTCCCATAAAAGCATGCGGTTGTCCTGGAGCAAGTTTCCTGAGGAGGATTCTTTCTCTTCATTGTGCTCTAATTTCTTTTTTTTTTTTTTTTTAATTTCATGAGAAAATAAACTTGGGTTTTCCTTTTTCTAATCTCCCTCTTATGAAACCTTATGGATCCAACCTGACATGGTGCTAGATTTGAAACGCTGCAAAGGGAAACGAGCCAGTTTATTTTTATCATCTCCCCCTCGCTGTACATAGCAAGCTTAGCTGCACTACAGAGGGAGATGGTGCCAGATAAAGGAACCTGTGAAAAAACAGGCTTATAACTCGCTCACATCAGATACATTTGTTAACAGAGAGACATATTTGCTGTGCTGTTAACACTGAGAAGAGGGTCAGGTTCCTATACCTGGCGGGCCGGTAAGCGGTTCCCCAGCCTAACTCATCTCTGCGGTAAATAACGACTATAGCAAACGTCTCTCTGCAGCACCCCTGTTAGCACATTCCCTTCTCAAAGGTGGTCCCCAAGGTTCTGTGTATCAGCTAAGAATGTATTCGCATTGCCACTTGTACCTGTGAATATCCTATCCTCTCTTATTTCAGTGTTATAACAGAGTAAATAATAGCATGCTAAGTTGCTTCAGTTGTGTCCAACTCTTTGCGACCCCATTGACTGTAGCCCGCCAGGCTCCTCTGTCCACAGGATTCTCTAGGCAAGAACACTGGAGTGGGTTGTCATTCCCTCCTCCAGAGGACCCAGGGATCGAACCTGCGTATCATGTCTCCTGCACTGGCAGAGGGGTTCTTTACCACTAGCACCACCTGGGAAGCCCAGTAAATAATAGACCCCTCCACAAATTTGTTTTCCATCTCTTTTGGGTCACACACTGAAGTGGGTTGCCATTTCCTACTCCAGGAGATCTTCCCAACCCAGGGATGGAACCCTCAACTCTTGTATCTCCTGCACTGGCAAGTGGATTCTTTACCACTTGCACCCCCGGGGAAGTCCTAGTAAGGACTTTCAGTTCAGTTCAGCCGCTCAGTCGTGTCCAACTCTTTGCGACCCCATGAATCGCAGCACGCCAGGCCTCCCTGTCCAGACTTTATTTTGGGGGCTCCAGAATCACTGCAGATGGTGATTGCAGCCATGAAATTAAAAGATGCTTACTCCTTGGAAGGAAAGTTATGACCAACCTAGACAGCATATTAAAAAGCAGAGACATTACTTTGTCAACAAAGGTCCGTCTAGTCAAGGCCATGGTTTTTCCAGTGGTCATGCATGGATTTGAGAGTTGGACTATGAAGAAAGCTGAGCACTGAAGAACTGATGCTTTTGAACTATGGTGTTGGAGAAGACTCTTGAGAGCCCCTTGGACTGCAAGGAGAACAAACCAGTCCATCCTAAAGGAGACCAGTCCTGGGTGTTCATTGGAAGGACTGATGCTGAAGCTGAAACTCCAATACTTTGGCCACCTGATGCGAAGAGCTAACTCCTTTGAAAAGACCCTGATGCTGGGAAAGATTGAGGGCGGGAGGAGAAGGGGATGACAGAGGATGAGATGGTTGGATGGCATCACCGATTCAATGGACATGAGTTTGGGTAAACTCTGGGAGTTGGTGATGGACAGGGAGGCCTGCTGTGCTGTGGTTCACGGGGTCGCAAAGAGTCAGGCATGACTGAGTGACTGAACTGAACTAAAAACAGGTAGCTGGCCTTTGCCTTGACTCTGGTAGGTAATCTAGGTCATACCTGATGGGAGAGTTTTTATTTACAGAGGGGTCGCCACACTGATGCTCTTAGGGTGGAGACTGGCCACACTTAATCTTAGGGGAGGGTTAGGGTAGGGGCTGCTATGCTAACAGTCTTAGGGTGGGGCTGTTATGTCAGAAAGGCCAACTATGTGACTGAGGGAGGGGGCTTTGAGTAACATGGTATCAGCTGACCTAGAACCTGAGTTCAACCATGCAGGCAATCGATCAATCATACCTGTGTACTGAAGCCCTGGTAAAAACTCTGGACACTGAAGTCTGGGATGCCACCAGGTTCCTGGGTGGTAATACTCTGCATAGCGTCACACACAGAGGCCAAGAGGGAGATGACACAGAGGCTCTGCCCTGAGCCCTTCCAGACTCTGCCCTGTGTGACTTTTCCTTTAGTTGACTTTGATCTGTATCCTTTTCCTGTAACCAAGTGTAACTGTGGGGATAACAGCTTTTGAGTTCTGTGAGTCCTTCTAAGAAATTATCAAACCTCACAGTGGTTTCGGGAATCCTTTGCATCTTGGTTTGCAAAGGTTTTTCGTCTATGTTGGTATTTTCACCTGAATTCTTACAATCCTCCAATGGCACAGGCAGGGAAGGTAGAAATCCCCATTTTACAAGTTAAGGTGGCTCGGTGGTAAAGAATCTGCCTGCCAATGCAGGAGACACAGGAAACGTGGGTTTGATTCCTGGGTCGGGAAGATCCTCTAGAGAAGGAAATGGCAACCCACTGCAGTATTCTTGCTGGAAAATCCCACAGACAGAGGAACCTGGTAGGCTACAGTCCATGGGGTCTCAAAGAGTCAGAAACAACTTAGCAACTAAACAACAGCAGCAGCACAAACAAGTTAGATTTGCCCAATGTCATATACCTAGTAAATTTCTGGACCGTAACCTGAAAAAACACCTTCTGACTCCTTGTCCAGGATTCTGTTCAATGCATTAAAGCAATGAGAGCAAAGTGAACATGAATCCAGGAAAGGAAAGAGATTTACTCATCATCTTTAGTCTTCCATAACAACAGCCATGAAATTAAAAGACGCTTACTCCTTGGAAGGAAAGTTATGACCAACCTAGATTGTATATTAAAAAGCAGAGACATTACTTTGCCAACAAAGGTCTGTCTAGTCAAGGCTATGGTTTTTCCAGTGGTCATGTATGGATGTGAGAGTTGGACTGTGAAGAAAGCTGAGCGCCGAAGAATTGATGCTTTTGAACTGTGGTGCTGGAAAAGACTCTTGGGAGTCCCTTGGACTGCAAGGAGATCCAACCAGTCCATTCTAAAGGAGATCAATCCTGGGTGTTCATTGGAAGGACTGATGCTAAAGCTGAAGCTCCAATACTTTGGCCACCTCATGCGATGAGTTGACTCACTGGAAAAGACTCTGATGCTGGGAGGGATTGAGGGCGGGAGGAGAAGGGGACGACAGAGAATGAGATGGCTGGATGGCATCACCGACTCGATGGACATGAGTTTGAGTGAACTCCGGGAGTTGGTGATGGACAGGGAGGCCTGGCGTGCTGTGATTCATGGGGTCACAAAGAGTCGGACACGACTGAGCGACTGAACTGAAATGAACTGAGCTGAACAGTAAAACAAATTTCCGATTGTAGAAACAATGATTTGTAAATAAAATGAAGCTCAGAACATGTGCAGAAATATAAAAAAGAAAATAAAAATCATCTACACTCCTACCAGATAAGTACTTTCAGTATTTTTTATGCATTTCTTTCTAGATATGCATGAGACACATACACACACAAAATATACACATATGCACACCATGACACACAACTTATTCTACTATAATCACTGCATCATGCCTTTTCCACTTAAAAGCACATTGTGTTTTCCCACCACTGAAATTTTTAGTAAATACCATTTACACATATATAATAAATACTTAACACTCCAAAGATGACTGTGGTATTACTTATTCAATTATTCTCTGTCATTGGGCATTTGTAATGAATCATCTTTTTATCTATGAATGTAAATATTTTTTCTCCATTTTTGAGGCTGCCTCTAGCCTCAGTTATATAAGTGAATTTTCTAAATCACTGTTTATAAACATTTTTAAGTTTCTTGCTAGTCATTAAAGTTGAGCCAATTTTCTCTCCCCTTTGGCAGCATATCTGAGGGTCAGTCTCAGTTACCATCACAGTGTTTTTAATCCCCACCAGTTTATAGATGGAAGATATACTAAGAGTAGCCTGTCATTTTATTTTTAATGAATTTAATTACTAGCGAGGTAAAATGTCATGCTTATTAATAATTTTAATATTTTATTTTCTCTAATTTTGTTATGTCTTCTTTATGTTGGGTTATTAATATTTTATTCTTAATTGGTCAGTCTACATAATTTTAATTCAAATACTATAGTCATGTAAATTAACATCTAAACAGATGTTATGCTAATAGACAAGAAAAGTATGACAGGGGGATTATGGGAAGAGGATTCATTAAGTATAACAACCATGTTACTGTAAAACCATTTTAAATCTACTTTAAAAATCTTACTATTTTGTGTTTTGAAATGTTTGAATGATTTAACTACATAACTAGTAAAACTGAATATTAAAAATGACATGTTACAAACATGACAAAATATATTAGATAAGAAAAACATTGAAATAGATAACTAATAAGAACCTACTGCATAGCACAGGGAACTCTACTCAGTGCTCTGTAGTGACCTAAATGAGAAGGAAATCCAGAAAGAGGGATATAAGTAAACTTAAGCCACTCCAGTACTATTGCCTAGAAAATCCCATGGATGGAGGAGCCTGGTGAGCTGCAGTCTGTGGGGTCGCTAGGGGTCGGGCACGACTGAGCGACTTCACTTTCACTTTTCACTTTCACACATTGGAGAAGGAAATGGCAGCCCACTCCAGTGTTCTTGCCTGGAGAATCCCAGGGACGGGGGAACCTGGTGGGCCTCCGTCTATGGGGTCACACAGAGTCGGGCACGACTGAAGTGACTTAGCAGCAGCAGCAGCAAGGGGCTTTCCTGGTGGCTCAGATGGTAAAGAATCTGCCTGCAAAATGCAGTAGACCTGGGTTCTCTCCCTGGGTTGGGAAGATCCCCTGGCGAAGGGAATGGCTACCCACTCCAGCACTCTTGCCTGGAGAATCCCACGGACAGAGGAGACTGGCAGGCTACAGTCCATGGGGTCACAAACAGTCGGACACGACTGAGCAACTAACACACACACATGTAAACATATAGCTCGACAGAGCAGAAACGAACACAACATTGTGAAACAACTATAATCCAATAAAACTTTAAAAATAAATAAAAATTGTTTTAAAAAAAGAAAAGCACTGAAACTACACTAGAAATACCGGTAAAAGATGTAAACAGGCAATACACATTGAAAAAAAAATGTAGATCAAGACATGAAAAGTTCTCAACAGTTTCAGTGATCAGATAAAAGCAAACGAATGCATCTTAAACATTAAAACACCATCTCTTACTCATTTCACTTTGTGAAACTGCTTAAAATCAGGCCTAGTGCTGATGAGGACACTGTGAGGTGTCCTTGGGTGGCGACAGTGAACATGACAGGACCCTTCTGAAACCCCATGGGCATATGAAGCAGGGGCCTCAAAGATGAATGCACCTTAACAGTGACCCGGGAAATCAACCTCAAAGACATAAACCCAGAGAAAAGAAAAGGCATACACAAACACAAAAACTCGTTCCGTCATTACTATTAGTACGGCGGTGAAGTACCATAAGAAATCCAGAAGTCAAACAAAAAGAAACCAACCATGGCACAGCCACATGAGGCGATATCACGGAATCATGCATTACAACTCTGAATTCTAGTAAAAGCTGTTACTATTTACTGAACGCTGACAATACGGGAGGCACCTTACCTACTGCATGTTGTTCAATGCGCATACTTTTTTCCCCCAGTTTTTCTCTATTGAGATAAAAAAAAAAAGCACACACACTTTCCAAAATTTACTATCTTAACTATTTTTAAGCATACAATTCAGTGGTATTAAGCAGAGTCACATCGTTGAGCTACCACCACCATCATTTATCTCCAGAAATTTTTTAATCCTGCAAAACTGAAACTTTATATCCATTAAACACTAACTTCCCAATTTCCTCCTCTCCCAGTCCAAGGTGACTGCCATTCTACTTCTGTCTCGGTGAATTTGACTCCTCTAAGCCCCATGGTGTTGGAGAAGACTCTTGAGAGTCCCTTGGACTGCAAGGAGATCCAACCAGACCATTCTAAAGGAGATCAGTCCTAGGTGTTCACTGGAAGAACTGATGCTGAAGCTGAAACTCCAATCCTTTGGCCACCTCATGCGACGAGTTGACTCACTGGAAAGGACTCGGATGCTGGGAGGGATTGGGGGCAGGAGGAGAAGGGGACGACAGAGAATGAGATGGCTGGATGGAATCACCGACTCGATGGACATGAGTTTGAGTGAATTCCGGTAGTTGGTGATGGACAGGGAAGCGTGGTGTGCTGTGATTCATGGGGTCACAAACAGTCGGACACGACTGAGCGACTGAACTGAACTGAAACCCCATGTCAGTGGAATCATACGTTATTTCTCCTCTCGTGATTGGCGTACTTCACTCAGCAGAATGTCCTCAAGATTCATCCATGTGGAAGCGTATGTCAGAATGTCCTTCTTTTTAAAGGCTGAGTAAGATGCCATTGCACAGACGTGCCACATTTGTTTATCCATCTATCTGTCAATGGATGCTTGGGCTGCTTTCACTTTTAGGCTATCGTGAATAGTGCTGCTACGAATACGATGCACAGATGTTGCTCCCAACAATTTTACAACAGGGATGTCATCCCCATTTTACAGATGAGGAAACCAAGGCCTCACCACAAGTTTTCTCACACAACATCCTGCAGCCAGTAAATGGCAGGATCCAGTGAGGCGCCAAGCACGTTTCAACTGAAGGTAGAAAGTCTGGCTCATTCTATGACTCCAAGCCAGCTCCTGAATGTCACCGCGAGTCATCAATGACAGCAAATGTTACACAGGAAGTGGCCCACAGCTGTGGGGATAACTGACATCCAGGTGGTCAAGACTATTTTCCAGGATTAGGGTCTTCTTTCGTGGTTGCAGTATAGGGTTAGGAAAGATTTCCCCTCACCAGGAAACACTTTCAGACATAATCTGAGCACGGACACTATTTGGAGAGAGGTTTAAAGAGCCTTGGTTGTTTAAAAGAAGCTACTGCTATTAAAATTCAGAATCTATCTGCATTGACAAACAGTGTGGAGAAGCCCTTGTCAAACTCACCTTTAAGTTTCTTTATTTTATTTCTCCAAAGTACAAGAGCCTGTATAAAAATACACAGTGCAAATGATCAAAAGGATTAAGGGGGCCAGCAACCACTTATAGAAATGCCCATGCCTCCAAGAACTCACCAAAGTGCTAGGCTAATTTGATTCCCAAGACCAATCTGCAAATAGTTTCTGGTGCTTCCAAAGATGAAAGGCTATATCTTTAAAATACTTTGAGTCATTTCTTCACATAACATCGTGCAAATAGCATGACAGATGTGATGTGCAAATGTGCTTGTTAACGATTCACAGTAGTATTACAGGTGCTTTAATGTCGCCGTTCAAAGTACCTTGAGAGGAAAAATGCAAAGGACAAATGTCTTTTCTGAGCGTGTCCCCTTGTTGCTTTACCTCGGGATTCCAAAGGGAGGTGAAGGAACACCAAGGGGTAGACTATGGACAGTTATTCCTTACAAGACAGAAAACATCGCAGAAGACACACATGGGAGTGCTCCAGGAGCAGAAAAATCATACACCTAAAGTCAGCCAGAACTTTGTGGAAGCCAAGTCACACACAGAACCAGGTGCGTCTAAAGAGAACCCCAAGATAAGTCAGCCAGTTCTGAAAGTCTTATGTGAATGCTTTCCATCCCACAGGGAAAACGCTATCTTCAACTCTTCTAGGTCTGCCCCATGAATTGTCACTACTGGCAGCTGGTGAGGAGAGGAGAAAGCAGAGAGGTGGCCTCCCCAGAAGACGAGACGGGAACAGAGGCGGGTAGCTGGTGAGACGCAGAGGAGGCCGGGGGTGGTAGCAAGGGGGCAGCACCGTGCTCTGGCGAGACGCACACTGCCACCTGGCTGCTGTGTGCCCCGGGAGGGAGGAGAAGGGTGGCTCAACCCCAGCTCCCCACCTCACGGAGGGGGGCCACACCCGATATCAAAGGCCCTTTATCTACTTCGCCACTCACTGCCCCAGTTTCCCATCTGTAAAATGTGGAGTCAGAATAACACCTGCACACAGGAGTCTGTCTCTATGTCTTATTAGAAGCTGAATCCTTAGGATGAAAATCAAAGCCACAAGCAATAACTTAAACCACAGTTTTCACAAGCAGTTCAACACTCTCTGGACTGTGATCCTGGGTCTCTTAGTATTTTAGATGAGAGTACATATAATCTCTGTGACAGAAGAGTCATACAGACCAAACGAGGTCACACGTAGGGAAGTTCTGGGGAAGAAGCCAGCTCTCTATACATAGACAGAAGGCTTCTAGTGCCGCTATCTTTCTGAGTTTCATAAGGATTAAACTGCAGAAGCAAACATGTATCTCTTTAGGTGAACAATACTGATTTTATTTATCCATTCAACTAACAGAAACATCCATCAAGTGTCTACAACCAACCACTGACCCAGGTGTTGAGACGCAGCCCCAGCTGGCACATTCTGGGCCTGATGGGGACGGAGGTCCGCTGTTTTTCTACACTATGAAGAACCCAGATGTTCACTCTTTTGATCGTGTGTAGGGTGGTGGAGGAAGACTGTGATTTCCAAGCGTGATTCCCCACTTTAGAATCAAGAATAAAATGACAGTGAAAGAATGGTCAATTTGGGTAAAAGAAAGCTCTCGAAGCACGGCTCTAGGAGCATAAGCTGAGGCTGTGCTCTCGTCTTCCTGGAGAAGCTGTGTCCTACCATACTGCCAACTGTGGCGCTGGAGAAGATTCTTGAGAGTCCCTTGGACTGCAAGGAGACCAAACCAGTCAATCCTAAAGGAAATCAACCCTCAATATTCATCGGAAGGAATGATGCTGAAGCTCCAATACTTTGGCCACTCGATACAAAGAGCCGACTCATTGGAAAAGACTGATGCTGGGAAAGATTGAAAGCAGGAAGACAAGGGGATGATACAGGATGAGATGGTTGGATGGCATCACCAACTCAATGGACATGGGTTTGAGCAAACTTTGGGAGATGATGAAGAACAGGGAAGCCTGTTGTGCTGCAGTCCACGGGGCTGCAAAGAGTTGGACACGACTTAGCAATTGAACAACAACGACACAGCCGTGCTCTGGTTGTGCCAACTTCCTTCCTATAAGAACCTCTGTCCATCACAGTTGGTGCAGGCAGGAGACAGCATGGAGCTGCCTGAACTGAGATGAGCAGAAGCCCCCTGGACCCTGGGCTGGGAGCGTGGGAGGCCCCTCTCTCTGGCCAGAGCCATGTGCCTGCAGGTTGGCGGGCAGCAGCGATGAGCGGTCACACAGTTAGACTGGGCTTGCCTCCAGGCCACTGACCAGAATGTGGCCAGGGCACAAGGCACCCCCTCCCTGCTGCCTCCCCCACAGCTGTCCTCTGCCCTCCCAGGTCTCTTTCTCCATAGCTGGGGTATGCTAACTTCATTTCCCCGTGCCATTTTCCTGAGCCAGGCACTCCAGACCCCACCTCCACCCCAAGACCCTGCTGCCCCCCGGGAACCTCACAGTGCACTCCCCCCAGTTATCTGCGTCCAAGTCCCCCCCCTACTCTCAAGGCCCTCTTAGGTGCTGCTTCCTCCACAAAGCCCTCCCTGAGTATGAGACCTTGAGAAGAGGCATGATGCCCAGGAGAAAGCACAGCAGGCAGGATGGGTTTGAGCAAACTCTGGGAAATGGTGAAGGACAGGGGAGCCTCGCGTGCTGCAGTCCTTGGGGCTGCAAAGAGTCAGACAAGACTTAGTGGCTGAATAACAACAACGCTGCCTGGAGAAAGTGATCAGCTACCATGAATGCAAGTGAATACCTTACTGTTTGGGTCAACACAGTGTTTCGTTTACTCATTAATTAATAAATATTCCCTGAATACTAACTAAGTTCCAGTACTGTATTGAGTGCTAGGGATTCAGTGGTGGCAAACGTTAATTCAGTGACAACTAAAGACTCTCGCTTGCCGTTACTGCTTATCATCTGAGCCCAGGTAAAGAACCGCTATTTGGAGGGGAAAGACCCGATCTGTTTTATTTATCCTACAGGCAAGATGGAGGGGAGAAGTGAGCTACAGTTATTTTTTCATTAAATAGTAACGGTTCTTCAATTCCCCTCATCTTTCCCGGCCAACAAGACCAATCCAAACCGTCAAACCAAATCAAAGAGCACAGAAAAAGATCCAGGTGGTTGAAGGGGAAAGGGGAGCAGTGGATGACTAATACCTCCTTTTACCATACAAGATCCAAACCACTACTTCCCTCTTGCTAATTAACTACAAAGAGGGAAGATGTCAGCTCAGTTTCATCTCTAGCTCCTGCAGATACAAAATGTGATTTCCAACAATGTACTCATTATATAAAAAAATTCCTAATACATCAAAATTGGATGCCCTGTGGAGTTCATTACAGGACTTGAGGAGTGTCTCTACTGTCATTTTATCTTGGCTTTTTTTTTTGCTTTTGTCTCATCAGTCACTTAAAGTGTCCAAAGAGAAATGTAAGCTTTAAAAAGCATCCTATTGATTGAAAAGTAGAAAAAAAAAAAATACTGTTAGAGCAATTGTAATTTTTTCCTGGTCCACCATGGGGAGACATGGTGGGAGGTGTGTAATCCTTCAGAGATCATTCTCTCAGAGCAATGTTATAAACACAGTTGAGTACTTTATCAAGAAAATTCCTCAGGAAGACAATAAGCTATAACCATTAGCTTTTCATGCTACCTGAGGTTTCTTAATGCTACAAAGCTAACTAGGAGGTAACGAGTCTAGGAGTGAGCGGCTCACTAGTTTCCATATCTAACCTGATGATCATAGGAGCTTCCCTGGTGGCTCAGGTGGTAAAGAATCTGCTTGCAATGCAGGAGACCACGGTTCGATCCCTGGATTGGGAAGAGCCCCTGGAGAAGGGAATGACTACCCATTCCAGTATTCTTGCCTGGAGAATTCCATAGACAGAGGATCCTGGTGGGCTACAGTCCTTGGGATCACAAACAGTCAGACACAACTGAGCGACAAACACCTTTGCTGATTGTAGAGGCTGGCCTTCACCCTCTTTGAACTGTTTTTTTAATTTTTTTTCCCAGAACAGGAAGCTTACGGAAGGACCTATGTGATTGAGTTGATCAGTGCCTATTTCCTAGACTGGCACCAACTCTCACCCACCAGGAGACGGGCAGGCATTATGAGATGTCAGCAAAGCCAACCTGCCAAGTGGAGATCACAGTATCCTTGCAGCCAAGAGAAAACACAGTGCTATTCAATGGCTTGATTAATACTAAAAATGGTATTGCATGCCGAGAAACTATGATTCCTTGAAGCTGCCAAATTCTACCCAAAAGTCCAAAGGGAGGCCTGCTTGTATCCTGTTATCAGTGGGCTACTCAGAAGAGTGGTTCAAAACCCTATACCTTAGAATCACATGGAACTTTTGGAAAAATACTCGCACACCCCACACTCCACATTCCACCCATGCTGCAATTCTGATACAGGAGGTCTGGGGTCAGGCCTGGGCATATGTATGTACCCTCATGTAGCCTGACAGGTACTTTTGATGGAAAGCTGGGAAAGGGAGCCATGAAATTGGGCATTCGATATATGTGGCGACAACAAGGGAGAGGAAACCAGATAGGTGATTTTCTTTTAACAAAGTCTCAGAATTGTAAGGTACACAAAAGGTCACCCAGCCTACTGCAATAGTGTGTTTTACCCCTTTGCAACATCCAAATGCCCGTTTCAAGTGATAGGGTATATGCAATTTCATAAAGTAATCCACACCATTGTTGGAATATCCTGTCGCCATTGAGTCAGACCTACCTCCCTCTACTCACAGGTCCAGGCTATGTGCCTTTTGGGGTCTACTCATACCTCCACAACGATTGTCGAGAAGGCTTAAGGTTTAGGATATTGCAGAGTAGTGAACTGGGCACTGACTCCGAAATCAGAAGACCTGAATTTGAAGGCATCACCTACCAGAGAAGCTGGTTAATCTCTTCTAGTCACAAGTTTCTCATCGTAAAATGGGGGAAATAACACCTGTCCCATCAATCTGGGAGTGTGGCTGAAAGCTCTAAAAAATAGACATAAAAGGGGGAAGCACTCTGGGAATTGACTGTAGTAATCAAATCTATGGCATCATTACTAGTCTTTCCATACCCATAAACTACGGTAATAGGGAAGAACAAATGTGACACCATATTAGCTCTGTTTCTTTCATTTTAATCTTTGTATTCTATTGCTTTTGCTGCTAGCTAAGATTGTTGCCTATAGCCTGAAATATACAGCCCATTCTCAAGGCTCTGACCTTTAAACGCATAACACATTTCTGTTCATATAGAGACAAAAAGTTGCAGATAATGTCTTCTTGGAAGTGTGCAGGAACATTGCAACCTGATCTATATGGTCAACTGCAAGAAAAAGGATTCCAACACCAAGAAGTTTGTTTGTAACAACTTGTCACGTCTCCCATCACCTTGCCTTTAAAAATGCTTTGCTGAAACCCTTTGGGGAGTTCAGGGTTTGGGAGGCATGAGCTACCCATTCTCCTTGCATGGCTCTGCAATAAGTCTTTGCCTGCTCCAAACTCTGGTGTTTCAGTTTTTTGGCCTTACTGTGTGTCAGGCACACAGACTCGCATTGGGCAGCACTACTAAGAATGAGACGTGTCAAAATAGAACCTCACTATGGTTTTTCCCGTGGTCACGTATGGATGTGAGAGTTGGACTGTGAAGAAAGCTGAGCAGAGAATAATTGACGCTTTTGAACTGTGGTGCTGGAGAAGACTCTTGAGAGTCCCTTGGACTGCAAGGAGATCCAACCAGTCCATTCTAAAGGAGATCAGTCCTGGGTGTTCACTGGAAGGACTGATGCTAAAGCTGAAACTGTAATACTTTGGCCACCTCATGCGAAGAGTTGACTCACTGGAAAAAACTCTGATGCTGGGAGGGATTGGGGGCAGGAGGAGACGGGGACGACAGAAAATGAGACGGCTGGATGGCATCACCGACTCTGTGGACATGAGTTTGAGTGAACTCCGGGAGTTGGTGATGGACAGGGAGGCCTGGCGTGCTGTGATTCATGGGGTCGCAAAGAGTCGGACACGACTGAGCGACTGAACTGACTGACTGACTGATGCAAAGCTGGAAGCTTTCAAACATTCAGGATCTGAGTTAATACAAACAGAACAAAATGGACTGCTCTCCGAGAAAAGACAGGCTTCTTTGGATAAACTGCCTAGGGCAGATTTAAATCAGAGGGAAAAGACAGCTAGAGAACTCCTGAAATCATGACAACAGAAGGGGTCATTAAAATCATCAGGTATTTTTTCATATTTTAAAACTGCTCTCACTCATAGCAACATGTATGAAAAAAGGCACGCCTATTTGAAGCTCAACATTGCTAGCTCCCACCATATATGCAGAATTTCCAGAAGAGGTACTTTAAGTCATCCAAAGGTAATAACTGCCTATTCATTTTGCATACAAACCACATTATAGTTGCTTTTTTCCCTCAGAGAGAAGTGCATGGGACATATACTTTGATATTCATATTGAAACTGACTCCATGGAAACCTGCCTGAAAGTACCGCTTTCGCTCAGCACGCGCTCTCCTGCTTTCCTTCCCTTTCTCACCGAGCACTGGATCTGTACTGCGTCACTTTCTCCTTAGGAATGAACAAACATAAAAATACTTTCAGTAAACTGTCAATCATGTTCAAACACACGATGTTTCCTTCAGTTGCTTTAAATATTGTCTCATGTCTCTCTTCATTTGGTGTCACTATTACAGAGTATCATAATTGGTCACTAGAAGGTTTTAGAAATGTTGTTGTTGTTTGGTTGCTAAGTTGTGTCTGACTCTTTGCAACCTCATGAACTGTAGCCCACCAGGCTCCTGTCCATGGGATTTTCCAGGCAAGAATACTGGAGTGCGTTGCTCTTTCCTCCTGCAGGGAATCTTCCTGACCTGGGCACTGAACCCACATCTTCCGCATCTCCTGCACTGCAGGCAGACTCTTAACCACTGAGCAATCAGGTTTTGTTTTGTTTTGTTTTTCTTGCCTTCACTCACTTCTCTCACACCCCACCCCCGCCTCGGGCAGCCACTACCATTCTATTCTCTATATCTATGAGCTTATTTTGGCTTTTTGGTGGCTTTAAGACTCCACATACAAGTGATATCATCTGGCATTTATCTTTCTGACTTATTTCACTTAGCATAATGCCCTCAAGGTCTGTCCAAGGTAGAAGTGTTGCAAATAGCAAGACTTCATTCTTTTTAAAAACAGAATAATATTCTACTGTATATTATACCACATTTTCTTTATCCACTTATCCATCAATGGACACTTAGGTTGTTCTTATTGAAAATAATGCTGCAACAAATATGAGGGTGCATGTTTCTTTCTGAACTCATATTTTCATTTTCTTCAGATAAACAGCGAGGAGTAGAATTGCTGAACCATATGGCAGGGCTACCTTTAATTTTTTGAAGAAACTTCTTTTAATAGTAGCTGCACTCAGTTTACATCCTCATCATCAGCCTCATTTCCACTTCTGGATGGGACCTGAAATAGGACCACCAGAGATGGAATTCATTCAACAAATATTTATGGAGAAGTTAGCATGGGCTCTGGGCACTCTTTGAGGTGCAGCTAAAACAACAATGAATAACACGGCTCCTGGCCTAGAGGATTACATAGTCCAGGAGGGCTGAGGAACATGTCAATGGGAGTGTACAGGATGAAGCAATCACTGCGAGGATCAGGCTGTGCTCAGATCTGCAGGAGCACATGGGAGGAGCAGCAAACCCAGCCCTGAAGAGTCGGGGAAGATGCCAGCACTCGCACTAAGCTCCAACACACCCTCCCGGGACCCTGAGGCCTCTCTCGCTCCTGGCAACTTCCCGTGTCAGGCATCCTGGTGATACAGAACAAACACGGGGAGCACTTATCTAGACTGCCTTTGCCTAAAGTTATTCTAACCTCTTACGGGGAAACAAGGCCTTGGGAAAAAAAAATTCATGACTCCTGTACACTAATACCACGCACAGCACATTAAAAGGGCGTACGTCCCACAGGGATTCCCACAGTAACTAACACAGAGTCCTAATGTGGGACTTGAGGGAGCCTGTTCCACCTTAACCCAAACTCTGCCCTGGCCGGTGAATGGTTCCTCAGACAGTGTGGGAGATGATGGCAATAGTTTTATAGATCATAAAACACTAGGAAGTCTTCACAGTAACTCCATGTTTCATTCCGTCCATTTTACAAACGAGAAAACTGAGACTCTGTGAGGTCAAATTATGTGCTGAATTAAGGTCACTCAGTAGGTGGCAGAGCATAGTAGGTTTGAGTCCAGGCTCCATGACCTCATGCTCTTTCCCATCAACGCGGGGCTAATGGTAACCCCTACGTGATGGCTGCCAATGGCTACCTACACATTCAGATTCAGCTGGAATCCGATTGATGCTGGGAATCTTTTAGTCTTGATTAGCAGGTCTTTGGTGACAGCCAGTAATTAACTTAGGAGCCCAGAAACGTGCCTCAAGGAAAAGAACAAATGGTTTCAGCAGTGAAGCACCGAGACACTGTGCCGACGGCACTGACAGGGAGTCGGACTATCTGAGTGGAGTGAAGCACGCAACTTCTCTGAGTCTCAGCTTCCTCGCCTTAAAAATAGTTCAACTGGTAAATTTCATGTCTGCTGCTGCTGCTAAGTCACTTCAGTCGTGTCCAACTCTGTGCGACCCCATAGACGGCAGCCCACCAGGCTCCCCTTCCCTGGGATTCTCCAGGCAAGAACACTGGAGTGGGTTGCCATTTCCTTCTCCAATGTGTGAAAGCGAAAAGTGAAAGTGAAGTCGCTCAGTCATGTCCGACTCGTAGCGACCCCATGGACTGCAGCCTACCAGGCTCCTCCATCCATGGGAGTTTCTAGGCAAGAGTACTGGAGTGGCTTGCCATTGCCTTCTCCAAATTTCATGTATATTGTATGGCAATTAAAGAGAAAAAGAAAAAGAAGATTGGGGAGGAAAGCATTAAAATCCAGGTAAATGCTGTGCTCAGATGGCTCCCACTTGTCCTTAAGTTCTCATTTGATTTGAAAGAAAGCAACATTAGAAACCACTAATAATAATAACAATGGTGGACACTTAGAGCTTACTCGGTATGAGGCACGGTTCACACATATTAACTTATCTAATCCTCCTGCAAGCCCATAAAGGAGGTACTATTAATGTACCCATTTTAAAGATGAGGACAATGAGGCACGGAGCCATTAAAGGGCACAGCCAGGATCACAACACCAATAATGGGCAGAGTCACAATACAGAGTAAAGAGTCTAGCCCCAGTCTACAGTGCACTCTTCCCCACCCCCACTGTCCTAGGAAAAGGAGACAAGCAGGCAGTTCTGGGAGAGGACCCATGACTGAAGGGAAGACAGGGACCCCAAATCTAAACGTTGGCACAAGATACATTTAGCTAAAAAAAAACTTAAGGTTTCTGTAAACCTTTTTGAAAACAAAACAAAAAAAAGATTCACCCTCTCTTTAACCAATTTTCCTAAATAACTAATCATCATCCAAGAAAAGCAGTGGATAAGACACTTCTACTATATTCATTCTAACTGGAACCTAGGGTCCTAGTGCAACCTGGGAAACACGCTGTCTGCCTACTCTGGTAATTCACACGCAGGGGCGGCTTCAGCAGTCCAAGCACCACAGGATCCTAGAAATCCTGACAAACACGGAGAGGGGCTCTGAAGTCAGCAGATGCTGATGTGTGCCTTTATATGACAGAATGTGAGATGCCCTGTGTGTCACTGGACCCTAAGAGAATGCCTGGATGCATCTCACACGGTACATGGTTGGAAGAGGAACTCCTGTAAGAAGGCTTTGCCGAGCAAAGACAAAGCAGTGTGTTTGTGCGTGCATGCATGCAAGATTTGTGCAGTACATACGGTGAACACACATACATACCAGCTGTCTGCATCTGTCATTTGAATTGACTGCACTTTCAAGGAAGTCCTCTGGGCTAGCTTTAAGGAAGTTCCTGGGACTAAGAATGGAATTTTCCCTCATTTTGTCTACAAAAGCAGCGCACAAGTTCTGTGTTTTCTAAGGGTCAGCTCTGACCTCAGTTTTGTGCATGTGGGGGGTCAGGTGGGGTGGGACGTTAATCAAATGATACCCAAGCCTCCTCCTCAAAAAACGATAGAGAAGAGGTGAGAGAGATGGCAGCAAGGTGCTTTTGTATACTTTTTAATGGAGAAGTCTGAATTCAAGGGCCACGAGTTCAAATTCTGTGACAAGACAAAGTGAGTTGCTAAGGCTGTGTTATTTTAAGATTAACTTTACAGCCCTGTTTGGGGTGTTTTGGTGGTAATACAGTCTGGAGGCAGAGACAGTGATTAAAAGGACTCTTCTGGGCTTACCCTCATCTGCCTTCCCCATCACTCAGTGATCAGAGAACAGATTAGAAGGCTTTGCATCGGGTGACGCCACCACTACTGCCTCACGACATGAAGACACAACTGGGCTCCAGAGACGACTGAGCTGGATGCCAGGGGGGCACCAAGTGGACACCTGTCTCCCAAGTGGCTGCAAAGGGTGAGCTCCTCTAAGCTTGTTAATATCAGAATCATCTGGATACATGAACTTTATAAGTTTTCAGCTTGGCAGATATCCATTATGTAGGTCAGGATCAATGATATTCCCTGAGCACCGAAATAAGTAATGAAAATAAGTTCAAAGTGACCTTCAAAGTATAAATTTCGAGCTGAAGCTACCTCAATAACTGTTTCTGCACTGTGTTCTCTATCCTGGCCCTTCCGCAAATTAGGGATAATTGTACTTGCAAGACACTTACTTCAGAGGTTGGTGAGAGGATAGTGTTTGCAAAGCTTGTTGGTTTTTTTGTGGATGAAAGGTTTTTGATTAGTACAAATTATAAATTATGACTATTCATTAGAAAGAACAAATGAATTACTTCATCCCCTAATGCATCTCTGACACGGACGTGCTATTGTACACAACAGGACAGTCTTGGGGGACACACCCCGTTCACAGCATTTCTGTTAAACAAAACTACATCCCTCAACTTTACAAAGGAACACTTCAGAGCAGCCTGAAGACCCTGAAAAGTCAGTCCCGGATTTCTTTGTCCCTTTATCTAAAAGCAGGAAAGAATATAATTAGAAACGTGGATAAGAAGCCTTGGCCATTGTGCTCAGTTATAAGCTTCAGATGTTTGGCTCCCAGCTCGATAATGGCCATCTTCTTGATCAGTGCCCCTTTACAAAGCAAGTTCCTACTTCACAGGCAGGGTGGGGTCAGGGTTTCTAGAACAGAGAATAAAGTGAAATCCTCCCCAAAGGAGCCACTCCATGCAGTCCATCATTGTGGAGATCTGATACCATTCTCCCCTGTGGCACATGCCAGACGTCATCTCTTAAGGACCATTTCTCATCCATGGCATTTTCTAAGGTGTGTTACATATAGCCTACTTGCTCCTACGGTCACTGTGTTTGTACTGTTTTAAGATTCTGCTTATCCAGAATCATACAGTCTCTGCCCTTTGTGCTAAGTGGTCAGTACCATCAGATTCTCAAGGTTGCACCATCTCTGTCTCTCAGTATACGATTATCTATAGGGGTGTAAACTGGAAAATTGTGTTCATATCAATGTTCCCCATTAATTTTCACTAAGTTGATCCTTTTTGATGAATAAGTCAACATTTCCAATGAGAGAGAGGAAGAGGAGGAAGAAGAAGACAGGGGACAGATGGAGGGAGAGGAGAGAGAATGAGAACTGACACGTACAAACGTAAACTAAGCGAAAAGTGGAAGTCGCTCAGTCATTCCGACTCTTTGCGACCCCATGGTCTATATAGTCCATGGACTTCTCCAGGCCAGAACACTGGAGTGGGTAACCTTTCCCTTCTCCAGGAGATCTCCCCAACCCACGGATTGAACCCAGGTCTCCCACATTGCAGGGGGATTCTTTACCAGCAGAGCCACAAGGGAAGCCCTTTAGGACTATTATAATTTATCAGTGATTTCAGTAGAAAATGCTGTTTTCTTCTTTGGTAGCAGTTTTATTGAGATGAAAATCCACATACTACACAATTCAGCCAGGTAAAGTGTACAGTTCAATGTGTTTTAGTGAATTCACAGAGTTGGACGTCCATCACCACAATCAATTTGAAAGCATCTTCACGACTCCAAACAGAAACTCCACATCTTTTAAGTCTTATCCTCCCAAACCTCCATTCCCTCCAGTCCGAGGCAACCAATAATCTGTCTATTTCTGACTCTCTAGATTTCTATATTCTGGACATTTCAAATACATGGAGCCATACACTATGTGTTCTTCTGAGACTAGCTTCTTTCACTTGGAATAACATTTTCAAAGTCAGTCATGTTGTCAAATGTATCAGTATTTTATTCTTTTTAATTGCCAAATAATATTCCATTATATGTATGTATCACATTTTATTTATGCATTCACTAACTGATGGGCATTTGAGCTGTTTCCAGTTTTTTGCTATTATAAATAGCTAAATATTGCTGCCATGAGCATTCATGTATAAATTTTTGTGGGAACATATATTGGCATTTCTCTTGAGTATAGATCTAGGGGCAAGACTGCTGGGTTATATAGTAACTCTATGTTTAATCTTTTGAGAAATTGCTAGACTGTATTCAAAAGCGACTGTACCGTCCCTCCAGCAATGTATGAGGGTTACAAAGGCTTTTCTGACTCAAGACTAACAGAAATCAGTATCAAAAAGTAATTTGAAAAATAAGACATCACAATTATAAATTTTAAATACTTAAAACCAAAGTACAAAGAAAATACTACTATCAGAACTATTAGGAGGCATCAAAAGTGGTTCTTTGATGGATATTTATAACTTTAACTCAATTATATTATGCTGCTGCTGCTGCTAAGTCACTTCAGTCGTGTCCGACTCTGCGCGACCCCATAGATGGCAGACCACCAGGCTCCGCCGTCCCTGGGATTCTGAGGAAGGAGCAAAAGGTAAAACTATCAATGAACAAAGCAATAAGTCTGAAAGAGAACTACAGAATAACATAGACATTTGAAGAAAGGAGGTAAAAGAGAGAAGCATAAGCTAATGAAACATGAAAAAAAAAAAGAGAAAGCACATATAAATTCTATTACAAATAAAATGAGACCCTATCTACTGATGCAGCAAACACTTAAAAGATGAGGAAAACATTGTAATAACCTCATATTTATAAATTTCTTAGAAAATGTAACTTTCCAAAACTGACCCACAAAGAAAGAGAAAGACTGAATTCTCTTCAGTAACAGTTTAAAAACAGGATTGTTAGTTAAAAAAAAAAATCTTACCAAAAGGGAAACATGAGGCCTGAAAGGGCTTTAAAGGCAAATTCTATAGAACAGACAAGAAACAGATTATCCAAATCTTTTACAAATTCTTAATAGAAAAAAGGTGAACACTTCTGAACACATTCTGTGAGGCTGGTTGTAATTTGATACTAAAATTAGACAAGGACAACAGAAAATTATAGGCTAATCTTGAATAAAGGTACAAACTCCAAACCAAAATTAACATCAAGGTGAACCTAGCAATATATTTAAAAACTAAAACTTCATGGCTAACTTGGGTTTATCACAAAATGTAATCAAAAATTTTCCATGAAAATTCAGCAAAGGGCTAAGAATAGCGAAGACTCTACTCAAAATCTAGCTGAAAAGATTTGTCTTATCAATTTTGTAATTAATAATTAAGATAGTTCATTGGTACAGTGATAGATAACTACAACAAGGAATGAAGCAATGGGCCTAGAAAGAGACCTATGCAAGTATGAAAACTTACTATATGACAGAGGTTACATTATACCACTAGATCCCTGGAACACTGGATTATTCATAAAAACAAAAATAAAGTCAGGTCCTTACGTAACAAACAAAAACCAATTCTATTTACATTAAAGCTTTTAATGTAAAAGGCAAAACTCCTTTATTGTTTTTATTGCCAACAGAGAGGAAGATAATTAGTGATCCTGGATTAATCTATGTAAGATACAAAATGAACAAATCATAAAGAAAAAGTTTAATAAATTCAACCACATTAAAATTTAAAACTTCTCACCAAAAGACACAATAAAGAATTTTTAAAAAGTCATCAAAGGCAAGAAAAACATTTGTTATACATATAACTGTCAAAGGATTAGCATCCAAAATATATCAAGAATTCCTTAAAACCAGAAAGGAAAAAAACAAAAGTCTCAATAGGATAATTAGCAAAAGATCTAAATAGGCATTTCACAGAAGAGAAATACAGTCAACAAACATATGAAAATTACTCCTATCGCATTAGTAATCAAGAAAATGCAAATTAAAATCACAAGATGCCATTCCATACTTACAGAATTGGCAAAAAATAGGCCTTGAAATAGGCCCATCCTGCTTTGAAATAAAAAACTACAGTTCTTTTCAAAATTCCAGAAGGTGCCTAGAGAGGCTCTTACACACAGGTATCCAGAGACATGGAAGGGTATACAAAGTAGCACTGTTTACAACAGGAAAATAATGTCAACAAACCAATGCCCAGCTATAGGAAAATGAAAAAAATACATGGCCATACAGTGCCATACCACTGGCAGAAAAGCAGCGCTGACCTCCAGCTGTGTGGCTCAGTACAGATGAATCTCAGGAACACACTGTTGGCTGAGAAAAATAATTCCCGCAAGAATCCATACAGTATGATACCACTTATAAAATGGTCTAAACAGGCAAAAATGAAATAATACATTGCTTCAGGACACATAAGCATGTGGCAAAACTACCCCAAAAAGAAAAGGAATAATAAACACCATTGTTCACATAATAGACAATGCTGAAAAGAAGGCCTAGGAATGCAATGGGGGAGAGGGGAAGCATGCCAAGGGCATCCACATAATTGGTAAAGTTCTAGTTCTTAAGCTGAGAGGTGGGTTCCTTTTATTCTTAGGTTTTATAACTTAAATTTATTTTATATAATCCCTTTCATGGGTCATATATTTAATTCTTAAAAAAAAAAAAGAACACTTATAATGTCCCTAGAACATCAGCCTTATACCTGGTTTTATTAAAAGAGACCATGGATACTAACTTTTATTTTTCATTTAAGACCAAGTTATTCCAAACGCTTCTCCAAGGCATTTAATTATACATACACATATACAGGTTAATCACCAGTCTACTACATTTTTTTAAGTTATAGTGTGTCAATCTAAAACTGAAAATAATCATTTTCATTACAGAGGCCATGATTCAAACCTCTTTCTCCCTATTCTATTAAAAGCCTTGTAAATAATAAAGCCCAAAGGTTGTTCAATGAGTCTTAGAGGGTCTCTGCTAGGAAGTTAAACATGACAGCCTTTTGTTGTTTATGCCACCCAGATAATGGATTTTATTATGGTGGCCCTAGGAAATTAATGTATCTGGTATGAGAGTTACCTCTGTATGTGGTAGGAGGGTAATTAAACCTCACTGGGTAATTCTGCGAGTTTCTGGGAGACCCTCCCTTTGAGAACCTCTGGAGGTGGGGAGGGCCTCTCCCCATCTGCTCCAGCTGGTTACTTACAACTAACTGCCCTCCCTGCTCCCCAACCCCTAGGCTTCCAGCAATCCTCCCCATAGATTTTCTCTGTGGGAGTCCCTTGGCCCCTTGACGTGGCTCTCATGGGAGAGATACTCTGTGAAAGACCCCAGGCTGCTCCTTCGCACGGGGTCCACTTTGGGACAGCACACACTTTCGCCCCACGATGGAGGAAGCCTCAGTAGACTCCAGGCTGGCTGTGTCTTCTTTCCTCTGTCAGCCATGCAGCTCCTGCCGCTTCCTTATTAGCCTTTAAAACTACACAGGCAGGAATTACACACCAGTCCTTACACTTTCCAGATGCCAGGAGCGGGTGTTAAATTCTCCAGGTGCTCCCCATGACTTCCCCTCAACGTTCCTTTCCTGCCAGCCTTTCCCTCCACTTCTCCTCCAAGGCCACCCTGTCCTAACACTTTCCTCACGTAACACTCAGGGGCTTCAATCTGGACTCACCTTCCTTCCTGGCTCTTTCACCTGCCCAGGGTCAGAAGCTCCTGCATGACACCATTCTGAGTCCCAGCTAGAAATCCCTTCTTGCTCCTCTGAATTCTCAGAGCTCCCTACCTGGATCAGTCCTGGGGCCCTGAGCACTTCCCACCTTGGATTAGGATTATCTTCTCTGCTCTACTGGATGATGAGTGATAGTCACTCAGTTGTGTCTGACTCCTTGCGAGTCCATGGACTATAGCCCACCAGGCTCCTCTGTCCATGGGATTCTCCAGGCAAGAATACTGGAGTGGGTTGCCATTCCCTTCTCCAACTGGATGACAAGCTTCTTGGATTACAATACAGTTATGTCCTAAGGTTTCCCTGGTGGCTCAGCTGGTAAAGAATCTGCCTGCGATACAGGAGACCTGGGTTTGATCCCTGAGTTGGGAAGATGCCCTGGAGAAGGGAAAGAATACCCACTCCAGTATTCTGGCCTGGAGAATCCATGGACTGTACAGTCCATGGGGTCACAAAATGTTGGACACGACTAAGCGACTTTCACTTTCACTTATGTCCTAAGGACCTCTGTACCACTCACAGCACCCACACTGACAAGTACCACAGAAAGGCACTCAAAAAGTGCTGAAAGAATTTTTGTATAACATGCGTGTGTTTTAACAATGCACATAATTTATTCTTTGGTGACAGGAAAGACTGACAAAGAGGGCTAACATGTATGAGTTACAGGTTTGATTTATAGGTGTGGCTTTATGGATTTTTTCTTTTTACAATAAAACAAAGTCATGATTTTTTAAATGTTTTTTTTTTCCTTCAGAAAGTTAAAATATGCATAGAAAAACTTAGAAACATTTTTCTAAAATCTATTCCCCTATTAGCCAATCATATCTTATATTAAGTTCACAATGAGTAAGAGAAATCTAATCAATCATCTTACAGCAACACTTCTCTTATGAGTCCAGCCTTTAAGATGACAAAGGTTTTATCTTGTTTCTATTTTATGCTCACTTTTGTATGGTAATTGAATGGAATGTCTAAACATCTATACAGCTGCTTGTTTATTCTTATTGCAAAGCCCCAGAGAGCACATGTTTTATCCAAATGGATGTCCCTAAGTATTAAAATCCTGCTGTATTCTTAAAGTCCTATTTTTATAGAGATTATTTTTAGACATAGACCTTCAAATGAAACAGGATTAAGGTACAAGAACTTTGATTTATGTGTGGATGAAATGAAAACCACAGGAAAAGAACACATCTGGAGTTTTAAACACACACCCAGTTGGGGGCTTCCCAGGTGGTGCAATGGCAAAGAACCTGCCTGCCAAAGCAGGAGACATGGGTTCAATCTCTGCATCGAGAAGACCTCCGGAGGAGGAAATGGCAACCCATTCCAGTATTCTTGCCTGGAAAATTTCATGGACAGAGGAGTCTGGAAGGCTAAAGACCATGGAGTCGCAAGGAGTCGGACGTGATAGAGCATACATGCCAGGTGGTAATGAACCACCTAGTTAAATATTATAACCCTCAACTTGCACTTGTCACATTTTATTGGGAGCTAAGCATTGGTCCATGGGAGTGCACACACTGTTGGCTGTCTCTCTGAAAACCATCTGCCCCTCGCTTTTTCCTTACTTATCAAATAACCAAGTCACCTTAGGAGTCAGGTGGTCAGGCAACTGCTGGCATGCTGGGTCCCCTGGACTTACCAGGTGTAAGTTTTGACTATTCAAACTCTGTGGCCATCGTGTTCCTCTTTTCAGTGACTGGTCTATGCACAGGCATGTGAAGCAATTCTAGCTAAAGAGATTTAAGGGGATGTCTTTTGTCCTCATATGTCTTCTAGGAAACTCCGCCTCTTACAAAAAGGACACAAAAATGGAGCATGAACCCCCTTTTCCTGACAGTTAATCCTGAAACTGAGGACTTGATGCATGAAATTGTGGCAGTCATCCAGGACCAACGAGGGATGTTTCAAAGCTGAGAACGGCAGAGTAGAAAGAAAGGAAGAACCTGAACTCTTGATGATTTTCTTTTTGAACCACTGAATTAATTACCCTGGAACCTTCTGACTTCTAGTTATGAGAAAGAATACATGCTCCTATTTTTTAAGCCAATTTTAGTTGAGATTTCTGTCACTTGCCCCTAAAATTCTCCTAAATAATCTGCATGTTGGATCTCATTAAATCCTTACAACAATGGTATGAAACAGGCATTTTACAAATGAAGCAAACGAAATAGCAAAAAGTTAAACTTCTGTGCCAAGGTCACACGTCTATAAATGGTATAACTGGATCTGAAACCAGGTCTGATTCCAAATTTGGTGTTTCTTCCCATGAAACCTGATGACATACACACACAAAGCCTAGAGCAAGAAAACACTGTCAAATCAGCCTGACATTCTTAACGAGCCTAAGGCAACCATGCCATCATGGAAATAGACTAGCCACAGAGTGCAAATACTAATTCTGCCAAAGACGCCAGGATTATGGCTAAATCACTTAACATTTCTCAATTAGGAGTCATAAAGACCATAATTTAAATCAAGCAACTTCAAGACAAATTTAAAAATATTAAGAGGCAACCATCTATCCAAAACTATTTGGCATTGAGAGTGATACACAACGAACCAAATGCTAGCTTGTCCTTAAGGAAAGGAACCCGTTCACCAGAAAATCTGAGTCCTTATAGTATGTGAAATAGTTAAAGAAACACACGAAGGATTACATCCTCGGTTCAGTTCACTTCAGTCGCTCAGTTGTGTCTGACTCTTTGCAACCCCATGGACTACAGCACACCAGGCCTTCCTGTCCATCACCAACTTCCAGAGCTTGCTCAAACTCATGTCCATTGAGTTGGTGATGCCATCCAATCATCTCATCCTCTGTTGTCCCCTTCTCCTCCTGCCTTCAATCTTTCCCAGCATCAGGGTCTTTTCCAATGAGTCAGTTCTTCACATCAAGTGGCCAAAGCACTGGAGTTTCAGCTTCAGCATCAGTCCTTCCGATGAATATTCAGGACTGATCTCCTTTAGGATGGACTGGATGGATCTCTTTGAAGTCCCAGGGACTCTCAAGAGTCTTCTCTAACACCACAGCTCAAAAGCATCCATTCTTCAGCGCTCAGCTTTCTTAATAGTCCAACTCTCACATCCATACATGACTACAGGAAAAACCTTATCCTATACTCACCTAAATATAGCATGAGACTCCAGGTAGTATGGATCTCCCATCCAGGTGTCACACATCACTCAACAGCCAACAAAATATCTCACGCCTCCTATGTATTGGGCTCAAACATATGAAATTGCTAATATTATGGCAGAAAGTGAAGAGGAACTAAAAAGTCTCTTGATGAAAGTGAAAGAGGAGAGTGAAAAAGTTGGCTTGAAGCTCAACATTCAGAAAACAAAGATCATGACATCTGGTCCATGGGAAATAGATGGGGAAACAGTGTCAGACTTTATTTTTTTGGGCTCCAAAATCACTGCAGATGCTGACTGCAGCCATGAAATTAAAAGACGCTTGCTCCTTAGAAGGAAAGTTATGACCAACCTTGATCATACATTAAAAAGCAGAGACATTACTTTGCCAGCAAAGGTCCGTCTAGTCAAGGCTATGGTTTTTCCCGTGGTCATATATGGATGTGAGAGTTGGACTGTGAAGAAAGCCGATTGCCGAAGAATTGATGCTTTTGAACTGTGGTGTTGGAGAAGACTCTTGAGAGTCCCTTGGACTGCAAGGAGATCCAACCAGTCCATTCTAAAAGAGATCAGTCCTGGGTGTTCATTGGAAGGACTGATGCTAAAGCTGAAGCTCCAATACTTTGGCCACCTCATATGACGAGTTGACTCACTGGAAGACTCTGATGCTGGGAGGGATTGAGGGCAGGAGGAGAAGGGGACGACAGAGGATGAGATGGCTGGATGGCATCACCGACTCGATGGACATGAGTTTGAGTGAACTCCGGGAGTTGGTGATGGACAGGGAGGCCTGGTGTGCTGTGATTCATGGGGTCGCAGAGAGTCGGACACGACTGAGCGAATGAACTGAACTGAAGTGAACCTTCTGTGGGGAGGCTTCCCTGGTGGCTCGGTGGCTAAGAATTCTCCTGTCAATGCAGAAGATACGGGTTTGTTCCCTGAGTCAGGAAGATCCCCTGGAGAAGGATATGGCAACTCCAGTTTTCTTGTCTGGGAAATCCCATGGACCGAGGAGCCTAGTGGGCTATAGTCCATGGGGTCACATATAGTTGAGCACGACTTAACGACCAAATAACAACAAAAAATTTTTTTAACTAAAACTGGCAATTTTGTGTGTTTCAACCTAGCTAGACCCAGATGCAATAGAAAATAGAAAGCATGATGTAGTGAGAGAGTTAGAGAGGTTCAGAGAGGTAAATCTCAGTAACAATACAGTGGACAAGTGCTCAGTAGGAGGGCATGTACAGGGGCGGAATAAGGGCATATGGGCAGGGGAACACTGAACCCAAACCTGTGGAGTCAGGGAAGGCTGCCCCAAAGAGGAGTTAAACTGACTTAAACTCAGTTAAACTGAGTTCTCAGTGGGAAGCAGTTTTCATATGACTGATTTCTTAAACCTCTGAAGATATGTATTTCTAAATGAATGCTCATACTCCTTTCTATTTTTACCCATCACGCACGTCTGGAAAGCCAGCTGTTGTATATTAATTAATTCTTTTAACAGGGTTACACTGAGTGGTTTATACAGAAGACATGTACAAATGCACTCTTTAATTATCACCCATCCATTAAGGTGAGAATTAGTATCCCCACTTTTACTAATGAAGTTACAGAGGCTCAAACAGATACCCAAGAACATGTAGCCATTTAGTAGCTGAGTCTGGAAAAAATTATGGTAGGAAATAAGATGAAAAACAACAGCAGGATTCCCATATAATTGACGGCTTACATGCCCTATGTTTAAAAATACAAAAGTCTCAACCACCAAAGGAAAAATGTGTTTAATTCTGTGTCAGTTGCTCAGTCATAGCCGGCTCTTTGTGACCCCATGGACTGTAGCCCACCAGGCTCCTCTGTCCATGGGATTCTCCAGGCAAGAATACTGGAATGGGTTGCCATTTCCTTCTCCAGGGGATCTTCCTGACTCAGGGATCGAACCCATGTCTCCCACCTTGCAGGCAGATTCTTTACCATCTGAGCTAAAAGGGAAGCCCTGTTTAATTCTACTTCAAGGCAAAAATCTATTCTGGTTGCTAAGCATGCTCACCCAGGCCACCATAATGTTACCCAAATGGTGCCAGTAAGAGTCAGAGCTCCAATAACGTTCAAAGACTAAGCCAGAAATCAAACAAGTCAGAAAGGCGGTCTGGAGAAGCTTATTAGGTCCTTTGAAATCAACTTTTAAAAAACACCTGGGAGATGTCTAGGTCTCCACAAAGAGCTGCACTCTCAAATGATAACCATTTCAGCTCCTTCTTCAAGGAGTTCCTAAAAAACTGCAGGAAGGGAGAGCTGAAAGCAACTCACAGACCGCAGTAGATCCTGCAGGCTCTTCACCAGAATCAAACGTGCCTCCTCACCTTCAGAAGCCCACCTCTACTGGATTTCCTGGCCTCCCCGGCCGGCAGTGTGGCCACGTGACTGAGTGAGGCCCAGAGGGGCTGAGTCACTTTCCCAACATAACACAGCTTTTCTGTGAGAAAAAAAATGGAATGACTCCAGGTTTTCTGAGTTCCTTGGCTCTGACAGCATAGAAGGAAAATCAAACTTAACCTCAGAAAAATACGTGGAACTGTACTTTCAACTAGCTAAATTATACTGTGAGGACAGAGATGTGACCTAGAATTTGGACTGTCTTAAGTGGGCCAGGATGCATTTCATAAGAATAATTTCATTGAGCTTAAAAAATTATTAAAGACATTTTTAAAACACTGCCCTTAATTTCTTCTTCTATCACCCACCACTGTTATAAAAGTCTAGGCCTCAAGTAATGAGGGATATACTTTGTTATTCAGCAAAGCTAACAGATTATTTTTAATCATCGTACTAGTTATACACTTTCAATTACACAGAGAAAAAAAAAAAATCCCTTTTAATTCTACTTTCCTTAACCCTGAAGGAGATTTCTTCCAGATTTCACCAGCTGATACAATTCAAATGAAAAAAAGATCCTTCCTTTATTACTTAAAGGGAGCCGTAAATCAAATGTCGACCTCAGGGGCATGAGGACAAAGGGAGAGAGGGAGGGAGGGCTCATTTGCTTATTAAGTTTCCATAAAAAATTAAGAATAACAAGCAGATCTAAATCTGCCCACAAATGAAGTCTCGTATCAGTTGCCACTGAAACACGAAAGATTGTTCTTTACAGACAAACTGCAATCAACCTAACTTTCTGTTGTCTGGCGTACATACGTGCTGCTCCGATTGATGAGATGTTATTAATAAAGGAAGAGATGGCTACCAATTAAAGCAAGCCCGACTTAATCACATTAATCCAGAGCAAGTCAAAGGCTTCAATTTTCAAAATAATTTTGGGCTTAATGCCTTCGAGATGGGCAGACTGCTCCATTGAGGCAGCAGCTGGTCCAATTTAAGCTGCATTGTGAGGCCAGAATTGTCACGTCCTTACAGAAACAAGGAAGCTTGACAGTTTTCAGGATGCAACCAAAACTGCTGAGACAAAGGAAACTGCAAGAAATTGAAAGGGCCCGTAACAATCACAAGGCGGCCCACTGTTAGCAGACTCTATGTGATTAACCAGCTCTCCCTGTCGGGATGGGGTGGCATGCACTCACTGTGACTGTGCCCCCGGCCACTGAGCCCCCAGCAGCTGCTGCAGGAAGCAGTCAGGAGCCACTCCTTTGGGCGATTAGAAAAAGGCCGGTCCCTAAGCAACACGGTGGAGGGCATCCTACACATGCTCCTCCACAGACATGGGGGCTGCACTGACCCAGACATGGACAGAGGGGCTGGACAGGCACCCACAGAGAAAGACTGCTGGAGCATCTGACGGCCAGAAGGGGCTAACCTCTTGAGAACGGGTCTGCCGCAGGGGGATTTGATTTTCCTGAGCAATTATATGAACGATTTTCTATGCAACTAACTGAAAAAGTAGTTCAAAAACAAACAAAACCCAAGTTCTAGGCTGTGAATTAAGAGGTCTAATTTCTAATCTCAGATGTGCAACTCTGCCTGTGTGATGCTGGGAAACTCACTTTATTCACTGGACCCTATTTTCTTCATGAATCGAACCAAGGTCCCAATCCACTGTCACGTGGTTTGCAAACAACAGAGCTGACTGACTCCAAACGTCCCTCACACATACACATTTTCCATCAAATCAGGAGATGCCACTGCATAGTAGGAGCTGGGATTCTGGGACCAATATGCCTGGGTTTGAAAATTAGTTCTGTCCCTCACAGGCTTCCCAGGTGGTTCAGACTGCAATGCAAAAGACCTGGGTTTGACCCCTAGGTTGGGAAGATCCCCAGGAGAAGAGAACAGCAACCCACTCTAGTATTCTTGCCTGGAGAATCCCATGGACAGAGGAGCCTGGCAGGCTACAGTCCATGGGATTGGGGCCGCAGAGTCAGACAGGACTGATGACTAACACTTTCACTGTCTGCCCCTCACTGCTATTACTATCATCAACACTACTTGTTTCGCTACTGAACAAAGAAGAGCCTCTACGAAGGAACAGTTTTTCATGATTGCATTTGTCGTAGCTCTCCAACTTTTTACAAGTCCCACATGTTGGAAAGGAAAACACATCCAATTTCAAACAGTAAAATCATGAGACCAGGCCTGAACTAAGAAAAAGACGCCCTCGGGGACAACAGTGACCTTGGTCCTGATCCCAGCTTCTCTGCTTAGACAGTTGTAAGCTCCATTTCTGAAACTTCAGTGTGGAATTACCTTAGAGTCACTTGGTTTATTGTACAATGCATGCATGCATGCCAAGTCACTTCACTCATGTCTGACTCTTTGAGACCCTATGTACTGTAGCCCGCCAGGCTCTTCTCTCCATGGGTTCCCCAGCCAAGAATACTGGAGTGGGTTGCCACGCCCTCCTCCACGGGATCTTCCCAACCCAGCGATCGAACCTTTGTCTCTTACGTCTCCTGCAGTGGCAGGTGGGTTCTTTACCACAAGCGCCACCTGGGAAGCCCTTATGGTATAAAATGTTATGTTTTCTCATCTTAGTGCTTTGGGTATATGTGGCTTTATTCTGATGACAGTAATATTCTGCTGATATTACTCCTGCTTTTTAGCATCTTACAAGAAATCTTTTAGAAAAAAAAAGACATTTGGAATAGAAAAGACAGCAATTAAAATTCATTCTAATAGTTAAACCAAATGAAAATAACATATTTATATGTAATGTCAATTAATTCCAGTATTATTGTAATAGCCCTAGGAAGCAAACCAATAAATGTTGGTCCAAATAATATGAGTTTTAATTGAGTGAAATAACTTCATTGAGTTTTAAAGCAACTCAAAAGAGATGGATGGATTGCCAGATGGATCGATAATGCGCCGATAGGTAAGTAAGTGGGGGTATGTGTGGGCAGACACAATGCCACACAATAGCTAGCACACCTCACACAACACAGACACTTCGGGTACTCCTGAAAAGCTCACGGCTTCTCCAGATTGGAGCAGTCCTTGGAGATGGTCTGGCTCCACCCCCTATCCTGGGTGAACCCCCACAACTTCACCGAGGATCACCCTAGTCTGTGTTTCATTGTTCTCAGTAACAAGACAACTGCAACATTTGGAGATAAGCGTCTGAGTTCCTCAGGGAATCTGCCAAAATCTGCCTCCCTGTCCCCTTCACTAGTCTTATTCCCTTTGAGCAACATGCAATAATGACTTTGTACTTCATGTGGCAGGTCTTTATTTGAAAACAACATGCTCCCATCCCCTCCACACACACACACCCAGGCCTCTGACTAAGCATTTGGAATTTAACCACAGTAGTATGTTGGAGAAGGAAATGGCAACCCACTCCAGTGTTCTTGCCTGGAGAATCCCAGGGACGGGGGAGCCTGGTGGGCTTCAGTCTATGGGGTCACACAGAGTCGGACACGACTGAAGTGACTTAGCAGCAGCAGCAGTATGTTGGAAGGCTTCAGGATTTGATAGAAGTAGCAGTTACTAAGCCATTGCTGCTTAGCTCCAAAACCACCCTTCCCTCCCACTTTGTAACAATGGAGGTATAAATACCCTTCTTTGCGAGATGCCATGATTTTAAACCTTGCCACCCCGGAGTATGGAAGAGACACAGAACAATTACAATAGTAACATCAAAGATCACTGATCACAGATCACCACAGCAAATATAATAATAAAGATGATGATGATGATGAAAAAGTTTCAAATAATGCACAGCTTCCTCTCACAAGGCTCATGAGGGTGCATCCATAGACAGGAAGCCCCTAAATCCAACTGGCCCTGGCTCCAGGATCATACCGTCAGGCCCCAATTCTCTTTATCAGGTTGGGCTTCAAGTAATTCCAATTACTTGGCCTAGTTTCAATATTGTGCATCTCAGAGAACAGGGAAGACCAAGGAGAGGGAGAGAGACAGGGATTGGTTGATTGATGAAGCATCCAGAACACACACAACATTTATTAAGTTTGCCATCTTGGATGGGCATGGTTCACAGTGCCCCAGAACAATTGTAACGTCAAAGATCACAGATCACCACAGCAAATATTATTACAGTGATGATGATGATGATGAAAAAGTCTGAAATAACGCAAGAACTACCAAAATGTGACACAGAGACATAAAGTGAACAAAAGCTGTTGGAAAAATGGCACCAACAGACTAGCTTGCCGCGGGACTGCCCCAAACGTTCTGTCTGTAAGAAATGCAGTATCTGCAAAGTACAATAAAGCAAACCGCAGTAAAGCAAGGTTTGAGTGTATAAATCACTATTTTAATCTACGGAGTATAAGAAACAGACAAAATAAGGTACAGACTCCTGGGGAGTGGGATTTAAGGTAGAGCAGAATAAGGAAAAGGAATATTACTTTGACTTTTATTTTGATTTATTTTCCTTTTATTTTGCTTTTTAACCACATTCATATAAAATTCGGTAAGACAGCTCACCATAACTTAGACTAAAACAACAGACAGATTCTGTTGACTAATAATTTGGTCACATTTGTAATCTCAAATCTGTACACAAATTGTCTTTAAGAATGACTTTGAAGATTTCCTGCTGGTCCAGTGTTTAAGACTCCATGCTCCCAGTGCAGGGGGCAGGTGTTTGATCCCTGGTCGGGGAACTAAGATCCTACATGCTGAGGGCTCAGCCAAAAAAAATAGGAATGAATTTGATAATTTTGCTTTTATTTAATCTACTGTTGAATAGGCCATCATCCTTCACGGTTACTTATATCAATCCTAAAACCCATTCTATGACAAGAGTCATACTGAAATTTAGAACATTAAAATTTGGTACTTTCTAACTTGTGGAGTTTCTCCCAAATCTACTGCAGAGTACAAGCAATCACTCCTGTATTAATTCACTCAGCAGACATTTATTGGATATCTGTTTCATGCCAGCTCCTAGATTAGTCTCTAGTGATTGGGAGACAAGTAAGACATAACCTCTGTGTTAAGGTACTTAACAGCTTAGACTAAAACACAGGCTTATAAATCTACATAAAATAGACATGTGGAAGCTTTACTACAGAATCTGTATTTGAGCAAGGTTTTAAAGCATGAATCTCTCGTGCGACAGGCTTCTAACTGCCAGTCTTTAATTAGCAAAACTATCATTTTTTCTAATTAAACTTGGGTTAACATTTCCATTACATGGATAAGGCAATGGGTAAGTTATACATTATTTTTTCTATGTGTTTTCTTAAAAAAGAGAGAGAGACATACTTGTTATTACTTATTATCTTTCTATGGAAAACAAATAGAAACATGGCCCTCTACCAAAGGATATCTGATGCCTTTTATTTTGAATTTTGCAACTCAGTGAATCACCTTGAAGCAGAAATAGTTATTGATAGGCGGGTGTTTATTTTAGAATCTGCTATACAAGTAAAACTTCCAAAGATATATACATAACAAACCATTTTTTTCTGATAATATCAAATTTAAGGAAGACCAAGGAATTCCCTGGCAGTTCAGTGGTTAAGATACTGCTCTTCCACTGCAGTGGGCATAGGTTCAATCCCTGGTTGGGGAACTATTAATAGGATCCCACATTCTGTGAGGTGCAGCCAAAAAATAGAAAAAGAAAAGAAAGACCAAACCTCCAATGTGAAGCTTGAATGTCAAGTCTTCCAGTTCACAGGAGAACACATATCGTACATTACATATATGGAATCTAGAAAGATGGCACTGATGAACCAATCTGCAGGGCGGTGATGGAGATGCAGACAGAGAGCACAGACTTACGGACATGGGGGTGGGGGAGGAAGGGAGGGTGGGACAGATGGAGAGAAGAGCACGGAAGCAGATACACTAACATGCCTAAGTAGAGAGCCGATGGAAACTCGCTGTATGACTCAGGGAACTCAAACTGGGGCTATGCAACTACCCAGAGGGGCAGAAGAGGGCGGGAGGGAGGCTCAAGAGGGAGGGGACATATGTATACCTACAGCTAAGTCACTTCGAAGCGTGACAGAAACCAAACCAATATTGTAAAGTGGTTTTCCTTCAATTAAAACAAATTTTTTAAAAAAGAATATACCACTTCTATAGTAACGAAAAAATTTCTCTCTTCCACTGTTCAAACAATGCTCTACACATGTGCGTCGTCTTCTTTGAAACTCATAACAAACCCACAAGGCGGCTGTAAAGATAATCTTTCCATGATCACACAGAGAGCAAGTGGAGCAGCAAAGCTGGTGGCCACGTCTTCTGCCTCAGATCCCATGCCCTGCTTCCCCACAGGCAACACTTCCCTGCGGCCCACACCAGTCTATGCCTGAAGCATCCAGCCAACAAGAACTAACAACGCTGTTCCAGCTTCAGAAAAGTGATCCTGTCATCGGTAACACGCTTCTTTTTTCATAAATGGTTATATAACCTGACGTAGTCCTGATTCTGCTCAAAGTTCTGTTTCTTTAAGAAAAGAAATTCCTTTGAGCCTTTATTTTCCCACTGGAAAATAGTTGACAAAGGGCTGTCTTACAATGAAACCATTTAAATGATTCAGAAAAACCAAGCATGGCTCACTCTGTGGTATCACTGCTTTGAGCACAATTGTTTGAGCACAATTGTTTGGATGAATTCTACTCTTTTCCATTATCTGAACACAACGTGTGACAGCAAATTGCATTTTGTGGTAACAATGCCTCTACATTGGCTAGAACTCTGTTTTCAGCTGCCAATAAAGACGCTGGAGAAGCATTCAAACCTGGAGACAAATGAGCGCGCGGAAACAGCACCTGCGAGCGCGTGTGGGGTTCGCCGTCGCTGCCTGCGCCGCGGCGGTTAAAGCTGCGTCTCTTCCAGAAAGCTACAGATAAGGGTCCCCAGAGGCGGGAAAGGGTTTCTGCGACATAGCTGTGCGAAAACGGAAAGAAGTTCAATTGTACCTGCATTCCAGGAGGAAAACAGGAAATATTTCTCCTCAATAGGTCAGCTCAGCACGGTCTCTGGAGATCCAATAAATGGTTTACTGTGACCCGTGGAGAAGATCAGCCCATGGACCTGCTCAGAGGAAATCCTGGGTCACAGAGCCATATTGAAAGCCTGTGACGGGTATAAAAGAAGGCATGGCCTACAATTGTTGACATCAGGGTTGGTTTTTTTGTTTTTTCAATTCGTTATGGTGCAGAATATTTTTGCATATGTACTCAATTATTCAACAGCAATTGCAGAGTTTACTATCTGAACTAGGCTCAGTATTAGAGGGCTTCCCAGCTGGCTCACTGGGTAAAGAACCCACCTGCAGGGCAGGAGATGGAGTTTGAACCTCAGGTGGGGAAGATCCCCTGGAGAAGGGCAGGGCAACCCACTCCAGTATTCTTGCCTGGAGAATCCCATGGACAGAGGAGTCTTGTGAGCTACACCCCATAGGGTTGCAAAGAGTCGGACAGGACTGAAGCGACTGAGCACGCACACACAGTGGCAAAGAGTCTGCCTGTAAAGCAGGAGATGCAGGTTCAGTCCCTGGGTCAGAAAGATCCACTGGAGAAGAAAATGGCAACCCAGCCCAGGATTCTTGCCTGGGAAATCCCATGGACAGAGGATCCTGGTGGGCTACAGCCCATGAGATCTCAAAACAGTCAGACACGACTTAGTGACTAAACAACAACAACAAAAAGATGACAAGGCTAGAGCAGTGAACAAGACAGCTGCCGAGGCACACGGTAAACAAATAATTTGTCAGCAAAGAGAATCACAGTGCTGTGAGAATATACAATGGGTTGGAGGCAGGGGCTAACCTAACCCAGGGAGTGGAGAGGGAGGTGCCACAGACATGAGAGACTCACAGATTGGAATGAAAGAGGAATGTCTCCCTTTCTCTCTTCCACTCTTTTTAGAAACCATTTTTCTCAGTGACATACTGTCCACCCAAATGTCTTGAGCGTCAACAGAAGCTATTTTGTCAGATAAGAATGAAGTGGTCCCATTTTGTTTAAAAATAAATCAGTGAACTGCTGCGGTAGTCCGAACAGTGGGTGGCAAGCACGTCCATCTCCTGCGTTAGGCAGTGAGTCCCTTTAACACCGGAATGTCCTGCTCATCTTCATATTTACCTATTTAGCTGCTGATTCAACAAACATTTACTAAATGGCACTGAGGTTATGAAGGTAATTTAGAGATTGTGGCCCTCAGAGAAACCCCTACTCCAGGCAGGAAGAAAAACCATTGCTGTGACAGGGTGTGTGCAACAGGGAGACAGGGGGGACGGGAGGCGGAGGGTGGGCTGGCCTAGCCTCAGCGCCTGGGCGCGGGGCGGCGGAACAGGAGAGAAGACTGGCTCTCGCGGTGCCTCCAAAAGAAACGTGCAAGTCATTTTTTTTTTTTTTTCTGTAGGAAAAGATGAAAGCACACATATGGCCCCTACCCACTCACAGGAATACGGTACAGGTGGAGAGCACGTTCTCTCAGCATGCCCACGAGGACACTAAAAGGTCCTCCTCTCCTTGTTTGGCAGGGAAGAAAAGCGGTATTAGGAGATGCTGGAGGCCTGGCGTGCTGTGATTCATGGGGTCGCAAAGAGTCGGACACGACTGAGTGACTGAACTGAACTGAACACTGACTCACCCCTGGTCCCCCAGCAGATGGAAGGGTCTCTTGGAACACAAACACCTTTCAACTGCCAACCTCAAATCCAACAGCCCTGTTTGTATTTCTCTACTGCTTTTCAGAAAGGAACTACATCCCGGGGGTTAGAAGCACATATATGAAAGGCAGAATACGAGGGTCCATGAAGAATCCCCAGGGACGAAATGATCAGCTCCAGTCCTGTGCTGTGGAACCTGAGTCACGCATGTAGACACCGTGGTCAATGGAATGCTGCTAATTACTCCCATAAGTACAAGACAAGCACAACAAAACCCTTGACATCCCCACGTGGCCCCATTCAGTCTCCAGACCAACTGCTTCCATCTCTGCACTGCTCTCTTCAGCCACCGCAGCCCCTCCTCCCACTGGATATCCACAATAAGAACCCAAACAAACTTCTCTTTGCGCTGTTCCCATGAACGGCAGCAAGGGCGCCCACGCTATTTGGGACATAATTACGTTACTGAGCACTGCGTCCTCTCCAGGAATTCTCAAGTGCCATAATCACTACAGCAGGAGGGGGACAGATAAACAATGTGTAATCAGTGCTGTTGTCAAGGTTTTAAACTTGCGTCCAGGACAATGTTGGTCCCCAGTAAGAGGGACGAGGCTTACCTCTTACCTCAGCTATGTTCATGTCAAGATACACAACTAACTATAATCAAGAACAGAATCAAGAATATAACAAAACACTGATTGCCCTTAATGACCTTATTATTCTTTTGTCAAATGTATTATGAAAGCTGGGCAATGTGTTTTAGTGGGGTGCTTTCTGAATGATGTACATATTTAATGTATGGCTAACCTCTGCATTGAAACATGATGGCATTGGTAGAAAATTCTTATAACCATACATGGATAATGAGACCACATACCTTTCACTATATTGTACACTTGTCAAGACTGTGGGGTTCTTGCAACATAAATAAAAATTCACTCAAAAGGGATCACAGACCTAAATGTACATGTCAAAGTATACAACTTCTGGGAAAAAAAATAGGGGAAAATCTTTGCAAATGTGGATTAGGCAAAGAGTTCTTAGATACAGTGTCATATCTAAGAGGAAAATCCATCAAATAATAAATTGATAAACTGGCCCTCATCAAAATTTAAAACTTCTAATCTTTGAAAGATACTGTTAATGCAAAGACAAGCCACTGACTCAGAGAAAAGGTCTGTAAATCATATATCTGATAAAGTACTGGCAATCATAATATACAAAGAACTCTCAAAACTCTAAAATTAGAAAATAATCCAATAAAACATATGAAAGAAATGAACGATTTTATGAAAGATGTACAGATCGCAAGCATGCACCTCAAAAAATACTCAGTATCATTTAGTCTTTAGACAAATGCATGTGAAAAGCACAAAGCTGTATCCCTGCACAACTATTAGAATGACTCAAATTGAAAAGACTGACCACACCAAGTGCTGGTGAAAATGTGGAGGAACTAGAACTCTCACACACAACCAGAAGGAATGTAAAATGGGACCACCGTTTAGGAAAACATCCTGGCAATGTCTTAAGAAGTTAAATATACACCTACCACGTCCCATGGACAGAGGAACCTGGCGGGTTACAGTCCATGGGGTCTCAAAGAGTCAGACACAACTGAGTGACTGGGCACACATGCACAGATACACCTTGTGACTGAGTCATCCCATTTCTAGGTATTTATCCAAAAGAAATAAAGGTATATGTCCACACAAAGACTTGGAATGAATGTTCATGGCAGTGTTACCTGTAATAGCCTAACTGAAACAAATATTAACCAACAGGTGAACTCATGGTATGCCCGACTCTTTGCGACCCCATGGACTGTAGCCCACCAGGCTCCTCTGTCCATGAGATTTTCCAGGCAAGAATACTGGAGTGGGTTGCCATTTCCTTCTCCAATACAATGGAATACTATTCAGCAATACAAAGGAACAAACTATTGAGAAATACAAAAAACAATGAATCTCAGAACAGTTATGTTGAATAAAGGAAAACAGATGTATGATAATCATATGCATATGATTCCATATAGAATTTTACAAAATGCAAATTTATCTAGAAATCTGAGAAAGCAGATCAGAGGTCACCTGGGCATGGGGGGTTGGGGTCCTGGTGGCTGTGTGACAGGGGGCAAGGGTGCACAAAGAAGGCAGGAAAGGAGAATTACAAAGGTGCATAGGGAAACTTTGAGGGTGATGGATATGTTCAATGTGGTGATGGTTTTAGGGAGACTACAAATAATACTTACCAAACTGTATACTTTAAATTTGTGTGTTCTCAGTTCAGTTCAGTTCAGTCGCTCAGTTGTGTCCGACTCTTTGCAACCCCATGAATCACAGCACGCCAGGCCTCCCTGTCCATCACCAACTCCCGGAGTTCACTCAAACTCATGTCCACAGAGTCGGTGATGCCATCCAGCCATTTCATTCTCTGTCGTCCCCATCTCCTCCCGCCCCCAACCTTTCCCAGCATCAGAGTCCTTTCCAGTGAGTCAACTCATCGCATGAGGTGGCCAAAGGATTGCAGTTTCAGCTTTAGCATCAGTCCTTCCAATGAACACCCAGGATTGATCTCCTTTAGAATGGACTGGTTGGATCTCCTTGCAGTATAAGGGACTCTCAAGAGTCTTCTCCAACACCACAGTTCAAAAGCATCGATTCTTCGGCGATCAGCTTTCTTCACAGTCCAACTCTCACATCCATACATGACCACGGGAAAAACCATAGCCTTGACTAGACGGACCTTTGTTGGCAAAGTAATGTCTCTGCTTTTTAATATACTATCAAGGTTGGTCATAACTTTCCTTCCAAGGAGTAAGCGTCTTTTAATTTCATGGCTGCAATCAGCATCTGCAGTGATTTTGGAGCCCAAAAAAATAAAGTCTGACACTGTTTCCACTGTTTTTCCATCTATTTCCCATGAAGTGATGGGACCAGATGCCATGATCTTTGTTTTCTGAATGTTGAGCTTCAAGCCAACCTTTTCACTCTCCTCTTTCACTTTCATCAAGAGGCTTTTGAGTTCTACTATATATCAATTAGATAAAAACAAAAGACTAGGGTCCTGACCAACTCAGTGCTGTACACTGTACAATTGTACAATGTCAATGTTAATGACAGTGGCCTTCTTGAGTTTTCACTTCCCACTGTGTGAAAAGAGATGATTCCACAAGCCCTTCCAGTTCTGTCAGCTTGGTGGCACCAGGGGTCACTCGTTCCAGCAGTCATCACAGTTTGTGATGATCTCAAGACCTTTCAATCAGCCTAAAGACCTGGAAGACAGGGAAGGCCCCGAGCTGACAGCCACGCAGAAGGCCCCGGTGATGTCCCTGTCCTGCCCGAATCACCATCCAGTGTACCCCAGAGCCAAGAATCAACCTTGACTCTGTGTGGCTGCCGCAGACCAGCCTGTGCCCCTTGCCTCCCTCTTCTCTCTGCACCAACTGGTGTTTTTTCGAGCTCTCCTCCACCAGCCACTTGGCACCTGAGCAGCGGGTCTGATTCTGGACTATGGGTTGGCCTCTCAGACACACAGGACTTAACTGGGTAAACGCCAGCAGGACATTCAGACTTTCCACTCAATCAGCCACAGGCGAAACCTAAGCACTAGGTTTCCTGAATCAAAAGCAAAACCCTCAGTCCGCCATGGCCTGACCCTGGCAGCCGCCCCTGGCTCACCCAGTCCCCCCCACGCCAGTACCAGTGGCAGCACACTCTCAGCGCTGGGCTTAAAGAGTCCTCTTCCTCTGAGGACTGGCCTGCCCCCATTTCCCCGTTTGCCCCTTACTTCAGTCTCTTCAACACATCAGCCCATCTCTCTGTTTAACTGAGTTCCCGGGACCCTCTCCTTTGGCCTCTCACGTTATTCCCACTTTATTTCCTTGGGCTGGATAACTGAGACGGTACCCCTGGCCCATCCATCAAGGCTTCCCTGTATGTGTACTTTCATGAAAACGAAAACTAATCTCTCCTGCCTCCCACTGGATCTGACACAAGAACTTTCACAGAGTAGGTGATGAATATTTAAATGCCTTCAATGGATACCAGAGGCACCAGAGATCAAATTGCCAACATCTGCTGGATCATCGGAAAAACAAGAGAGTTCCAGGAAAAAGTCTATTTCTGTTTCATTGACTATGCCAAAGCCTTTGACTGTGTGGATCACAATAAACTGTGGGAAATTCTGAAAGAGATGGGAATACCAGACCACCTGACCTGCCTCTTGAGAAACCTGTACGCAGGTCAGGAAGCAACAGTTAGAACTGGACATGGAACAACAGACTGGTTCCAAATAGGAAAAGGAGTTCGTCAGGGCTGTATATTGTCACCGTACTTATTTAACTTATATGCAGAGTCCATCATGAGAAATGCTGGGCTGGAAGAAGCACAAGCTGGAATCAAGAGTGCCGGGAGAAATATCAATAACCTCAGATATGCAGATGACACCATACTTATGGCAGACAGTGAAGAAGAACTAAAGAGCTTCTTGATAAAAGTGAAAAAGTTGGCTTAAAGCTCAACATTCCAAAAACTAAGATCGTGGCATCCAGTCCCATCACTTCATGGGAATTAGATGGGGAAACAGTGGAAACAGTGGCTGACTTTAATTTTTGGGGCTCCAAAATCACTGCAGATGGTGACTGCAGTCATGAAATTAAAAGATGCTTACTCATTGGAAGGAAAGTTATAATCAACCTAGACAGCATATTAAAAATCAGAGACATTACTTTGTCAACAAAGGTCCATCTAGTCAAGGCTATGTTTTTTCCAGTAGTCATGTATGGATGTGAGAGTTGGACTACAGAGAAAGCTGAGCGCAGAAGAATTGGTGCTTCTGAACTGAGGTGTTGGAGAAGACTCTTGAGAGTCCCTTGGACTGCAAGGAGATCCAACCAGTCCATCCTAAAGGAGGTCAGTCCTGGGTGCTCATTGGAAGGACTGATGTTGAAGCCGAAACTCCAATGCTTTGGCCACCTGATGCGAAGAACTGACTCATTTGAAAAGACCCTGATGCTGGGAAAGATTGAAGGTGGGAGGAGAGGGGGAGGACAGAGGATGAGATGGTGGGAGGGCATCACCGACTCGGTGGACATGGGTTTGGTGAACTCCAGGAGTCGGTGATGGACAGGGAGGCCTGGCATGCTGCAGTTCATGGGGTCACAAAGAGTCAGACATGACTGAGCGACTAAACTAAATGGAGACCCCAACATGAGTGCGTACACTTACTAAGTGTATATAAAAAGGCTGAGTATGTAGCAGCTTAAAAACATGCCATTTCATTCATTTTTATCATCAAATGGAAAAATTATCAGTACCATCAGAGCTGACTATAGTTACTGTGACACCCTATTAAAGTGACTTAAGAGGAGTCATATAGAATTATTTTTGTTTTAATTTAATGTTATTTGGTTTTTAAATAAAGGCTTCATCTTTTCTACATCTTATACTGTATTTTGAAAACTAAACCACATTCTATCATTCTTTTCAAGAAACTAATTTTTCAGCTTGTGCTTAGAGTAAAAATTCAATATTAAGAAAGTTCACTTCAAATATATTGTGCATATATATGAAATACCCAAATATTATTTCCCCTTCCAGTGCTCTGAATGTCATATGATCACAAGATTAGGAAGTGACCTAATAAGGCCAGGTCTTGTAAAGATAAATGAAAGACAGTCAGTCCTCTTACAAAGAACACTTGTTAAACACATATGCCGATGATGGGTTTTCCTTTATTCTTACTGAATTTCGTTTTTCTCCCCACCAGTGCACAGGGCTATTCACTTCCCTTTTAGACCATGGGCACCCGACTTCTACCTCTGCCCAGGTATGGTGTCTCTGGGTCAACCAGAGCATCCTTGGATTTCCCAGCAGGCACTGCGGTTCCTTGGTATCCAGTTTATGTGATGCATTGTCCATCTGTTGCCCTAACTCTAGGCTACGTGACCAGCACATCTGCGCCCATCCACGTTAGGAGCTGCCTCACTTATGAACACGGGCTGCTAGTGCTGTGAGGTGCTCTCCCTCTCCCCCATCCCCTCCTCCCCCCTCCACTCCCCTCCCCTAAGGAGCTAAGGAAGTGCTGCCGGTTCTCTATTCCATGGATCTTGACTATATGCAACTTACTTCACTTTCATCACTAACTGGAATTCTGTGCCCTGTACACCTGGCCCGGGCATGGAGGCACTAAGGAGCTTTTGCTCGTTGGTCACGTGAGATTCTTCACTGACAAGTAGAGCTTTTATTCTGCCGCAACTGGTCCAAATTACAGAGTGTGCCCCACTCATCACTGACTCACCTACACACAGCTGCTGCCTGCTCCCATTTCTCTGCCATCTATTCTGACAGATCCGATGGTGTCCACTTTGTCTCAGCAGTGTTTGTGTCCAGTCCATACATGTAAACAAGCTGAAGTAACGAGGTTGTCTTTTTCTTTACTTGAACCTCGGAATCCTGCAGAATCTCAGGGAAACAGATCTAGCCCCACCCCTGCCACTGCCTTCTGAAGCTTCTGGGTGGAGGTTGATCTGAGTATAACAAAGCAGAACCATGAGCAACAGGGCCACCCATCCACGCTCGAGGGAAGGGTGAGGCAGGCAGAGCCTGAAGCACCAATGTCAGGAACACCGGAGCAGAGCAAAGCTACAAACCCCAAGAGAGAAACCTAGGAGAGCAGCAGCCACAATCTGCAAAGTCAGAGAACGGAAGATAAGACATACCCACTACAATGGTGGGTACATGTGTACCTCTGTCCAAGCTAACAGCATGGACAAGACAAAGAGCAAACCCTAATGTAAACTGTGGACTCTGGGGAACAGGGACGCGTCAATGCAGGGCCCTCAGCTGCGACAAATGTATCATATGGAGGAGGGCGGTAACAAGGAGCAGCCATGGGGTGGGAGCAGAGTGCATACAGGTAGCTTCCTTTTAATTTTGCTGTGAACCTAAGAGTTCTCTAAAAAATAAAGTTTATTAATTAAAAACTGTTAGAGCCAAAAGAGCCAAAAACAGATAGCTTTTTCCCATGCCGACCTCACCTGCACCCCCAGTAAGTGGCTTAGCCAGTTTATAACCTGATTCTCCAAGGTGGACAGATGGTTTTCCCTGGAGCAGTTTCAAGTCACCAGACACAAACCAACAAGCCTTAAACAAGGTGACAGATTTTTCTTTTTTTCTTGTGCACAATGATACACAAGTTCAGGCGCCTATGACTTTTTGTCAACCTCCCCTTCAGCAGCCAGGCAGGTGCAGACAGCGGTCTGGGTACAACAGTAGCCAACAGTTTCCTACCTCCGAGAAGGAGAAGGGGAGGGAAGGCTTTAAAATCAATATGCTCGGGGCGCCAGAGCTGAAACTGCAAACGGACAAAAACAAATGACCAGAAGAAACTGGAGGTTCTGGGCCTCTGCTACAAGACTCAGAACTCACACAACAATGTCTACTGTTAAGGCTCCTGGGGACATCTCAGCACCTACATACATTTCTGAGAAGGCAGAGAATAACAGGCCCCATTCAAACGTGTTCCAGCACTTTATCTCTGGATGGTCTCCCTGACAATTCCAGGAACTTCACAACTTCTAGTGTGTAGCCTTAAAGCAGGCATGAGTGTATAATGTGGTCAGAAAGGGGAGCTCCCTCTCATGTGTGATGTGGTCAAGAGGTCTTCCTCCCTAGTGCATAAAGTATCAGGAGGTCTTCTCCTCTAGTGTATAATGTGGTTGGAAGGTCTTCGTCTTTTCAGTGTATGTTTCAGCCCAGAGTGAAGCTGTCCTGTTCCTCAGCTTCTTTCCAACTTGGCCCCAAGGAAGCATCTTCCTGACTTAAAGAACAAGGACAGTGTTGAGGGAGCATGCATTCTCAGTCGCTCAATCGTGTCCAACTCTCTGTGGCCCCAAGGACTGTAGCCCGCCAGGCTCCTCTGTCCATGGGATTTCCATGCAAGAATACTGGAATGGGTTGCCATTTCCTTCTCCAGGGGATCTTCCTGACCCAGGGATTGAACTCACATCTCCTGCATTGGCAGGCAGGTTCTTTATACCACTGAGCCACCTGGGAAACCCTTGTGTAGAGGGAGCCCACCCCCTCCCCCCACTAATCAGAGTATATATCCTGGACACTGTGTTTTAATTATAGACCTCTATGCAAAATCTTCAACAGAAGAAAATATTTGAATGCTTATCAAAAGCTCTACCAATCACTGAAACAGATGACCTCTAAGATATGCTCAATGAAAAGAAAAAGAAATCCATGTTTCTATAGATCAAGTTCACGTAAATAGTTTCAGACTATCAGAATTTTTTTTAATAAACCATTTGCTAAACTCTAGTTTATTCCTACAAGAACTTCCTCACTTGATATATTCTAAAGTATCCTAAAATGGTCAAGAAAGGTGTGTGAAAATGCATTTATTGGAAATGGATAAAGAAAAAGCTTAGAAGGAGATGGTCTGAAAAACAAACTCTGTTTTCTTCAAAGGAAATGCCATCAGAAGAGATGATGGGACCTCTAACTAGTGGGTGACACTATGAGTAACTTTCTGCTCCAGAGGGCTTTGCAGCTTTACAGGCAGGAGCGACAATGCTACCCTATTCACAGACCTGTGACAAAGCTCAGTCAATGGAAACATTTCACAGATCTCATAAACCAGGAATAATATAAGCTACTATTATAATAATATTTGGCCACCTGATGCAAAGAGTTGACTCACTGGAAAAGACCCTGATGCTGGGGAAGATAGAAGGCAGGATGAGAAGGGGATGACAGAGGACGAGATGGTTGGATGGCATCACCGACTCAATGGACATGAGTTTGAGCAAGCTCTGGGAGGTGGTGAAGGACAGGGAAGCCTGGCGTGCTGCAGTCCATGGGGTCGCAAAGAGTCGGACATGACTGAGCGACTGAACAACAACAATTATAATAATATCTGTTGAGAATTTTATGTTATAAACTGTCCTAAACCGAAGATGGGCACCATATACGTTACTAGTTCTTGTGGCTTTTTTTAGGACTATTGTAACATTAATGGTACTGGAGTAAAAAAAGCATCCTATCATTAACTAGAGGGAAGAGAGAGAAAAACAGGAAGGGAAGGAGAAGCCGGGAGAGAATGTGATGAGGAGAGGAAGGGACGACAACAGATAAGAGGGTCCCCGCTGTGGGTGAGCATCTCCTCAGAAAGCCTTTGCCACACAGCCAGGGGCTGGCTCCCGTGTGCAGACTGAAGAGACTGAGGTCAGCTCTGCCTCTCGGCGCCCCCAGTGGGCCCTGCAATCCCACGCATCAGAGAGCAGGGGTTATTCAGCAGAGCCTGGCCCACGGCTGAGGGGACTCAGTGACCTGTGACTGACTCGCATGCTCACGAGGCCCCCGCAAACTCGAGGCTGGCGTGGCACAGAGCAGTGGCCTCTCCTGAAGCCACCCTATTTCTACTGGGCAATCCACTCGCACAATGGGCACCCGTGTTTTCATAAGAGTCCTGTGCAGTCTCACCTTGGCAGATGGGGCAACAACTGACCCAGATATTTATTTCTGATGTCACTTAGACGAGAAAAAAAAAAAGAAAGAAACCTCATTCTCAAGTTTTAAAAATTGTCAGTCATTATGAAGTAATTAAGACCCAAAGTAAAACTCCTCGAGCAGCTCAACCCCCTCTAAGGTTTTTTCCTCATATTACATTACGACTCCATTAGATGTGATTTGAAAATAACGATGCAGGCATATTCATCAATTGCTTTTGCAATTATGTTTTAAGAACTGCTAGCTATAGCAACGGAGAAGGAAATGGCAACCCACTCCAGTGTTCTTGCCTGGAGAATCCCAGGGACAGGGGAGCCTGGTGGGCTGCCGTCTATGGGGTCGCACAGAGTCGGACACGACTGAAGTGACTTAGCAGCAGCAGCAGCAGCTATAGCAAATTCCTCTTCATCTCCCTCCTAAATCTCTGAAAATATAATCCCAAAATAATGTAAGAACAACCTATTTCTAGTGTTGGGTGAGTATAATGTTTTTACTATTGTTCCTTCTCATTTATTTTCCATTTAAATGGGCTGTTCAAATTTTACATCAGATATGCCGAAATACTGACACATGTAACTACTTGGAGTCTGTCTGTCTATTGACCTTTGACCACCACACCTGTTCCCAACCGTGAATTAAGCTGTTCGAGGAGAGAGGTGATGGAAAAGTCAAACAAGCTAGAGAAAATGAAAACATCAAGGACATAAGAAGAATATACTGAACATACAATATCTTCAGAGAATCTATAAAGCATCAAAGTTCAGTCATCAACTCTCCCTGTAAATGACAAACAACAGAAAATAATACAGAGTCGTCCTCGGCCACGAAACACAGCAAGGAGGGAAGGTCATGAACCTGAGGAGCCGAGGTCTTGTGTTGCCTCCTGTCTTGGTGCTTGCCAGCTGTCAGCCCTTTGAAGCTATAGAAATATTTTCCTCCTCCTCTGTAATGCCTAATGCTGGATTGAATTATTGTAGCAAACTCGAAATATCTCTAGCAAAGGGTGCTCAAGTCTATTTTGTTCCAACCCCGGGAACTCTGGACAGCCTGTTAGCATGGTGGCTCCACGGCTGTGTGAGCGAGAGAGACAACGTGACTTTGTCAAGCCTCTGCCCAGGTAAAGGTGCTCTGGTTCTGGAAGCCAGGGGTGAAGAGCATACTGCGAAGACCAAAAGCTTATCTGAGTTCATTAAGACTGCATTAATGTGTCATTCATCTTCACAATGTCATCTCTCTTACAGACTGAAGATCAGGAGGAGACTTCAGAGAAATGGTTCGTTAGGTCTTCGGGACCGGCTTGGTGGACAAAATCAATTTGCAGACTGTTCCCAACTCCACAGGCCCTGCAGGTCCACAGCCCAGACTGGAAACCAGACCTACGGAAGCTCTGAAAGAGGGCGAGGCAGTAACACCCACTGGTCGATGACTTCCTTTTTTGTTCCGAGGCTGAGGGAAATGAGAGATGCCAGCACACGGGTTAATAGGAGAGGCTCCGGTGGGTTTCGCGGTCACACCCTCAGCTCTGCTCCTGGCTGCTCCCGGACTCAGCCCTGGGAGCATGCAGCAACATAAGAACTGACTGGTAAAAAAAATCCCAGTGCTCGATTTTTTAAAAAACAAAATCTAGCCTCACTGAAATGATAACCAGGACTTAGTTGACAAAAAATAATGATCTCTTGAAATCTTAACATTTTCAAACTCAACAGCCACATCCACTCTGAAATCTTGATTCCCATCCTCACTTTAAAGGGCATGATGAGTGGACAGGCTGTATTTGGTCCTAGGGATTATAACTAGGAGTCACAGGAGCCCAACCTCAGGGTTTGCTTTCTGCCTGGTGGTTTGAGAGAGGTAAGCATTTTCATCCTGCCTACTATAAGTTCAAGGTTAATATTACGTCTAATATAAGAGGAGCAGAAAGTGATCAAATTGCTTATAGCAAGAGCTTGAAGAGCATAATTCTTGCATTTTCAGGGATATGTCAATAACTTAGTAATTTACCTTGACTGACACTGAAAAGAGTACAATAAGACTTAACTATGCACTAAAGAGAGATTTAATGTAGTCTGCAAGGAATTAAGAAAGAGTTTTATGTTGCTTGGTAAAATCTGCTAATAACAGAACTCATTACTACTTTGGAAAAGAATGGGGTCATTAATCTCACACAAGATACACAGACATGTACATCCACCCAAACACTTCAGAAATTAAGTCTAACTAAAAAAGTATATTGAGTTTCTTCTATTAGTGGGGAAATTACTCAGTGCTTTGTTAGAGCTCTTAAGCATGGAGGAAACCAGGATTTGCATTTGGAGAGGGGGCTGGATATGACCTCTTGAGAACACAGAATAGAAGAAGACATCGGCTTTTATTTGTTGCGTCATGTGCACATTCTGTGTGCTGAGCCCATGACCCTGCCAAGCGATGGTTCCTGACCCATCACTTTTACCTTTAATATGCCCAAGAGCTGGAGTCACAGAAAGCATCTGTCCTGGATTTGCTACTCCCAATATGACATGATTTGATTTTCAAATAAGAACCTCACCATAACTCTATGGGCTTCATAAATCAGCAACAGCCCCAGTTTATAAGAGAGGCAACTCTTGGAGGACAAAGAGTAATACGGTCTCAGCATGGACATCACAGTGGGAGGCGACAGGACCCTCCCCACCTCTGCTCCTCCCAAGCCCCAGCTCCCACTCAAGACTTCTACCAAATGCACCGCGAGAAAATCCACCAGAGTCTTCTGATGATGAAGAAAAACGTCTGGGGCTCTGAGCTTCCGTGGTGACTGTGTAGATCTCTCTTACGAGAGAAAGTTGTACAGCCCCTTTCAGGCTTCTGGGTTTGGTGCCACTTGGCTGTGCAGATTTCTAAAAGCTTTTGAATAGACTAATGAACATGGAATTGTTCTGAACATCTGTAAGCAAAATACGAAAAGATATTACCCAGTATGAATGAACATCCTGGGTTTTCTTGCCAGAAACGGGGTTATTTGTGTATTAGGCTAATGCACTGAAATTAACCCAGAATGCTTATCCATGGCAGAATGTCTTTTCATATTTTCATCTGTGTCGTCGTGATTATAAAATGTAAGGATAATTCCCTATCAGGGTATTCAAGACACTGAATGGCTCAATTACTTCTAAAATCAGTGTAGGAAAGCAACAGCATGCCAGTTAATCATCTGGTTTGCATAACAAGTGTGTGATCTGTGTGAGTGTGCATGTGTGTATTTGTCAATGTGTGTGTGTCTAAAACCAGGGTCAGCACAACTCTTTAAATGTGAAAGATCAAGCTTTCACCTGACTATAGAGAAAGAATTCTGGCAGACAGGTACTTCAGTTCAGTTCAGTCACTCAGTCATGTCCGACTCTTTGCGACCCCATGAATCACAGCACGCCAGGCCTCCCTGTCCATCACCAACTCCCAGAGTTCACTCAAACTCATGTCCATCGAGTCAGTGATGCCATGCATCCATCTCATTCTCTGTCGTCCCCTTCTCCTCCCGCCCCCAATCCCTCCCAGCATCAGAGTCTTTTTCCAGTGAGTCAACTCGTCGCATGAGGTGGCCAAAGTATTGGAGTTTCAGTTTTAGCATCAGTCCTTCCAATGAACACCCAGGATTGATCTCCTTTAGAATGGCTGGTTGGATCTCCTTGCAATCCAAGGGAGGTACCTTAAAATAAACATGATGGTAACATTTATACTGCAAAAACTGGCCTATGTTACAAATCAGGGCTTACTAGCATTTCTCAACTCTGTTTCACATACAATGATACAGAGTACCTAGTACAATGTCTTGCATATATGGTACATTCCCAATCAATGGTGAATTTAATTCATACAAGAAAGCCTACACGAAACTGAGGCTCCTCCTGGCTGTGCCCTCCCAGGCTTTTATGGGTTCTCCAGTACCAGGCATATACTCAGCTGTTAAGGAACACCATGTGAATGAATGAATCCTTGGAAATCATTTTAGGAACAGAATGATGGCCACTAAGACTTTTCAGGACATCTTTTAGAGATAGATCTGACAAATGAGCAACAGTAGCCTAACAGTGGCTGTGACTATGCTACCCTGCATCCAAGCTGAGACTGGGTTCTTGGTGCAGGAGCTGGTGGTGGCCAGCTCTCAGAGGACTCAGAATTCAGGCTTAAAATACCTGGCAAGGACTTCCCTGGTGGTGCAGTGGCTAAGACTACACTTCCAATTCCGGGGAACTGGGTTTGATTCCCAGTCAGGGAATTAAACTCCCACATGCCACAACTAAGATCCTGAGGGGCACATCTGAGACCTGGTGCAGCCAAATAAAGACAAATAAAATAAATAAATAAATACAGATTTTTTTTTAAAAAGCCACCTGGCAGATGCAAGTTTCTCAGTCTCTGAGCTCCAGTGCTAAGTGATGAATCTGAGAAAGGGAAGTTTAAGTGCCTATTACACGAAGGTGGTCACTCTTAAATCAGGTTTAAATGAAATGATGGACACATGTGAGGGACAGGTGATCTATAAGGAAATGCAAAGAGGGAACCACAGCCTTTGGAAACTCATGGCGACCAGGCTCCCGACTCTTAGTTTTGAAGGCCAAATTCCATTTCTACACTGAATTTAACAAGGTTAATCCAATATGGAGAGAATGACCTGTGTAGACTAAGCTCACAATAGACTGACACATACATCTCAGGATAGCATCTTACTGAATTGGAAATAAGCGTTAGAACCATCTGGCTGGCCTTGTCTCCTTGCTCTTTCTTCCTGTAAATAACCTCTCTAGGAGGACAAAAGATGAAAAGTTTCTATAGGGTGCTGATCAGATCAAGTGGAGTTAGTGATAGAACTTAAGTGTCACGGCCTCAGGCTCTGGGAGCCTGTCCAGCAGCCAAACCTTACAGAGCAACCTATGTGGGGTGGGAGGCAGCAGGACCTCCCCTTTCCCAGGCTGGCCATCAGGTCACTTGGAGGTCCTGAAGACCCAGAGCCGAGCTCTCTTCTAAGAGACTGCCTATCTCAGCTTTGATGCGTTATAGGTTTATTTTACACTTCATTCCTAAAAGGCAACTTTGCAAATGCCCGAGAACTGTTTTCCCCAAGGATCTTCTATGTATGTCAGGCTTTAGATGCACACACATCACCCAACATGTAACAGACCCACTTGGGAGTCATTAATGAATGGCCCCATGGGGGCCACCTCCTCTCCTGGCTCCTACTAGAAGCCAAAGGTCTTTTCCACATGCCTAGGCACAACTCCAGTTCAGGTTTCTGAATTGCTGGCCCATCAATAGCCACACAGAAACCCACTGGTCAGACGTTAATATACAGCCTATCTGGGTACATACCTGCTTTCACACTCACATGCATACCCACTAGCAAGCGGGCATGACCAACTTCATAAAGCAGTTCTGGTTCCACGGTTTGTGATCACTGATCTGTTCATCAAGACAATACTCATGGAAGCTCGGACACAAGCTCTGACTCCTGGAAGCACCTCCCAGGTGATCGTTCATGGCAGAAGGGAATGGGAGCTAATTTCATGGGTTTTGAGAACCCCTTCCTGAGAGTGGCTACAGTCCATGGGGTCACAAAGAGTTGGACACAACTGAGTGACTTCACTTCCTGAGTGTGAGCCCTGTAATTCTGGAACCTGTCCCAAGATATCCAGTGGCACCTCAGACTCAGGTGTCCTGCTCTGTGAGGGAAGGAGGTTAGCACACAATCCAAATCCTTAGGCTTCTTTTCTGGAAGGAAAGAAGAAAGAGAGGGAGAAAGGAAGGAAGGAATACCTTTAAAACAACTCCTATTTGTGACCAATGTCTTACAAGCCTAACTGCAAACACAAGAGTAAGCAATTTGAAATAAATGCAAATACCAGAGCACAGACTAGTATTTCTCTCACATGAAACCTCAGCAATGATTATACTCTTATCAGAGCCTGGGTTTTTCTCTCCTGTAAGGCAGACCCACCAGGGGCTAACTTGTTCAACAAGGCTTTGAGCACCCCAGGCCCCAGCGGGGAGGCCCAACCGGTACAACCTGTTTTCTGTTTTCCCCCCATCCCTCTCCTTGGTCAAAAATGTTTAATTAGCTGGTTACCATAATTACTCTAGCTGGGGACCTTGCTTGTTCTCCTTCCCTGCTATTCCCACAGATCTGAAGGCTCCATCACTTCTGGGCCAGACAGACCTTTCCATCACAGCCTCTCTAGGCCTTTTTGTTTTTCTCTTTCATGCTCAGAACAACAACAACAACAAAAAGCCTGGGGAAAGAAATCATCCCTCCTTCTGCGTCTGGAAAAGACCCTATAACTATCTTTTCCCAATCAGGAACAAGTTTCCATGACAACCATGCTTCCGGATGCCACCAGTAACTTAGCAGGTAGTGTTCACATCAGATAGAGTTCTTTCCCAACCTCCGTGATTTCTGTATTTCACCATTGCCACAGGCCTCTAACGTGCCAGATGTCGGCATGAACTACATCTTAAAAGGGACTCTTTTCCTTTTTCCTTGCAAACATCAGCAAGACCCAAAAGACTGCGTGCTATTTTCCTTACAGTAATCATGAAAAAGCATGCCAAAAGGTTCAAAAGTGTACACGAAAGAAAACATGGGAAGGAGGGGAGCTTGAATAGGTGGATGGAGAATGGGCTGGGCCATGATGACAGCTGGGTGACTGACACCACGGTCAATGGTGTAAGTTTTGAGCTTAGAGCTAAAGGTCGGGAGGTATGATCCTGGCTAAGTCACTTATTTTCGCTGAGCCTCAACACTCCCTTTGTGAAAAACAGAAACTGAGACCCTTCATGCGGCTGTCTGAAAGACTGGATGGAAAAAAAATCAAAGACGAAAAAAGCACTTGTACACTGTTTGGCCAGTGGCTCAGGGGAAAAGAAACTGCCTGCCGTGCAGGAGACTCAGGAGATATGGGTTCAATCCCTGGGTCAGGAAGACCCCTGGAGGAGGAAATGGCAGCCCACTCCAGTATTCTTGCCTGGGAAATCCCATGGACAGAGGAGCCTGGAGGGCTACAGTCCACGCGGTCACAAAGAGTTGGACATGACTGAGCACGAGTTACTTAATGGTGTCTGGCACACAGTAGGAACTCAACAAAGGGCAATTATCATGTTGTTCTTCTTATGGTGAAGAACTTAATTGGAGAGAGTCTGAGCAAACAGCAACCACAATATTCTAACTGATGATTAACATTTTGCTGGTAGAGAGTAACAATATAAGCAGTAGATATCTGGATGTTATCTTAGCAACCTTTTCTCTTAAGCTATTAAGTTGTGTCTGCAATTACAGGAAGGAATATATTCATTTCCATTCCTAAGACTTAAGAGGATACACCTGGGCAATCTCCAGGGTTCATCTGAATCTCTCTATTTATAGTTCTGCCGAAGCTGTTTCATTTTGAAACAGAAGCAAGGGGGAAAAAAAGATTAACCATTAACATATTTGTCTGCTATTCCATATTCTCAACAGCAATCAGAATATTTCACTTCTTCTCCAGAAGGAAGAAAAATAAGAATAGGAATATTTTTATGATAATTTCATTGTTGCACAGTTCAAACCTCACATCAAAACCAGAATTCATACTGGAGCAAACAAATCAACACGCTCTTTACTGAACAAATTCCTACACTCCGGTTCCCCCCTGCCTCATCCTCAGTACCCTTAAAGAGCTGACAGGGCCCTCCACAACAGATGACACCAATGTGAACCTTTATTTTTAAACAATAAAACTATTTACATATTTTTAAAAAGCCTACTTCTGTCAGTGTGATGGACTATATGCTAGATAAACTCTCTATTAAGAACTGTTTAAGATAGTAAATAAAATGTTCTTTTAAAAAATGTGTTTCACAGTATAGATGTGCCTCAAAAAATTTAAAAACAGAACTATTATACAATTCAATGACCTCTCTTCTGGGTATATATACAAAGATAGAGAAATCCATGTCTTAAAGAGGCATCTGGGTTCCCACGCTCACTGCAGCATTATTCGAAATGGACAAGGTATGGAAACAATCTTAAGCATTCGTCAGTGAAGGGAAAAAGAAGACGTGGCACATATACAGTGGAACACAATTCAGCCTAAAAATGAAGGAAATCCTGCCATGTGCAATAACATGGATGAACCTGCAGGACAATGTGCTAAGCAAAATAAGCTAGACACAGAAAAAACAAGTACTGTACGATTTCACTTAGAAGCGGAATCTAAAAAAATTGAACTCACAGAAGCAGAGTAGAATGGTGGTTACCAGGGAAATGCGGAGATTTTGGTCAAAGGGTACAAACCTTCCCTCATGTAAAGTGAATTAGTTCTAGAGATACAATGTACAGTGTGGTGACTGTACTTAATACAGTATTATATACTTGAAATCAGCTAAGAGAATAGATCAAAGGTGCTTTCATCACACATAAAAAAAGTTTGTGAGGAGATGGGTATGTTAATTAGCTTGATTATTAGAATAACTTCACTATGTATACCAAAGTATCACACATTTTACATCTTAAATATACACCATTTTTATCTTAAAAATGAAAAATAAAGTGTTAAAATAGAAAAATAATATGTTTTAAATGCTCCTGGAGCTGGCAGAAAGATTAAAAAAATCTTCGAAGGCCAGAAACAATAAAACAAAACAAATTCCAGAAAGATAATTTGGTGATTGAGATAGAATATGTCATGGAAGCATCTGCCTATCCAGGTCAGCAAATATTTTTCTGTAAAGGGCCAGATCATAAATATTTTAGGTTTCAGAGGCCATACAGTCTCAGAGGCATCCACTCAACTCCAAGACTGTGGCGTGAAAACATTCACAGATAACATAAACAAAGAGCAAATGACTGTGCTTCAAAAAAGATTTTACTTATATAAACAGACAGCAGGCAGAATTTAGCCTGCAAGCCACAGTTTGCCAGTCCCTCAGTATAGCCTGATTTTTAGTGTTTGTCCCTCAAGAAAGAAGTCTGGTCGATGACATACTTGTCCCAGGTGACAGAATGATGTGGTAACGGTCCCAATTTCTTCACATCTCCCTGTAAACACACAGACTCCAGGCTAGACCATGTGACCTACTGTGGTCAATGGGACCATAGTAAATATGACACAGACACTTGAAAAGTACTAGCAGAATGGCGCTTGTTCTCTCTTACTGGTCCTCATCTCTGCATCCACCATCACATGAATTTACCCAGGCCAGCGTGCTGAAGACATACTCATCATCCTCATTACCCTAGGCAAGAAGAGGTGACGGCAGCAGCAATTGCCAGATATATGATGAAGCCACAGACGACCAATTAGCCCCCAAGGAACCCAACAGTCAACTGCAGTCCCATGAATGAACCCAGATGAAATCAGCAGAAGAACCATCCAGCTGAACTTAGTCTAAATTGCTGACCCACAGAATCATAAGGTAACAAATGATCGTTTTAACGATTACGTTTCAGGGTGATTTTTCTGCAAGAAAAGCTACATGGCACATTCTGTAGGAAGTCTATTGTTTTCTAAAAATATAAAGTGAAAGGTCAGCAACTTTATTTATTGAAATGGGCAAGAGAAAACTGAAAAAACGCACACACAATTTATTTCCATTTTGAAGATCCTGTCACCTGCCAGCAGGGACAAGTCCAGAAAGTCTTCCTACCTGAGCAGACTTCTTTATAAGTAGGATTGGGAGTATAGCCTCCTGCATAACCAACTTGAGTTGAATATACACCTTTCAGGGTCCAGAATTTCCTTTCAGCTCCCCAGAAACAGCCCATTCCTAAGAAAAACATGATACTGGTTAGTCCTTTATCAAAAACAAGGCAGTCATTGCATATCAGGAGCCCTGTCACACTAGGAAAAAGTTCTTCTTGTTATCTGGTAATCAAACATGAGTAAGAGGTTTTAACATCTAAAAAGAATTTTATTTACGGTTATTTTCGCAGAAAGTCTCTTTGCTTTTGTTACTGTTGTTCAGTCACTAAGGTGTGTCTCACTCTTTCAACCCCATGCACTGCAGCACGCCGGGCTCCTCTGTCCTCCACTATCTCCCCAAGTCTGTTCAAATTCATGTCCGTTGAGTCAGTGACGCTTTCTAATCATCTCATCCTCTTTGCTTTAGTGTGTAAAAACTTAAAAAAAAAAAAACTCAAATTTTAATAGCTGGTAACGTTATACCTTTTGAAATAATATAGCAAAAGGATAACTGCAGGGATGAATGATTTCCACACTCAGTTCATTATGGACTTGTCAAAACATAGTAAGTTGTAGGAACAGTAGAAATTTATTTAATGATCAGTATCCTGGTCAGGCTTTCTTTAAAAATTCTAACAAAGGAAGGTAACACTAAATTACTGATTTAAATGGAGAAACATCCCCCAGATCAAAACAGATTGACAAAGTATTTGATTAACAATTTCACATACGTGTTCAGTTTGAAATTTTTTTTTAATTCATTAGAAACTTTCTTGTGATATATCACTGCTCATCAAAAAGAACATTTTCTGAGTTCAATTACTGAATATGATAAATAAAGAAAGAGACAGAGGAAGGCAGGGAAAGAGAGTAACAAATAAAGGCACAAAAGTGGTTTTCCATTCAACTAGCACACATGTGCTCACACCAGCGGTTAGGTATTAGAGTCCTTTGAATATATGATGAAAACTAAGACCTGTCTCCCAAGAATACACATACTTACACTCATCTAAAATGTTATATTACACTTCCTTGTCTCCAGATAAAGAACCTGCCTTTTTCTACCATGAATTTCTAAACTTCCACAACTATTCTGTGGTCAATTTCTAGATGGAAACAAGATTACTACCTTACTCAAGTTTTATCTGGCTTTATTAAGTCATATACAATTAAAATATTGGGTAGAACAACAGTTATCAAATTAATATATGCCTCCTACTTTAATAATCACTAGATCTGTTAGATCTGATGACAGAGCTAAAAGAAAAATTAGAAGTTTAGTGAAATTCTTGACATTTGTTAATATTCTACTTTAAGAATTCAGAGCAACAACAACCAAAAACAAATGTGCATGATGTCATACATTATATAAAAACACACTTGCCAAATGTGATGGGAAACATACTAACCAAAAATAGGCTAAGTTAAAAAATATGATAGAGCCAAATGATGAAATTTAATGCAGTAAAAAGTTACTGTTGTTGTAACAATGCAATATGGAAATATGTATATAACTGCATCATAATTAACCCAAAGCTAAATTTAAAAGGGAAAAAGACAATTACAGGCGTGTTCTTATTATAACTATGAAAAAATATTCATACCAAAATAGACTAGAAAGAAATACATAAAATCATAATCATGATTATATTACAGTGGTGAGAATACACAAATATTTTTTTTATTTTTCAAGTTTTTATATAATAGGTTCACATTACTTTAAAAACAAAAATACACACCTTTTAAAAAGGAAAGCAAACGATTCAAAGAAAAAAATAAGCATCTGCATTGTTTGAGTTACACGCCACTAAATATCATTTTTTTTTCTGTTTTCAAGTGAATTGTTTGCTACTAGTGAATGTAACTGGGCTTCCCTGGTGGTTCAGATGGTAAAGAATCTGCCTACAATGCAGCAGTGAATATGACTAGGTATTTACTGAGTATTCCTAAAAATTGACCATCTTCAAGTCTCTGGAACAAGGATTCACTATTAATTTTATTTCATTGCATTTCTGAGATAAGGGGACTATATTAGTCAGAGTTTTCTGAAGAAACAGAACCAACAGGATTTAAACAGATCTATAGAGAGAGATTTATTATGAAGAATTGGATCCTAAGTTATGGAGGCAAGGAAGTCCCATGAGCTGCAGTCGGAAAGCTGGAGGCCCAGGAAAGGCATAATCTCAGTCCAAACCTGAAAGTCTGAGAGTCAGGGAATACAATGATACGAATCCCAGTCTAAGTTTGAAGGCTGATAACCAGGAGCACTGATGTTTGAGGGCAGGAGGAGATGGGTGTCCCAGCTCAGACACAGTAAATTCACCCTCCATCTCCTTTTTGTTCTGTTTAGCCCCTCAGTGGACTGGATGATGCCCACTTACACTGGTGAGGTTGATCTATTCCATGTACTGACTCAAATGCTAAGCTCTTGTAGAAACTCTCATGGACACATCCAGAAATGATGCTTTACCGGTTTTCTGGGCATCCCATAGCCAGGTCAAGCTGACACATAAAATGATCAGTCATGGGACTGATGAGAGGGAATCTCTGGAGAAGGATGGGTGAAAAAGGAGCTGGGCAGTATTACTGCATAGAAAAGGCCACAAAGCCATCCAAGAAATGGGCAGTGTGCAAGCTGAAGGCACCTTAGCTTCTGAAGTTTGGTAGTCTGTGGGGGTCACTGAATAAAATATTTCCGTATCTCACAGTGACTAACAATGATGGTATCAAAGAGTGCTGCACACTTTCAGTATTCTCCACACATAGTATGTTGCTATTGTTTAGTCACTAGGTCGTGTCCAACTCTTTTGTGACCCCATGGACTGTAGCCCTCCAGGCTCCATGGGGTTCTCCAGGCAAGAATACTGGAGTGGGTTGCCATTCCCTTCTCCAGGAAATCTTCCCAGAACAGGGATGGAACCCATGTCTCCCACACTGCAGGTGGATTCTTTACCGCTGAGCCACCAGGGAAGCCCACACATGGTATATAACGGGCTATTTTAGCAGCCACCTTACCCTGATCATTGTCTACAGTCCTATTGTCTATGGCCCCAGAGTCTAAATCTCCTATGTCTTCACTACATCCTCATGATACAGATTCATAAAACTTAAAATGACCAAACAAAAATTTATTGAAGGTAGAGAAATAGTTACCTCCCCCTTTTCGTTTATTGGGGATCAAGAAAAGAACTCTGATAGCAAGGAGAATGAACTGGCTCCATCTGGGCAAAGGTCTCCAAGACAGGTATGGCTGAACTAATGTCCCAGGGTATATAACTAAGGTTGATATTTCTAAAGAAGTATTTAACTTAGGATAGGGGTGGCTGTAAGAATAAAACTCCTTGAAGCAATCAGATGTTTTATCTAGTAGCTTCCAGTATAACCTAAGCATTCTTTTATTTGCCTTTGAGTATGTGTGTGTTTAAACAAATAAAGGTTTCTTAATGGCAGAATGTCTCAGAATTTATGGGTCTAGTAAGCAACATGAATATCACCTAAAATATGTTTTATTTAAAATATTTTAACCTTTTATTATAAATAAACCAGATACAGAAAAACCACATGCAACAAATGCAGAACTCAGTGTGTTAATATACTCGAACAGTCCAGTAACCACCACCCAGGTCAAGATTTAGAACTTTGCCATCCACCCCAGAAAACCCTCCTTACATCACACCCCAATCACAACTCTCTTCCCCCAAGGCTAACCACTGTCTGAATTTTATAGTATTTACTTACTGATGATTCTTTTATCATTTTATCATTCAAGGTATCTATCCTGATACTACAGTTTGGTCCTATTCATTTTAAAAATCTGATTATGTCTTTAAAGTTCTTTCAGTGGACAGGCTCCCACTCCATTCTGAAGAAAACACGAGCCACTTGACCTGCAGAATTTCCCACAGTGTAGATTTTGCCAATTGCATTCTCTCGGTGTAATTCAACTGTTCCTCATTATTTTCTGCAAATTTGCTGCTGGATCCAGAGGTGTGATCCACACTCAGATTTCATCCTTTGGCAAAACTATGGATGGTACTTCCCTCGTAGCTCAGCTGGTAAAGATTCTGCCTGCAATGCGGGAGACCTGGGTTCGATCCCTGGATTGGGAAGATCTCCTGGAGAAGAAAAGGCTACCCACTCCAGTATTCTGGCCTGGAGAATTTCGTGGACTGTATAGCCTATGGGGTCGCAAAGAGTCGGACACGACTGAGCCATTTTCACTTAACATTTTCACTTCACTATGGGTGGTACTATGGTATATTTTTAACTTTTTAAAAGTTTTTCCAGCTTTATTGGTATATAATTGACATATGACATGTAAGTTTACTGTACAGAATGTCATCACATACTTGACACACAAACATACTGTGAAATAATTAAAACAATAAGGTTAGTTAACACATTTATCACCTCACACGATTCCAATTTTTTGTAGTGAGAATATTTAAAACCTACTCTCTCAGCAACTTTCGATTATACAGTATTATTAGCTATAGTTACCATGGGGAATTAGATCCCCAGAATTTACTTATCACTAGAAGTTTGTATTCCCCACACACAAACTCTGGAAACCACCATTCTACACTTTGTTCCAATGAACGTGGCTGTTTCTTTAGATTCCAATATAAGTGAAATTATACAGTATTTGTCTTTCTCTCTATGACTTATTTCATTTAGGATAATGCCTGAAAGGTCTAGCGTGTTGTCACAAATGGCAGAATTCCTGTTTTTCATGGCTTTTTACGGTTTTTATAATTATTATTATAATCATAATAATTATTCCATTACTTTTGTGTACATATTTACACACACATCAGTAACACACCATTTTATCCATTAATCTGTTGATAACCACTTAGGTTGTTTCCATCTGTTGGCTATGATGGATAATGCTGAAATGAACATGGGAGTAGAGCTATCTCTTTAAGACAGTGATTTCGTTTTCTTCAGATAAATAACGCAGAAGTGGGACTAGTTGATTATATGGTAGTTCTACTTCTAATTTCTGAAGAACTTCCACACTGCTTTCCATAATGGCTGTACCAACTTACATTCCCACCAACAGTGCCCTAGGGTTCCCTGCTCTCCGATATATGGCACCAGCAGTAATGTTTCCGCTTTCATTTATAGCTTTGTTTATTTGAACCCTCTCTCCTTTTTACTCTCGGTTAGTCTGGCTAAAGGTTCGTCAATTTTGTTTTCTCTTTCAAGAAACCAACTCTTTGTTTCAATTATTTTTTTCTGTTGTCTTTCTACTCTCGATCCTATTTACTTCTGCTCTGATCTTTATTATTTCCTCCCTTCTGATAACTTTGGTCTTATTCTTTTTCTAAATCCTTAGGTTGTAAAGTAAGGCTGTTTCCTCAAGATCTTTCTTTTCCTTCAATGTAGGCACTCATCACTATAAACTTCCCTCTTGGAACTGCATCCTTCTATATGGATAACCAAGTATCCAAAATAAATGATTATTTATTAAATAATCTATTATTTCCTCATTTAGCTCTAATGTCATCTCTATCCTATATTGTTTTGATGATCCTGTTCATAACATATATTATGTTCCATTCATTTGTCTATTAGGAGAAGGCACAGGCAACCCACTCCAGTACTCTTGCTGGGAAAATCCCATGGATAGAGGAGCCTGGTAGGCTGCAGTCCATGGGGTCGCTAAGAGTTGGACACGACTGAGCGCCTTCACCTTCACTTTTCACTTTCATGTGTTGGAGAAGGAAATGGCAACTCACTCCAGTCTTCTTGCCTGGAGAATCCCAAGGATGGAGGAGCCTGGTGGGCTGCTGTCTATGGGCTCGCACAGAGTCGGACACAACTGACGCAACTTAGCAGCAGCAGCATTTGTCTATTTCTGTACCAATAACACACTTGTCTTCATTCATGTATTCAACCAATATTTATTCATTGCCCACCAGGTGCCAAGAAGTACTCTGCTGCTGCTGCTGCTAAATCACGTCAGTCATGTCCGACTCTGTGTGACCCCATAGACAGCAGCCCACCAGGCTCCCCCATCCCTGGGATTCTCCAGGCAAGAGTACTGGAGTGGGTGCCATTGCCTTCTCCAAAGAAGTACTCCAGGCACTTGGAATACGTGAATGAATGAAACAAAGATCCTAACTTTTACAGTGCTTATATTCTAGTGGCAAAAGACAGATAATAAACAGTATAAATAATAAATAAGCATGTGATGTGGCAAGTTAGAGGTAAGGAGCTATTTAAAAAAAAAAGAAAAGTAGAACAGGGTCAGGTGGATCAGGAGTGCTGGGGAAGGTGCAATGTTAAATAAGGTTTTGGGGTAGACCTCAAAGAGGCAGTAACCGCAACAAAGACTTGAATGCAGTGAAGAGGTCACCCACTCAGTTTTCTGGGGCACGGGGTGTTCTTGGAAAAGAAAAGCATCACCACAAAGGCACTAAGAACACGCCTGCGATGTCTGAAGTGGCAGGAAAGAAGCCAGGATGACGGGTGGAGTTGGCAGAAGCAGTGAGATACAGAGCAGTAAGCGGGGTCACACAGGGACTTGGGGGCTACTGTAAGGACTTTGGACTTTACTCTGAACGAAATGGATAACCATGGCTAAGTTTTGAGCAGGAGAGGGAAATGACATAACTCATGTTTTACGAGGTTCACTCTGGCTATTCTCTGCTGAGAGCAGAGTGGAGTGGACCAAGCAGAAAAGCAGGGAATGGTTAGGAAACCACTACTGTGATCCAAGTGAGAGACAAAGGTGGTTTACCCCAGAGAGCAGTCACACATCATGATCAGATCTGGGATACATTTTGAAGAACCAAAAGGACTTCCTGATAGCAGGGTTTGAGAGAAACAGAGAGGCAAGGATGACTCTAAGTTTACTGGTTTGAGTGCAGAACAGGGTGGGTGGAGCAGGTTTGTAGGGAAAGATCAGGGGTTGCAATCACTTGAATTTAAATGAGGCATCTTCATTTGGTAGAGCAAGTCTTCTTATCTCACACGTCTTCAAATTTTTCCTTGCTAGTCTTCACTCTTTCTGTCAACAAACATAATACAGCTGTCTATTTATTCAGGTCTTCTTGGATGTCCTTCAATACCATCTTATCGGTTTCTCCACAAAGGTCTTATATATTTTTATTACATATAGTTCTGTGTGTCTTAAGATTTGTGTCACAGAAAATAAACTTTCTATTATACCTTTTTATTGGTTAGAGCTGGGATATAGAAAACCCGCTGATCTTAATTTGCTTTTCATACACTCAGAAAACTTAGAGAACTCTCTTCCTAGTTCTAATGGTTTTACTCCACGTTCTCTTTGATTTTCTATATACTTCATACAAATGACAAATTTGTATCTCCCTGTCCAATCATTATTTTCCTTCTTTTATCTCATCCTGTTGCATTGGCTAGGACCTTCCACAAAGGCTGAATAATGCGGGTGATAGTCGAAAGCGTGATTGTTTCATCCTAATGCTAGTGAGAATGCTCCAACAAGGATGAGGCTTGCTGTAGGCTTTCGGCAGATATCCTTTTTCAGGTTAGGAACATTTCCTTCCATTCCGAGTTGTAAAGAGCTTTATGCCATGAATAAGTTTTGAGTTTTAACAATGCTTGCATCCTTTTGAGACGATCATAGAGATTCTAAATCTTTTAATCTCTCAAAGTAATATATCACACTTATAAGTTTTTCTGAACCATCCTTCAATAAACCATACCTACTCATAATGCATTTTAATATGAAAGAAATACTTTTATGAATACTTCAATGTTTTCATTTATGTTTGTAAGGAAAATATGTCATAATTTTATTTCCTTGTACGACCTTGTCCACAATTAGAATCAAGGTTATATTGGCCTCATAAAATGGATTGTTAACATTTTTTTTCTTTTTTCTCCTATTTAACACTGCATCAGAAAATTTTACTTGGTCCTTGGCGTTATAATAAACCTTTCTGAGCCATCCAGACCTGTGTCTTTGGAGAGGAGAGGGGAGGCATTAGGAAAAACTTTAATTGCTTCACTGCTATGAGTTTATTCAAGTGGTCCTATTTCTATTTCTGTTTTTAGACATTTTCATCATAGAACAAAATTTGGCTTTCAGTGATTCCTCCCCCCTTTTTTTGGTTTTCTACATCTGCTCTTTCTTTCAATTATCTTGTTTTACAGTTTACTTTTAGTCTGTTCCTTTCCTAGTTTCTTGATATGAATACTTAGGTTGTTTATTTTCAAGTGTTCTTGTTTTCTGATAAACGTCTTTAAAGCTGTACATTTTCCTCTAAGTTTTGCTTTACATGCATCCCACATACTTAAATATGTGGTACTTTCCTCGTCACTCTTTTTTAGATATTTTATAATTTCCAAGTTATTTCCTTCTAACTCAGGATTACTTAAGGTTATAAAATTTAGCTTTCGAACATATGGCCTCTTTTTTACATTGTCTTTTAATTTTTTGCATCGCACTTAGAGAACATGGTCTTTATTGTGTTCTTCCGAGATCTGTTGAGACAGGTGAGCCTTGGAGGCTTAGAGCATAAGAGGCGTCATTTACAGAACAGAACAAAACGACTCTTTAAAGAATATTTTATCTTTGGGACTTCCTTGATGGTCCGGGGTAAAGAATCCACCTGCCGATGCAGGGACACGGGTTCAATCCCTGTTCTGGGAAGATCCCACAGGCCGTGCAGCAACTAAGCCTGCACATTGCAACTACTGAGCCTGAGGGCCACAACTAGAGTCCAAGCACCACCACGAAAGATCCCGCGTGCCGTAACTAAGACCTGATGCAGCCAAATAAATAAACAGAAACTATGTCTCTTAAAAAATAGTACATGTGTAGTGACCCATGTTTCTTTCACATTTTATCCAAATGCTCCCTCTCTTCTAACTCTTTTCCCTACCGTAAGACATTACTCAGAACACAGCCATGTTCCCAGTCATTTCCAGAGCTACCTCCATGAGCAGGATCTCAGAAAGTCAGACAGGACAGCAGGAGCGACACAGCCATCCCACTCCTGAGGTCACAGGCTCCCCCTCTTTCTCAGCTCCTTTACAGTTTGACAGCTCAAGCTCACAAAGTCACTTTGCCTGTTTCAACTTGCTGTAAGGTCCACATTTACACTTGCCTTTTCATGCCTTTAAAGCAGCCTTTTTCTATTCAAACCACGTATCATCTATTTGGAAATGGCTCTGAACCCATAGGTCTAACCCCTGACCACCCAGCTAAGAAAGCTTTAGAAAGATGCATTTCCAGCACCCTACTGCGTTATCTCCACCTGGAAGGCCCCCTGACATCTTGAATTCAAAACATCTAATACTTAATTGACCAACCAAGCCAGCATCTTGTTTTGCTGTCTCTGTTTTAACGATACTGGCATTTTCCTAAACCCTTAATAGGAAATCTGGGAGTCACTGCTATTCTTCCCTTTCACTTGTCTCAGCCTCAGCAGTTTCCTGGTGTCCAGCCCCTCACACTGTCACCCCTTTGTCACCACCATCCTAGTTCCGATCAGCTGCTGCCTCTTCAACTGACCTCCCACCTCAGCTTTGCTCACTTATCCCACCGCTTTCAAATCAATTTCCATCACAGACACTTTCAAATTTGTCCTTTGTCTTTTTCAAAATCACGAATAGGTAACATGTAAGAATCTTGGGACTTGCCAGATGGTGCAGTGGAAAAGAATCTGCCTGCAATGCAGGAGCCACAGGAAACTCAGGTTCAGTCCTTGGATTGGGAAGATCCTGATAGTTTACGGTGAATGGTGTCGGATTTGTGATCTCCAAAGAAGATTTAACTTCAGGACCAGGGACCAGGCTTGACCACTCAAGAGCTTTCGTACAGCAGAGTTTTATTAAAGTATAAAAAGGGACAGAGAAAACTTCTGACATAGACATCAGAAGTGGGGCAGAGAGGGGCCCCCCTGATAGTTTTAGCAAGCTCTTTTATGTCTGTTAGAAAGTTATTAATCAGATAAGAGAGACACCTCAAGGCTGATGGAGTTTCATTCACCAGGCCCCTCTCCCACAATATGCATTTTTGAGATAGGATGGCACGAGGTGTGTCATCCGCCAGCCATAAAACAATTGATATGAATGGTTTGTTGAGCTATTATCAGCAAAAGTTAGTCTTAGGTGGAACCATTTTGAAGAAAGGCAAATTCAAAGCAAATACATAGTTTCATTAATATAGCTTAATATAGTTTCATTAATATAGCTTAAGAAAAACATTTCCATAAGAAAAATGCATTGGTTAGCTCAAGGTTTGAGAAAAGTTAAGTTCAGGTGGAACCAGGTGTCATCATAGCAACACAGAATTTTAAGAGACACTTGCAGCCTATTTCCTCCCTTTGGATACCCCTGGCCTTCCTGCCTGTTAACCTCTTAACCACCTGGAGGAGGGCATGGCAACCCACTCCAGTATTCTTGCCTAGAGAATCCCATGGACAGAGAAGCCTGGCCAGCTACAGTCCTTGAGGTCACAAAGAGTCGGACTCAACTGAGAGACTGAACACACACACACACCATATTAAATTCAGTAAGATGCTTTACTTATTACAACTTTTACTTGAAAACTATACAATTTTAACACACCTTCTGATAGTAAAGAAACCATATAGCAATCAGAATCTGATTGATATTATCAGTGTCTGGTGACACTTAATCACCTTCTGTCTACGTCATTCCTAACACTGCTTTAATTTTATTAAGTATTCTTTGCAGTCTCGTCCCACATTTAAAACATGTCCATATAGACACATCTGCCACACTGTGCTGCTGTTTCCATGATGAATGCAGCCAGAGGACTTTAGACATGTTGCTGTGTTTCACCCTCTACCCTGGGAATAGCCTCTGAAGAGCAGTAGATCTTTATTCACCAACAGGATTCAAGAATGAGAATTTCAAGGTTGTAAGGGACCTGATCTCTCACATAGCTTAAAGGCCCTGCTGGTATTTTTTTTTTTAAGATTTTTTTTTTAATGCAGACTATTTTTAGAGTCTTTATTGAATCTGTTACAATACTGCTTCTGTTTTATGTTGTGGTTTTTTTTTTTAGCCCCAGGGCATGTGGGATCTTAGGTCCCCAACCAGGGATAGAACCTACAACCCCTGCATTGGAAAGCAACGTCTTAACCACTGGACCACCAGGGAAGTCCCGAGACCCTGCTATTAATATCATCAAAATATTCCTCAGCACCATGGCAAACAGTTCAACTGCCATTAACCTTGAAGCAGTCCAGTCTCCCCCTGCAGATCTAACAACATTTAGGAAGCTCTTTCCTCCACTAAGCCAAAACCCTAGAGTGCTCCCTCCTTCGCTCTGATCCTCTCCTGTGAGGTCATACAGGACAAATTTAGCCCCTCTTCCTCCGGACAACTTTTCAACCCTTTGGCCATCTGAAGGCTCTGGTAACTCCATGCACCTCCTCTTGTAAGCTGATTACAAGCATCTCCATCTGTTCCTCATTACACATATTTCTGCATCCGCTCACCATGTGCTTTCCTCAGAGTGTGCACAGTGTCTCACAGTGGGCCCCTTCAAGGACAGTGGCGCCACAACCACTCCCCAGGATTGGGCTGATGAGGCAGTGGTGCCCTGGACAGGATGACCCTGGCCATGTCAGCACCGGAAAGCCTATAGCTTTCACCAACCAGCTCATTGGGAGCATCATGGTCCTCCCAGCTGCTGGTAATCAAGTGGTTGCTAGCTGGACTAGAGGAAAATCAATGATGGATCGACAGCAGCACTTCGATTCAGGAGAAGCACGCTCTTCCTGAGGAGGTGAACACAAGGCTGAAGACCAAGCCAGGTTAGAGTGAGCGGTCCATTTTATCAGGGCCTGACAAATATGCTCAACAGCTCGCCTGGGGCAAAGAAAAGAAAACCTTAAGAAAAAAAAAAAATAGCATTCAGTTTTCCTAGGAAGCAACCTTTAGTATTTCTCTATTTCCTGGAGATGTCTGTTCATGGGCCCTGCCTTCTCTAGGCACTTGCAATTTTGTTTTTCCTTCTACAGTGGGTGAGAAATTGATGGAATTTCAGTGAACAAATGAACACGACATTTGCCAGTGGGTGCTGATCAACACAGCAGAAGGCCTTCAGTTCGAGCTGAATCCTAAGAGAAAATGTAGGACATGTGGAGGCAGAAAAGAAATTTCAGAAGAAGGAATTTTCCTGAAAGGCCGCCCAGATACTCTGCAACCACAAAGTACAATGGGACCCTCTTCTTATCTTTTCTGAGAAACAGAAAAACATTAAAGGGAGGCTCAGGTCAGCCTGGATCATTCCACTTCATCAAGAAGGAATGGTATGGTACAGTTGGTAGGAGAGCTGGTAAAAATCATCTCTATGGTTCCTGTTGCTCTTAAGATAAAGCGCAATTTCCTTAACCTGGCTAACTGGGTGGGTAGTGAGGCCAGCTAACAACAATGAGGATTAAGTTTAGCAGAAGAAAGAAATTATTATCTATTGGGTGCCTACTATGATATGGCCATTGTGACTCTATAAAATGCACATAGTCTATACCACTGAGACCTGCCTTGTGAGAAAGTTATCCTTATTTTCATTTAATAAATGATGATTCCAGGATGCAGACTGTAATGATTTCCTAGTGAGAAGTAGAGCTAGGATCTGAACCCAGGTCTGAGTCCATCTCAACACACTGTCACCATGGAACCAGGGAAGGAGGAACAATGCCTCCTAAAAGGAGGTAAGAGAGCGAACTGGGAACAAGGTGGCCTTTAGAGAAGCAGACCCTCCCCACTGTATACTCATCCATGTTTATTAATCTTTGTTGTTGTTTTTCCCTCACTAAGTCTTTACGCCCATGCAAAACTTTATTCCTTGGTCCTGATTTGAGCCTTGCGTTTGACCCTCCAGTTTTGGCATTTATTTTGACTACCCCCCAATAATATTTCATCAAACTTATGGCTATTATTTCCTCAAATATGTATTTCTGCCCCAGTATCTCTCTCTGGGCTCCTTCTGACACTCCAATTACACATACATTAGACCAACTAACATGGTCTCATAATCATCAAGGCTCTCTTCATTTTTTAAAATTATTTCTTCTCTCTGTCCCTTTGTATAGATAATTTCTATTGACTTGTCTTCAAGTTTACTGATCACTTCTAATGTAAAGTCCAATCTCCGGTTAAGATAATCCAGTAATAGCTCTTTAAATTGCAGATGTTGTGTTTTTCAGTCCTAGAAATTCTGTTTTATTTTTTATAGTTTACATTTCTCTGCTGATACTACTCTATTACCCCACTCTGTCCATCTTTTTCCTGTAAATTGCTTCATGTATTTATAATATCTATTTTAGGTCCTTGTCTGCTAATTTAAACATTGGACTCATCTCTGGGTCTGCTTCTATTGACTTTTTTCCTTTAACTATTAATCTCTTTTGTTTGTTTCTTTCTATTACTCCTTCCTTATGGAATGTTTCCCACTGACTTACAGGTACTCTAGCCACCCTTAGACTTCCCCTTCAGCCTAGTAAGGGAGACACTTTCTATGTGCCTGCTTGCTCTTACTCTTTTAAATAAGCAACTGTGAACATGTGGAAGTGCCCTCAGGGGAAAAGATGGTTCAGTGTTGTGCTTACCAAGTTTGTTTCTCTTATTTCAAGAACTGTGTTCCCTCCAGGTTCTGCCCAGAGCCATATATGGATGCTCTTCAGTAGCTCAGATGGTAAAGAATCTGCCTGCAATGCAGGAAACCTGGGTTCGATTCCTGGGTCAGGAAGATCCCCTGAAGAAGGGAATGGTTACCCACTCCAGTATTCTGGAGAATTCCATGGACAGGGGAGCCTAGCGGGCTATAATCCATAGGGTCACAAAGAGTTGGACATGACTAAATGCCTAACACACACACATAATGGTTTTACAATATTGTGTTAGTTACTGCTGTATGACAACATGAATCAGCTATACATATATACATATGTGTATATATACACACCCTCTCAGACCTCCCTCCCATCCTTTGAGGTCATCATAGAGTACTGGCTAAGCTCCCTGTGCTATATTTTCTTGCCCTTAAAATTAAAAAAAAAAAAAAACTGTTGCATTGGGCATACAAATTTCATTCATAGCAATTACGTTACTTTTATTTATTTACTTATACACAGTATTATTCCAAAAGAATTTGAGACAACTTACCAAAAGAACATATTAAATAATAATAAAAATAAAATGAGACAAAAAATGAGTCAGTAAATAGCTCCCCTTCTTGAATCTCAAAATGTTTGGCAGTGAGAACCACAGACAGTTTTACCTACTCTGTCTGTGAAAACTGGAAAGCAGAGAAAGCGCACTCTGATAAATATGTCTCCTGTTACCTCCAACACACTCACAATATTAAGCCAAAAACATTAAAAAGAGCTCCAGGTGAGACAGCCCAGCTGTTAGACTTTGCAGTGGGCAGCATTCCTGAGAGGGCTTTGTCACTTCTTGGATCCTCATACATTTTCATCATTTTGGTATTCTTAAAGCATGTCACCTCTAGAAGCAAGCCAGCCCTGAGCCCTTAGGCCCTCTCTGGAGTTGATTTTACACCCTGGCTGTGGAAGTTCAGGACTGGGACATGCCCGAGAGCATCTGGTCACAAGATCTGGGGAGAGAACTGGACGGAAGACGGTGCCCCTCAGATCCAGCTTTGCTGGAGACATAACCTTCTGCCACCTGACCACGTGCCTTTTTCTTTGTTTTACCCAAATCTGTTGAGGCAATCTGTCTACCGTGATTGTATTTTCAAATGTTTGACCAAATGGTTACAAATTTTAATAAGTTGATTAAATGCCCAAGTGAAAATGGTCATTCAGTCCAATTAAAGAGGTTTCCATCACTTGTTAAATCACTTTTGACTTAAGCAACTATACTTATGCTTCTGACTCAGAAATATACATTTAATCCATGTTCAGATACGTGGAGCAAAACGGTAAACGTAGGGAAAAAAATGAAGTTGCTTTCCTAATCAACTGGAGGTCGAGGTAACCAAATTGTTGATAAAGGGAAGTTTCTTTTTTTAGAAATATTCTAGGCCATAAATAAAGGGAAATGCAAGAATTTAAATACCACCATCTTGCAGCTTCTAATAAAATAACAGATTAAGACAATGATCATTAGGGGCCGCTGACTTCACCAAAAGAGAGAGAACTGGTTATTCAATGCCTCCTGGATGCTTACACACCCCACCTATGGATTCTGATCAGTCTTCTAATTTATGATTTGCAGAAAATACAGAGGCTTTAGAAGCATGTTCATGCAATCCAGGCTGAAGGAGACAGTACCAGAATAAATGATCTAGTTTTTTTAAACAAATTATAAGGAAAAATAGATAGAAGGGCGAATTTATAGACTAACAGAGACTAAATCAATTGCAGTATATGGACTCTCTTTGGATCTTGATTCGAAGGGATGGTTTGAAAAACCATATATAAGACAAGAGTAGAAATGCGCACTCATGGGATGTTTGATGATATTATGGAACTATCGTTTGAGATATGATGATAGCACTGTGGTACGTTTTCTTAAAATCTGCTCTTAGCAAGAGACATGTGCCTAACTGTTCCTGGATGCAGTGACGTGACACCTGAGATCTGCTGTGAGACAACCGGGATGGAGAAGAGACTGTGAGTAGGGACAGACATGAAGCACGTTAGCCCTGAGTGATGACTGCTGAAGCTGAGTTAGTGAGGCTTCACTACATTAGTCTACTTTTCCACATGGTTGAGATTTTTCATAATAAAGGATGAAAATTTAGATATTTTTTAAAACTCCACTGAAAGAAATAACAGTGCCCAAGCTCAGTCACTCAGCTGTGTCTGACTCTCTGTGACCCCGTGGACTGTAGCCCGCCAGGCTCCTCTGTCCGAGGGATTCTCCAGGCAAGAATACTGCAGTAGGTTGCCATTCCCTGCTCCAGGAGATCTTCCCCACCCAGGCAACGAACCCGGGTCTCCTGCATTGCAGGTGGATTCTTGACCGTCTGAACCGTCGGAGAAGCCCATCACCTAACTCCAAAGATGTCCGTGAATTCTGAATTCTTCAGGGACTTCTCTGCAACTTTTGGCCGGAGGGTGTGCTTACTTTCTGGTTCTTACAAGTGTTCCACGTGGTTGGGGTTGATGGATATGTGATCTCCAGACCAGTCAAGGCTTATTTTATCAGACACTATTTGACCCACTGCTTCCTACCATGGGTGCAGTTGATTTCTCCAGACACAGAAATCCCCACCCACCTCCAGCTGCCATGCTCTCACCTTTCCTACCCCAGGATGGGCGTCTCCGACACGTCTGTGCCTTCTGGACCAGGACCAGGGCCAGGACAATCCTGGGCAGTGCCACACACAACAAAAGAAATTTTCAACAAGGGACTTTGAAAAATCTCTCCCCGCCTTGCCCCTGTTATTAGACTTTTCCATACTCAAAAAGTAAATGAAAGCTGAGATCATTACACACATGCAAAAGATACATAAAATAAAATGTGTCTTAAAGCATGTCTCCACATGATCAGCTACATGTCCCTTAAAGGTGTTTCAGATTACCCTGGGGAAGGCCTTTTGGCTTCCCCAAGTGCCGCCTCACTTCAGAAGTTCGCGCCAGTGAGCAGCCTGCTGTTCTAACTGTCTTGTGAATTTAGATTGTTTAGTTAATTATAAACACATTTCAAAGTCATTCTTTCTGGCCTTTTTCTTGGAATGAGTGACTGCCGCTCCGCAACCCACAGAATGGTCTTCCATAGTTTTCAGTCAAGGTTCAGCGAGAAATATGCCACACCGGGATTTGATTATTTACCAACATAATGTTGGATCCTGGCCAATGAGACACCAATATATTTTTCCTTTGAAGTCTGACATATTGCCTGCTGCTTTCAATGCTGTGTTCTTGGCCAGGAGACAAAATAACTGTGGCTGTTTCAAAAATCACCTCTGATTCAAGTCAGGGTGGGGAGGGGGGTGCAGATATCTTATGATTGGTTCATCTTACAGACAATGAGCTCTTCTCCTTCAGAAGGTATGTCCCCCAAGGTGGGGCGTGTCTATGGGCCTCTGACAGCCACTGGCCCCTACTCTGGGATCAGTCCTCACACACAGCTAGTTGGGAAAGAGTTTAGCAAATTCTTGGCTCTGTGGCTAGAAACAGAGAAATGTAACAAGATCACAGTACATTCTCATGATGTCTTGGGTTGTCTTTTGCTTCCTCTTGAACAGGTTTTGTAGTAGGTTGAGTTCCCAGAGTTATCTCTGCCAGAATCAGTTCAGTTCAGTCGCTCAGTCGTATCTGACTCTTTGTGACCCCATGGACTGAAGCATGCCAGGCTTCCCTGTTCATCACCAACTCCCAGAGCTTACTCAAACTCATGTCCACTGAGTTGCTGATGCCATCCAACCATCTCATCTTCTGTCATCCCCTTCTCCCACCTTCAATCTTTCCCAGCATCAGGGTTTTTTCAAATGAATCAGTTCTTTGCATCAGGTGGCCAAAGTATTGGAGCTTTAGCTTCAGCATCAGTCCTCCCAAAGAATACTCAGGACTGATTTCCTTTAGGATTAACTGGTTTGATCTCCTTGCAGTCCAAGGGACTCTCAAGAGTCTTCTCCAACACCACAGTTCAAAAGCATCAATTCTTAGGCGCTCAGCTTTCCTTATAGTCCAACTCTCACACCCATACATCACTACTGGAAAAACCATAGCTTTGACTAGACAGACTTTTGTTGGCAATGTAATGTCTCCGCTTTTTAATATGCTATCTAGGTTGGTCATATCTTTTCTTCCAACGAGCAAGCATCTTGTAACTTCATGGTTGCAGTCACCATCTGCAGTGATATTGGAGCCCCCCAAAATAAGGTCTGTCACTGTTTCCACTGCTTCCCCATCTATTTGCCATGAAGTGATGGGACCAGATGCCATGATCTTAAGTTATCTGAATGTTGATCTGCCAGGCTGGGGGGGGGAGCCTAAAACCCAGAATAACCTTAAGAATTCACTGAGCTACTGCTGTTGTTGTTTGGTATCTATCATTTCCTGACCACTACAGCCTCTCATTGCAGAATTTTACCTCTCATCAAACTGCCTAGATGGGGGTTTCTAAATGATAGCATCAAAGAATTTACAGTTAGAAGTAATTTTTTTCAAAATGGTTTAACACGCTGAAACAAAGACAATTCTCATTAATTGAGAAGAAAACCTCTTAAAAGTTATTTACTTCCACTTCCCAACTATGTAGAATTGATTTCTCATTTGAAGACCTCTACTGATGAAGTGAAACTGCAAAACTTTGGCCACCTCATGCGACGAGTTGCCTCACTGGAAAAGACTCTGATGCTGGGAAAGGTTGGGGGTGGGAGGAGAAGGGGACGACAGAGAGTGAGATGGCTGGATGGCATCACCGACTCTGTGGACATGAGTTTGAGTGAACTCAGGGAGTTGGTGATGGACAGGGAGGCCTGGCATGCTGTGATTCATGGGGTCATGAAGAGTCAGACACGACTGAGCGACTGAACTGAACTGAACTGAACTGATGAAGAGTTCACTACCCTACATCACTGGACAATGTGTGTTAGTTGCTCAGTTGTGTACGACTCTGTGCAACACCATGGACTGTAGCCCACCAGGCTCCTCTGTCCATGGGATTCTCCAAGCAAGAATACTGGAGTGGGTTGTCATGTCCTCCTCCAGGAAATCTTCCTGACCCAAGGATCAAACCCGCATCTCCTGTATCTCCTGCACTGCAGACGGATTCTTTATCCACTGAGCCACCAGGGAAGCCCCATTGGACAGTACTAGTACAATATTAGAATTGCAAAGGTATAATCAGATAATTCCCCATCTCTTACTTAAGTGCTATAAGCCAGGTATAAATATGAATTAACTGTTCATTTCAGGTCATTCAAAAGAATATAACAACAGCCAGGTATAAATATGAACGAACTATTCATTTCAAGTCATTTAGAAAGAATATAACAACAGCCAGGTATGCTGAGTAAAATCTTGAAAGTTAGTGTAACTACTGGTATTGATGCTATGTGGCACATAATGTAAGGCTACTGCATTGGAATTTTTCACTTATTTCCTTTTCTATCTCTAAGTTCATTATTTTTCAATGCAACTTTACTCAATGTGTATTTATTATTCTTGGCACAATAGCTTATAATACACACTCTCATTAGGATTCTTTTGTGTGTGTGTGCGCGCGCGCATGTGTGTGTGTGTGTGTGTGTGTGTGTGTGTGTGTGTGTGTGTGTGTATAGCAGTGCTTTATGGTGACCTAAATGTGAAGGAAATCCAAAAAAGAGGGGATATGCAGCCATGAAATTAAAAGACGCTTACTCCTTGGAAGGAAAGTTATGACCAACCTAGATAGAATATTAAAAAGCAGAGACATTACTTTGCCAACAAAGGTCCATCTTGTCAAGGCTATGATTTTTCCAGTTGTGTATGGATGTGAGAGTTGGACTGTGAAGAAAGCTGATCGCCAAAGAATTGATGCTTTTGAACTGTGGTGTTGGAGAAGACTCTTGAGAGTCCCTTGGACTGCAAGGAGATCCAACCAGTCCATTCTAAAGGAGATCAATCCTGGGTGTTCATTGGAAGGACTGATGCTAAAGTTGAAACTCCAATATTTTGGCCACCTCATGCAAAGAGTTGACTCACTGGAAAGACTCTGATGCTGGGAGGGATTGGGGGCAGGAGGAGAAGGGGACAGAGAATGAGATGGCTGGATGGCATCACCGACTCGATGGACATGAGTTTGAGTGAACTCCAGGAGTTGGTGATGGACAGGGAGGCCTGGCGTGCTGTGATTCATGGGGTCACAAAGAGTCAGACACGACTGAGTGACTGAACTGAACTGATATGTATACATGTGGCTTATTCACTTAGCTGTACAGCAGAAAATAACACAATATTATAAAGCAACTACATTCCAATAAACATTTTAAAATGAATAACATGTTTTAACAGCACCCTTTCACTCTTAAAAGTATCTGAGTTTGGATAATAAGTGTTACGATCAAGTATTGAACTCGAAAGTTTTAAAAATCTGTATCTCACTTTTTCAGATTGCACTAAAACTCTTCACATATTAAGGCTGGCGCCCCAACCCCTGATTTCTCTGCACTCTTCTCAATGAACAAATTCCTATCTTATTTGGAAATGATAACGGTTCCTGATGATGGAGTACCTTGAATAAACTGAATACCTGTTCCATACTTGAGAATGACCACTACAGGGAGGCAGGGGCTCGTGCTCTTTGCCTGGGTGGAGGGGCCCCCTGTTCACTTTCATTAAGATACAAAGAGCTGGAGAGGACCCTTCAAAGTCAGCCACAGCATGTGGCCAACTGTCATGTGGATGTCCCTGTGCCAGAGGAAGCACTCCCTTTACTTGACCAGATCTCTTTCATCTTTGGGTGCCTCAGTTTTTCCTTCTCTAAAAGCGCCCAGTGATGCCCACTTCACAGGGCTGTGGTGTGATCAAAGGGCTGGCTGCCATTGGGCACTCAGCCGCCAGGAACAAAGACACTCAGTAATTGCAAAATGTTCGGGTCCACTTCTCCGGCCTGTGAAAAAGGGGCTCCCACTGACTTGAAAGAGAGCAACACACACAGACGAGGAGAAGCCCACCGGGAGAGCAGGCCTATTACCTTCATTATCATTGTCCTAAAGTGCGGAGGAAAGAAAAGAGCCATGAAAAAGTTAAAGAACAGTGATCACAGAAAAATAAGACAAGGGTAAAGCTAACTGGGCCACAAAAGAGAGCCTGAAAAAAATGAACGTCTTGTCTTAAAAATAATCTTTGAAGACTGCATGCCAAAAACAGCTTTTAAGGAACTGTCCATACATTATCTGGTCACTTGACATAATAACACATTCACACATTTCTTAGAATGAAACCTGCCCTTGACCCTCACTGCACCCTTCTTTATATCACCCATCCTAAGCTAAATGCTAATGGGTTAAATTTAAAAGTTTCTATTTAGACAGCATTCTGTAAGGTATATTCAAATGATTAACTGATAGATAATGAAACGGGAATAGCTGATACTCTCTTGGCATAAAATACTAAAGCCTTCCCAGGCTAAAGAATGAGTGTGGACGAGTACACAGTGCCACCGTTGCTTTGGTGACCTCACAGGCAAGTTGATATAAGACATTCTCCTGCACATTAATGCCTGCTACTAAGATCAGATGGGGGGAAATGATAAATAGTAGGAGATGTCACTCCAAGTGGTGTTTTCCCGGCAAAAGCTGTGTCTCAAGAGTCCTTCAGAGCACTCTGGAAATGCATAGAAATTCACAAATCAATTTGCTAAATTGACTTGGCTGGAAATCATGCTTTTGTGCATGGATGATCTAGCCGAAAGGCAATTCTGACTCTCCCAGACTCTCCCAGGACTCCTGTAACCAGAGCCAAGTGTCCGGGGACATGGGGAAAAGAGTGTGGACTTCCGGTCAGTTAGACCTGGGCTCACATTCGAGCTCCATCATCTCTCTGGCTGAGGGACTTGTGATAAGTCATATGAGCTCTCTGAGAAGGGGATAATGTACTCTGACCAGCTTTACAAGGTACTGTGAGGACCAAATGCCCAAGCCGTGTCAAGAAGCTGCAGTTACTCTTACTTTTTCAGAACAACTATAAGTAACCTGAATGACAGAACCCCACCCCAAAACCCATCCACTCCCCAGCGCAGGCCAGGCGGACAAGTTACATCAAGAGAGGACAGTTTTGAAAGCACAAATATCAAATGTTTGCTTGCAGTTAACCAAAGCAGGGGCCTTCATTTAAGCACCTGGAAGAGGCAAACTGCAGTTCTAATAAAGCAAAAGTCCTCAGATGTCAGGGGATGTTATTCTGGTTTACAATCTGTGTAATTCTGCACTGGTAGAGGTTAGGTACACGATTTGTTTCTTTTAAAAGCACACCCCTTGGCCATTCACAGTGGGCTTCCCAGGGAGGCTGCAGCCAGATGAGCCTATGGCCCGGAGTGCAGAAGATGCGGAAGCCAAGGGGAGAGTCTCAGAGTACTCCATCAGCCTCCCCACCCCACAGCTGAGAGAACTGAGGCCAGGAGCGGGGGAGCTGCTGGCCAGCCAAACAGTGAAGGCCTTGGGTTAGGGTTTTCAGGGAAGGCACTCCAAAGCAAACCTTTCACAATCGTACAGTAATAATAACCTCGCTACAGAGCTTTATGCACTGATAGTTTCAATTATGTGCCCAACAACATTATCAGTCCTTTGGGAGAGAGTCTTTCCTAAAATATCAGGATAGGAGGAAATCTAAGACCAGTCAGTCTCATTTCGCATTTCCCAGTTCGACATGGAACCTAGCTTCTAACCTAGTTTCTGGGGTTCACAAAGCTAAAAGACACCGAAAGAGCCCTTTGAACAATTATATGACTCCTGTCGTCCCCTGGTAACAGACACTCAGCTTGGCCTATAACTTGAGTAAAAATGCCAAAAGCTGATCGCCGAAGAATTGATGCTTTTGCACTGTGGTGTTGGAGAAGACTCTTGAGAGTCCCTTGGACTGCAAGGAGATCCAACCAGTCCATTCTAAAGGAGATCAATCCTGGGTGTTCATTGGAGGGACTGATGCTAAAGATGAAACTCCAAAACTTTGGCCACCTCATGCGAAGAGCTGACTCACTGGAAAAGACTCTGATGCTGGGAGGGATTGGGGGCGGGAGGAGACAGGGACGGCAGAGAATGAGATGGCTGGATGGCATCACCAGCTCGATGGACATGAGTCTGGGTAAACTCCAGGAGTTGGTGATGGACAGGGAGGCCTGGCGTGCTGTGATTCATGAGGTCGCAAAGAGTCGGACACGACTGAGCGACTGAACTGAACTGAACGTATTTTCTCAGAGGAAACTCAACAAATCAAATAGTGAGCATACATCTTATAGTAATAATTAATGCAAGGAGATCAAATCAGTCAATCCTAAAGAAAATCAACCCTGAATATTCATAGGAAGGACTGATGCTGAAGTTAAACCTCCAATATTTTGGCCACCTGACACAAAGAGCCGACTCACTGGAGCCGACTCTTTCCCTTCTTCTGGGAAGACTGAAGGCAAAAGGAGAAGGGGGCGACAGAGGATAAAATGGTTAGACAGCATCGCCGACTCAGGAGACGTGAATCTGAGCAAACTCCAGGAGATAGTGACGGACAGGGGAGCCTGGCGTGCTCCAGTCCATGTGGTTGAAAAGAGTCAGACACAACTTAGTGACTGAACAACAACAAATGCTTTTTTCTACAAAAACCAGATACTCCATTTAAATTTCTGGGCATAATAACTTCTAATTACTGACCAGTATATTTTAAAAGGTGACAGCCCACACAGAGCAAGATTTACAAACACCTGGGCAGAAGTGGATCCCTGTTTCATAACTCTCCAGGGTTAATCATCAGTGATGACTAACTCTGGGATTAGGGAAACATTTTATCCTGAATATGCTAATTTAGAGACACTGTTGTCAGGAGGCTAATTTCTGGCTCAAAGACACTTCAGTGCTTAAAGCAATTTTACATCAAAAGCCCTTGCAGGAGACTTCCATCAAGACCAGAGGGGAGATGGAAGCTGGAGGGGGTGTGAAGTCAGGGGAATTCAGGGCTTTAGGATGAAAGAGATCAGAGAATGTGTCTAAAGGCTAAGGGGAAGGAACCAGAGAAACAAACAAACAAAAAAACAGGAATATGCTCAATTCATAATGGAGGAGAAAGAGACCATTCAATTAGATTGATCTCTGTGGAATAACATCTCAAAGTTATTTGAACCCCAGCTTTTATACACATACATATGTATGCATAGTGTGTGTATATACACATATAGGCTTCCCCGGTGGCTCAGACAGTAAAGAATCTGTTTGCAGTGCAGGAGACCTGGGTTCAGGAGGACCCCCTGGAGAAGGGAATGGCAACCCACTCCAGTATTCTTGCCTAGAGAATCCCATGGACAGAGGAGCCTGGCAGGCTACAGTCCATGGGGTCGCAAAGAGTTGGACACGACTGAAGTGACTGAGCATGCATATATATATGTATATGGAAAAAATCTTTCCGAGGGAAGAAAAACTCAACTCCTAAATTATCAGGTTAATTCAGAGTGTGGACACAGAATAGTAAATATACAGTTTGATATTTGACTTGCAAAGTGAGGAAGGAAAGCATACTAAATTCCATAGAATAGGCTTTTCTGATCCCAGAAATACTAAGAACTCGATAATTTTTTGGCTGCAACAACTTGTAAATATCTAGAAGAGCCCAGATTTTGAAGCCCCGAGGACACTTGCTAAAACTCAGAAATTTGGCACGAGTCTTTGCACACAATTTGGGTTTTCTTTCAGAATTGATATCTTACCAAATAGAGCCATCTGTGTTCCCTCTGGGAAAGGTTCAACTGTTCTGTTGCCATTGACATGATGTTTGGCTAGAAAAAAAGAAAGAAAGAAAGAAAATCAAGTTAAGTGTAAAGTTCTACACACATACTAACACATGTCATTAAATGTGTCAGAGCCTATTTCCCATTTTTAGTTAGAAACGGCATTAAAGTTCACCCTCTTAAGAGAGTTTCAATAATTATTTTTTTTAATCTCAGTTACAAGAAAGCCCAGAGATGGCCTCATTCAGGCATGGCATTTCACAAGTGAGCACTCCCAGGCCCGAGTATGTGCAGAGCCGTGCAGCTGGGGGTGGCAAAGTCAGCCATCCTAGAAGCTCCTGACTCCCGGCCAGAGGGTCCCTCTGTGCCAGGACATGCCCTGGAGAACAAAGGGAGCATGGGGCTCCACGGTGAACTGCGGTGGCTTTCCCTGAGGACTGCTGATGATCAGAAGTAAGCTGTAAAGACTACAGGGTAGGGACTTCCTTAGTGGTCCAGTGGTTAAGAATTTGCCTTGCCAAGCAGGGGATGCAGGTGAGATCGCTGGTTGCAGAACTAGGACCCCACATGCTGAGAGCAATGCAGCCTGTGTGCCACAACTAGAGAGTCTGGGTATGACAACAAAAGATCCTGCATGACACAACACAGATATGCTGCGACTGAAACCCAGCGCAACCAAATAAACACATACATAAGGATTAAAATAATAATAATAAAAAGACAACAGGGTAACACTGCAGACAGCATCGTTTCACAAGTCAAGCACCATTTCAGGGGCCAATAACACTTGCCTTCTTAAAGACCAGACAGACCTTCATTTCAGTGCTTCTTACTACCCTTCATCCAGCCTCATCACGTCCACCAGTCATCCTTCCACCTGAGTGCATATCAAGGACTTAGAAATAAAAAGTGACTGGCTTATGGTTTTCCAGCCTTAACTTATTCTCATAGCTCCCAAACCAAAACCAGGTAAGAGAAGATCTGAGTATGGCCCATCTATGAGTAGCCTAATTTGATCCTTAGCAATTCTGGAATACGGACATTTACATGGAAAACACTGTGACACTGCATCATGGTGCGTGGATATTTTGATCTAATGGGTTACATTAGATTTACTGAGCTCTGGCACAGGGCTCAGCACTAAACCTAGGTACTCCGGGCTTTGGCAGAGTTGGGTGGAGACTGACATGATTCTTGCCCTTGAGGAGTGTACATCTTCAAGAGGTAAAATTTCAAAAGCAAGCTTACGATGATGTGCTAAGTCCTGGAGTGGGGACTAAAGGTACTGGAAGAGTTTGCAGCAGAGGGACAGTCAGCTGCCAAGGTGGAGCCAGGAACCTGGGGAAATGACAATTAGTGTCGAGTCTAAAAGGAGGAGCAGGACTTAGAAAGGCAGAGGGTGAGGGAGCAACTTGAGTGAGAGCCAGGAGTCGATGCAACCAAGACACTGTCCTCGGCCAGAGGAGAGACTAGTCCAGGCACAGTAACGGTGATGTGTTGAGAAGCAGCGGCACTTAAGGACAGATTGGCAGGCAGGCACCTGATCATAAAAGCTCTTGAGACTCCCATCCAAACCCACAAGACCCCTAGGCAGCCTCCGTAGCACCACAGCATCTTTTAGAGCCTGGAGGCTGATAAGGCTGTCTAGGTTAGTCAATTCCTTCCTCTATTCCATCATTTCAGGGGCCTCCACGGGTTCCTAAGCAGTGGTGGTGCTATTTGAAGAACAGAAGAACTGGATGAAGGAGAGGAACCAGGCTGAACCTGGCTTACAAGCCTCACAGCCTCGAGGCACTAACTGGCGCCTCTGGCAGATACAAGAGGTAAGGTCACAGGTGGCCGTGGTACCTTGGACAGCGCTCAGACAATGGTAGGATCATTGGTTCAGTTCAGTTCAGTTGCTCAGTCGCGTCTGACTCTCCGCAACCCCATGAATCACAGCACGCCAGGCCTCCCTGTCCATCACCAAATCCCAGAGTTCACTCAAACTCATGTCCACAGAGCTGGTGATGCCATCCAGCCATCTCATTCTCTGTCGTCCCCTTCTCCTCCCGCCCTCAACCTTTCCCAGCATCAGAGTCTTTTCCAGTGAGTCAACTCGTCGCATGAGGTGGCCAAAGTATTGCAGTTTCAGCTTTAGCATCAGTCCTTCCAATGAACACCCAGGATTGATCTCCTCTAGAATGGACTGGTTGGATCTCCTTGCAGTCCAAGGGACTCTCAAGAGTCTTCTCCAGCACCACAGTTCAAAAGCATCAATTCTTCGGTGATCAGCTTTCTTCACAGTCCAACTCTCACATCCATACATGACCACGGAAAAAACCATAGCCTTGACTAGACAGACCTTGGTTGGCAAAGTAATGTCTCTGCTTTTTAATATACTATCTAGGTTGGTCATAACTTTCCTTCGAAGGAGTAAGCGTCTTTTAATTTCCTGGCTGCAATCAGCATCCGCAGTGATTTTGGAGCCCCCAAAAATAAAGTCTGACACTGTTTCCACTGTTTTTCCATCTATTTCCCATGAAGTGATGGGACCAGATGCCATGATCTTTGTTTTCTGAATGTTGAGCTTAGGATCATTGGTTACTGAATCCAAAGGAAGGTGGTGAGGCTCCACAAGGAAATCACAGCTGTATTCTATAGTTAGGACCCCAGAGCCCCTATCAGAGGTATTAAAACATATATCAAAGAGCTGTAATCCCATTCAAAAGCTAACCCACTAATCTCACTCATGAGAATTTAAAGAAAAATGCAAGAGAAAAAAAAAAGGTGGTAGACATAATGATATTTACTCACATATTACTGGTAATAAAGAAATATTTAAATCAACTAAATATCCAAAAACAGAGAAACAGCTTAGAAAATTATCATTCACAATTTATCACAAGCACGGAATATCATGTAACATTTTAAACACAGAATTTGAGAGAGAGATAGAAATGTGAAAAAATATTTGGGATAATAGTAAGTGAAAACAATGCTATTACATACTGAATGCAGGCTATAATGATAGCTAACAAAAATATGAATGCTTGTGGGAAAAGACTGGCAGAGAAATATGCAAAAACAAAAATAACTATGAATATTATGCAAGATATTTATCACTATCAGTTGTCTTTGTCATTGTTAGATTCTTACTTCCCAGATGAAAATATGCTTGTTTGAATTTTTTAAAGTCAACAAAGCTGTAGATTTCTAAAATTTTTTCTGTAGCCCTTAGTTACCCAGGACAGTCCGTCAGGACGCATGTACAGCCAGCCAAAACACTACATGGTTCCCATAAACACTGGCTCATCTGACAACTCCTCGGGGACAGCTCAAAAGCACTTCCAATGCAGGATGACCTTCCTCGCCAAACCTGACCCTCTTTCAGCATCCCTGCCCCTGGGGACAGGACCACACCCTCCTACCTGCAGGGCATCCTTGCCCATTCTCCCTCCCTTGCTATGCACCTAATCCATCACCAAATCTGGCTAATTCTGCCTTTCAGATAGCTTTGGAATCCTTTCCCTTCTTCCCTTCACCACCCAAACCACCCTCGTCCCAACTCTTACGGCCTCTTTGCCCTGGACCCCTACAAGCACCTCCAGCTCTTCCGTATCCCCTCTCCAATTCACTCTTCCCAGTGGCACCACAATTATCTTTTAACTGATTATTTAACACAAAGTCCCTGGTCCTCTCCCCCACTTTCCATGGCTTCCCACTGCTCATAGGCGGAAATCAGAACTCTTCACTGCAGCTTCAAAAACCCACGTGGTCTGGCCACCTCAGCCCCTCATTCCCTCTACTACAGTCAGAGCTGCACCTCACACTTGGTCATTACTTCAGCGAGTAGACTACAAGCTCAGAGAAGGCAGGGCTCACATGGGTTCAGTGTTTCCACAGTTTCCGCACACTGTAAGACCCAACATAGGTGTTTACTGAATAGCTGCTAAATCAATGGAGGGAAACAAACTCCTAAAGTACTAGAAAGCCCCTCTTCAGCCATTATGAAAGATTACTATTTGATGCACTGATGTATCTCCACATACACACACATGTGTCCCTTATACACAAACAATCATTGAAAAAGGCCACTCAGAAAGTCTCCCCAGTCAGATGGCCTGGAGACCAAGGAACTCCTCTGTTCCAGTCCCGAAACACCATTCCTCTTCCCGTCCAATCCACCTTCTCCCATCTGAGAAGGCAGAAGTGGAAAGACTGGAAATGCTACCCAGAGAGGAAGGAGGAAGTTCACGTGCAACTCCCTCCTCACTGCCAAGGCTCTCCGGGACTCTGTCTTATCTTTCATTCCAGAGCCTGAGGCCCAAAGATAACAAGGCTCTACACTTGATTTTCCATCTTTTTCTGAACCACAGCTGAGCCTTACATCATTCCCTGGAGAGCAAAGACACAGCGTTAGCCAAGGATAAAGAGTGCAGAATCTAGGGCTAAGGACCTGGACTCTGTGATAACACTGTCTGACCCTGAATCTCAGCTCTCCCCCTGTCAAGTTGTATGACCTTGGCTTAGCAACTCAGCCTATCTGTGCTTCCATTTCCTTATCTGTACCTACCTCATGGGCTGCTTTGAGAATCAAATGAGTATGTAAGGCACCCAGAAGAGTGCCTGGCACACAATACACACAACCGTTAGGCTAGCATCAGCATCTACATGTGGACTTTGCTTTACACAAGATCTGAGTCAGGAATGGCAAATACATGGCACATATTTACCTCTCATCCACTTCCATGTCCATGGCAGACATCATTAATCAATCACAGCACACTTTCACAATCCCTGACTATGACCACAAAATCTTGTCTGGACTTAGCACCCCACAGAGCCTCTTATTCCTCAGGAAAGGCTGCTGCTGCTGCTAAGTCACTTCAGTTGTGTCCGACTCTGTGTGACCCCATAGACAGAAGCCCACCAGGCTCCCCCGTCCCTGGGACTCTCCAGGCAAGAACACTGGAGTGGGTTGCCATTTCCTTCTCCAATGTGTGAAAGTGAAAAGTGAAAGTGAAGTCGCTCAGTCGTGTCCGACCCTTAGCGACCCCACGGACTGCAGCCTACCAGGCTCCTCCATCCATGGGATTTTCTAGGCAAGAGTACTGGAGTGGCTTGCCATTGCCTTCTCCGCATGTGTGATGAAATCATTCTGCTATTCCTGGTCTCAGTGAATACACCATAAAGATGGTACAAAGAAAGAAGCCATTTTCCTTCTCATTTCTACATAACCCATTGCAATTTTTAAAAAGACTCTTTGAAAGCCTCCAGACTCTATACAGCTTTATGGATAAAAGAATAGATACTGTGTGCTACTTTCCATTCCAGGAGGAGAGAACAGGGGAGGTGTTAAAAACCAAGCAAGGGCAGTTCTAGTCCTGCAGACCAAGGGCAGTTTCCCATTGACACTCTGCTGAGGCAAGGACTCGGGGGCCAAAGAACCTGAGACTGCTGAAACATATTCTAAAGGTCAAATGAGATTGGAGGGTGAGGAGCATTTATAATTTAAAATATTTTTTTAAAAGCATTTATAATTATTTTTTTCAAAAGTGGTAGCACATTTCACCACAGAAACAATCAAACCGACTAAACAGAGCCATCTCTCATTGACTGGGCACTGAGTATCGATCACCAGCAGAGCAGGAGACAGGAGGGGTCTGTCCGTCTGACAAGGACATCTGCTGCCCGGCCCAGCAGGCGGGTGCCTCCCATCTGGCTGGCTGGGCGCTGTGGGCGCACGTTCCAAAGCGCCGCACTCCAGGGGGACGACCTGGGCTGATGGCCGTGACGTGTCCTCAGTCAAGGGCGTGTGAGGACGAGGAATAGATTTCCATTTATCTTGAAAGCCCAGTGCTTGAGGAGCAGGGAGGTTAATTAGAGCAAGACTGGGTCAAAGTCAACTCTCGGAGAGATTCTGAAAGGGATTTGCTGCGGGGCACGGAGGAACACGTTCAGAAGCTTCAGAAGATGATACTGATGCTGTTCCTTGTTTTGCTTTGTTTTATGAACGTCTGATGCACTTCAGACTTTATGACTGTCTTCTTCCTTGACAAAAATACAGTAAAACTCTTCAGTCACGTACTTGCAACAATGCAAATACAGACACAAACTACCTGGTGATTAGTGCCATGTCCTGTGCTCAAGTTGAGAGCTAACATTTCTATCTCCTGGGTGGGGAGGGCATGGATTTATAAGGTAAATGGCAAAGTATTTAGTAGGGGGCTGGAGAGTGGGCCCCCAGCTTCTCCTAAAGAGTCAAGTCTCTCCAGGCAGGTAATCTTGGCGACACCACCTAATTGAAGCGTCCTATAACTGCCACTAGTGTCCTGGGAGTCCAGGCCCACTGCTGGGCCCAGAACCAACCCTGGACTGGACTGAAGCCTCAGGGCTGCAGACCACCCAGTGGCGTCAGCCCCCACCCTGTCATGTTATTCAGCCCACAAAACCCAGCTTACACACATCCTGTGTTGCTGCGGATGTTGTTCAGTCTCTGATTTGTGTCCTACGTGACTCTCAGTCATTCTGAGTCACGATGAAGCTCATCTGTGGCAAGCGAGTTATTTCTACCTTAGGAAATAATCAGAATTGAGGCAAAGGTCTCCAAACAAGGGCTTCTCTGGTGACTCAGTGGTAAAGAACTCAACTGCCAATGCAGGAGACAAGGGTTCGATCTCTGGGTCGGGAAGATCCCCCGGAGAAGGGAATGGCAACCCACTCCAGGGTGGGGTACAGTCCATGGGGTCACAAAGAGTCAGACACGACTGAGCAACTGAACAACACAAATTACAGCAGAATTGTTTATAAGAATGAAAAACCATTAAAAAAAAAACCTACTTGGCCCACCAAAAGGGAGACAATTAAGTAAACTGTGAGTCCTCAGATGGAGTATTACATAGTAATTTTTAAAGTATGATCATAAGTAGTTTTTTATTTTTGTCATGGCATCAGAAAACAGTAATAATATAAACAGTTAAGCAGGGGAAAAGAAAGAAAAAAGAAGATATCTAGATCTCACCTAGATTTTCAAGTTGTACAAATCTAAACATTTTCCTTTGAACCCTGTTCCTCTGCTTTCTTTGAGGAGGAGAAAGAGCAAGAGAAACGAGAGAAACTCTCTTAAGTGAGGATAACCAATGAGCCGATTACTTGCTGCTTGATCACGTAAGGATCCTTTTCTTTCCAGGGTTCCAGAGTACCTTGAACTCTTGCCTGTTCCTGAGCCCAAGGCCCCTGCATGTTGAGTGCCACTGGCGACGCTCAGGGACCTCAGAACCAACCAAGCCCAGGAGCAAGGCTGCCCTATTACACCCCCTCTGATGTGCAGGGCTCAGGGGCTTATGGACCCAGGAAGGCAGGCGTGCAGGGCAAGGAGGAGGGAAGGCTGATGGAGGGACCTGGGGGGCATATCTGCTCCACAAAGTCAAGGCACAAGGATCTATATTCTGTCCAAATAACATTACAGTTCAGAAAACAACGACTGAACACAGCTTATGTGCCAGGCACTGGGTTTGCTGTCGGTGTTACTATAGGACAGACAGTGCCAGCCTTCTATTCATTTTTAACTGACCAGCAATGACCCTGCCCCATTTGTCAGGGCTGCAAACCAGGTACGTCTACACACATTTCCTGTGTTAGCAGCACTGCCTACAGCTCCTAATGCATCCTGTTAACCCACGATTCTCAGACAAGCATGAGTTCCCGATTCATGCTACTTCATCCCAAGAAAAGCATTCCTTCATCGTACACTCCATTTTCAGAACTCCATTTCACTCATGTAATACTATTATTAATTACCACATGTAAGAACCATGTCAACTTAGGCATCTATGATAAGCATGTGATATTAATCAATGGAAAAACCTCCACCTGATTTTTATGAAATCTCCCTGCCCTCTCTTAACACAAGTAATTCCTAATGACCACACAAATTAGACAACCTTGAGATGAGAAATTCCATTTAAAATAAGGTTACTTGAAGGGTTAAGATCTATATGTCAGTTTGATGAATGTGACCTCTTCATGTATAACAGTGCTGAAAACAGTTGTATTAAAAAATGTGGCTGTACACCAAAATGATTTCTAAGGGATGCTGATCCTAAAACATACTTTAGATTTCAAAGATGGATGTCAAATGTATCTATAGAGGACCACACAGAGATCATACTTTTCAGTATTGTTTTTTAAAATGTTGCCCTTCACAGGCTGGATTGGAGGGGAGTTTGGGGGAGGACGGATATATGTATATGTAAGAATGAGTTTCTTCGCTGCTCACTTGAAACTATCACATTTGTTTGTTAATCGGCTATGCTGTTGCTTCTGCTGCTGCTAGGTCGCTTCAGTGGTGTCCGACTCTGTGCGACCCCATAGATGGCAGCCCACCAGGCTCCCCTGTCCCTGGGATTCTCCAGGCAAGGACACTGGAGTGGGTTTAATCGGCTATACCCCAATACAAAATAAAAAGATTTTTTTAAAAAATTGCCCTTCAGAGACTTGGTGTCCCCAGCTTGCGTTTACAGTGTCAGTTCCTCATGTGAAAATAACCAGCATGGTACAGAGCATGCAAGTCCTGGGAATGGTATTAAAGCACGAGTCCCACAGAGGTATGTTCTCATCTCAGCAGCAGCGTCTAGCATCACTTCGGATCCTCCGTGTCTGCCACCGAGACTGCTGAATCGGCTCTTAGATGCAGCTGTATACACCACCCCGAGACGAGGCCATGCCTGTCTGGAGCAAAGTGCCCTAGCAATCAGCGGTCGGCTTCCTCCTTTCCCGTGACCCCGGCAGCGGCCTCGAGCAGGACGCGCATTGCCCCTGGGCTGTCTGTCAGGCCGCTGATGGGCTGGGCTGGTCCAGTGACGCCGCTCTCCCCACCCCACCTCCACGCCCTGTGACAGTGATAAATGCCCGGGCCCTTTGCTCAGCTGAGCCTGACGGGACGGACCTCCCCTTGCAATCTGTTTCAGACCAACACCGATCTTTCCCCCGCAAAGCCCCCCTGAGCACACCAAGCGAGCCTGCACCGGGGTAAGGCCAGATCAATCTGCTTTCTGTGACTGCTGTTTCAGGAAAACGAATTAGGACTTCATTTCTAAGTGGGAGCTCCTAATCAAAAAATGGAATATGTTGTTACAAGCCTTACAGGGAACTTTTCTCGACTCTCCTTTGACATTAAAAATGAAGGAGATATGGCTAAATCTGGGAGTTTAATTAGAAAGAAAGAGGAATGGTCATGGATAGAAACATGTATGTCAATTTGGCTTCCATTGAAATCGATACATTTTCGATCTATTAAATGATTACTGATGTCAGTAAGGAGAAAGGGATAAAACAGGCTGAGGGGAATAAAACATTGATAAGGAGATGCGACATTAACGCTGACCGTTAACCAGATTCATCACCCATTAGCTCCTACAGTACATTTTGTTCATGTACAAAGATAGTTGTTTCAGGATTGTGTGTAAAGAGACTGGCACTAACCTTTTACACAAAATAGTCCAGAATGTGGAATAATATGCATCCATTATAAAGAATGAAGTAATTCTATAGGTTAAGACATGAAATTACCCACAAGAGGGATCATTAATTGGGGGGAAAACCAACAGGTAAGATAATGTGCATAGTATGCTACAATTTATTTTTTAATACCCTATTTTTACCTTCTGAATTTTGCTCCATGGGATGCATTACTTGCTTGAAAACAGAAACAAAGGACATTTTAAATGTCGCCAGCCTTTGCTACCCCGCAATGACCCCTGCAGCCTAGGAGCTTCTTCCCAGGGTTGAGGGCACACCTGAGACGCAAGAGCGGCCCGTGGTGAGCAAGCAGCCCCTGAAATCAGACCAGCTCAGCCCCATGTTTACATTTTATCCAGGCTCAGGGCAAGCGACAGAGACGATTCCACTTGTTCCCACCTGCCTCCTCCAAAGCAGTAGGTTGATTATCCTCCTTTCAAAAGGACAAGGATTTTAAAAGGATCAACCACTATAAATTTTAGATGGGATTAAAATATCATTTATCTTAAAATAAAAGGTATTTCTAGGTGTGTGTGTGTGTGCTTAGTCATCTCCAACTCTTTGTGACCCCACGACTGTATGTAGCCCGCCAAGCTCCCTCTATCATGGGGGTTCACCAAGCAAGAAGACTGCGGTGGGTTGCCATTTCCACCTCCACGGGATCTTCCTGACCCAGGGGTCAAACCCACATCTCCTGCGTTAGCAGGCAGATTCTTTACCAATGTGCCATCTGGGAAGCCCTGTTTCTAGGTTTACCTTTTCTTTCTTTTACAGGAAAGAAGAAAGAGGGAGGGAGGAAGGGAAGAAAGGAAGGAGGGAAGGAAGAAAACAGACTGGTACATCAGCAGTACTCTGCCATTCTGGAATTTTGTATAATATATACATATATATCTTAAATAATATTAAAATAATATAATATATACATATATTATTTCTCTGCCCCCTCTCCCTCCTGTCTCTCATCCTGTCTTTCTCATCCTTGTAATTTTCCTCCACAACAGAAGAAAAGGCTATTTTAAAATCTATTTTAGATTGACTGAATAGAGATTAAGCTCATCATTCATAATTTTAAAACTGATGGAAATGTTCTGTATTTCCCCCAAAAGAAAGATAAATCAAGCTTTTACTATGAAGGTCTCCACTGGTTTCCCAAAAGCAGCGAAAAAATAAAAAGGTTTCACTCTGGCTCTTATTAGAGCAACAGCACAGCAGCTCATCCACTTTGAAGACGGACCCTTGTCCTGAGAGAGCAGCTTGGTCACATGATTAAGGGATGCCTGATAACCTAGTGCGTACTCACATTAGGGAATATGACAGACAAAATCTTCAACTACAATTCTACAAAGGATACAGAAAGTCATTTTATGGTGTTTTTGTATACTTGTATACCATGAAAGAGTGACAAAAAACTGAACCTCTAACTCAGGGAAGTTGAGTGGGGACAGGAGTGGTTCTTCAAACATGCTTCTGGTCCCCTGACTTAATGAAGGGACAGAGAGCGTGGGGGGCTGAGCAAAGCCTACTGGGTTATCTTCCTTGAATATGAGCTCAAGCAGGCCCTTGGATATTTAAGCGATGGGTTGACTCTGGGATGAATTCTCTAACAACTGGCTGGAGCACTGCTGAATTAAATGAGTGTCATGTTTGAAAATATCTAGCACGTGCATGGCCAAGGCAAGCAGCCTTCCACTGAGCCTTCTCAGGGCCCAAAGGATGGTCTCTGCCAGCTGGAAGGCCATCAGCTTCCATAGCGACACGAGCTGGGAGTAGAGGGATATAAGGCAGACCAAGAGTATTTCTCATTTTGGTACATTCTCATATACTAAATCTGACTGAGTGATTTTGGAAGTACCTGATTAAGACTCTAGAATTCTACAAAAGGAGATGAACGTGACCCAGTAAAACTCAACCGTAAAGGGACTTGAATGCAGGCCCAAGAGAAAGTCTGATTTTGAATAAAATTATACCTTGATAGGCCTGCCAGGCTCTTAGTGCTAGGAGTAAATTATAGTCATCTCTATTTTCTGTCACTTTATCTTCCCAAAAGGCTGATAGCTCAAAACGTAAACTACTGTGAGGAAAGTAGCTGGAGAGGAGCTAATGAAACACAGGCAAGTCCCCAGCTTTAAAATGAGTCACATTTCAAAAGCATGTTTAAGAGACGGACATCTGGGACACAGAATCCATTTTCTCATGAACATGCTGTTATAAATGGTAGTAAGCTAGCCCACAGGAGCCTGCTCAACCTGTAACAGTTTCAAATATAACTCTGTCTAGGATTCTAACCACCATGCATGAGATACTGTCACAACATGAAAATATACTCTAAGTTCTGCCCTAGGACACCAAGAACACACCCTTTCACACCAGCCAAGTTGGCTGTAAGCTAAGATAGAGAACAGAATATATTTCCCTACCTTCTCAACCTGCCCAGCTACTAACTTCACAGTAGAAAGAAATCTCCACTTTATTCATCACTGCAGAAAGCAGATTTCTTCCCCCAAAGAGGAATAAATTCACTGTTCAAGCGCCAAGTACATTTCAAATTCAGTGGCCTCATTGCAGGTGAGAATGTAAAGCTGGGTAGTTCTGGTTCAGGGTCTCCTACAAGCTGGAGTCAAGATGATGGCTGGGGCTGCAGTCTCATCCGATGAGTTGACCAGGAAAGGCCTGCTCTCGAGCTCATTTGATGGCAGGCCTCAGTGAGCTAGAGCAGGGGTCCCCAATCCTCAGGCCACAGACGGATACTGGTCCCTGGCCAGTTAGGAACCAGGCCACATAACAGGAGGTGAGCAGTGGGCAAGCAAGCAAAGCTTCATTTGTATTTACAACCAATTGCCATCACTTGCATTAATGCCTAAGCTCCACCTTCTGTCAGATCAGCAGTGGCATTAGATTCTCATAGGAGCGCAAACCCTATGGTGAACTGCTCATGTGAGGGGTCTAGGTTACACGCTCCTTATGAGAATCATCCCAAAACCACACACCCCACCACCGCCCCAATCCTTGGAAAAATTGTCTCCCATAAAACCAGTCCCTGGTGCCCAAAAGGTTGAGGCTGCCAAGCTGTAGCATAGATCCTCCCTACAAAGAGCCTTCAGAAGATGCAGCACAGCTGACATCTTGATTCGAGCCTCATGAGACCTGGATCCAGGGCCACCCAGCTAAGCTACACCCAGATCTACTAACCTCCTCGCATCCAAAAAAAATAAGATCACATATGATTTTTCTTTTAAGCTGCTACATTTGGAGACAATTGTCTCCAAATATAAATACAGCAATAGATAAATATCTATACAGCAATAGACAACCATTAACATGTTCTAATAAAGGGGAAATAACATAGTTTTTAGCAAAGGACAACTACTGACATATGGCAGGAACTCAAACCATCTTTTATAAAGCTGTATAGAACTTACAGCAACTGAGCACACATGCACACAGAGAATTTAGAGTATATTTTATAAAGGAAAAAGGTATTTCCAGTCTAACTGATTTACAAGTCAACTGCTGGCAAATGATCCATTTCCAACTGGAGATTACCCCTATGTAATTTTGTTTTTCCACCAACTTCTTCTCTAGTGTTCTGGGATTGCTAAAACAGGCACTCCTGAACTACTGAAGTCTAGGAATAGTGTATAAACTACCAGAGTAAGGCTTTCAGCACTTCTGCAATAATTCTGGCAATTTTTATTCATTTGCATCATCCAGAGGATAGTTAGTTGCTTTTCCTGCTGCTTTGTTTGGGGAAGTTATATCTTTGCCTCATAGGGCTTACAAAAACAATGAAGAAAAATGTTTTTCCAAAATTCCCAGGGAAGCTAAATTTAAATTCATGCTAAAGGCCTTAAGAGCAATGGAGAAAATCTTCTCTATTTTAATGGTGTTTTGTTTGGTTGATTGGTTGTTTAGTTGAGTTGGGGGCTTTTCTCTTTGACTGGATGGAAGTAAAAAGACAATTGGATTATTTTTATCTATAGTGGTACCTATAAGAAATACAGTTTTCCCCCTTTTCTATGAGAATCAAAATATAAGCTAAAAATCAAAATTGTGGATGATATTAAACTTGTTTTTTCTACAAGCCTTGGACACTTCATCCATAGCAGCTTAAGGCTATTCTAAGCAGCCAAATAGCAGGATCCTATTATATCCTGTGTTTACCATGTGTTAAGAAATTCCAAACATCTCTGCTAACTACCATAAGACATTAGAAGGGTTAAGCTTGAGCTGGTCATTGCAGTGATATAGGAAATCATGGTCCTGGCTCATTGTTCACCAAATTTCAGTTCTTACAGAAATATCACTCACCACACTCTTGGTATTCCCTGTCACTTGAGTTAAATCTCAGATTAAAGCACCAGGGAAGTGGAATGAGTGAAGGAAGGAGGAAAAATACCAGCTGAACACACGGCGATGTTTCCTACCCTTCTTGACATGAGGACAAAATCCACAGATCACTGAAGTCTCAACCCAAATAGTGCTTACAAGAAATCCCTGTGTAGCAGTCTGGTCCAATCAAGGAGATGGAAACCACACAGTAGGTCAGACAGCAGAAGTCTAACGTAGAGAATATTAACCATAATTTTAGAAGTGACTATATAATCTAAGGTAACTCTACGCGATCTGTGGACTGAGGGTACCTAAAGAAGGATAGACTAAGAAGGATTCAAACCTCCCTGGAGAAGGTGCAGCTGAGCTCCTGGATAGCACAGTTCACTGGCTTGTAGGCTGCAGCTAATCTGGAGATGCTGGGCAAACAACAGGCCATCTTCCAGAGTGCAGGTGATCAGAAAGCGGAGGGGAGAGTGCACAGCGGGATCCAGGCACACGGGAGGCTTTGAGCATCTGCAGGGGCTCGAAGAGTCAGGCTGAATCTGGTTTCCTCGTCAAGAGGGCTGCAGAAAAGCTACCACCAGGCCAGGGCTGTCAGGTCACAGAACTGAGCTCTGGGCCGCTGGGTGGGGCAGGCCCCTCTGGAGGTACCCACACCACCACCACCAGCCACAACTGAAACAGCAAGAGACGCCTCTCACAGAGGCTCCCCAGCGCCCTCTACTGAAACAACACCATGCTCACAGCACAGGGAAAACGCAGAAATCCCTTTATCATGCAGCACCCTCAGAATGATGAATTCAGAGCTGAGAAGCCAGAAATCAGCAACAAATCTTGAAAGCTATAAATTACCAAAACCATAAAGGAAGTGGAAAAATCTGAAACAAAACTCCAGGCTCATAGCTTCATTGGGAAATTCTAGATACACTTAAGGAAGAGCCAATACCAATCCTACATAAATTCCTTCAAAAACAGAGAAGATACACCTGAAACTAAAACAAGATTGTGAATTAACTATGCTTCCACTTTTTAAAAATGGTTACAAAAGAAGAAACGGAGGAGAAGGTAAGTTTCATAGATGATTTTATGAGTTTAGCATTACCATGATAACAAAACCAGACAAACACACAGAAAACTATAGACAAATCACCCTTTATGAACATAGGCTCAAAAATAATAAATATTTTTAATAAACACTAAGTTCAGGAATATATTTTAAAAGTACAATAATCATGGCCAAATGAGATTCATCTAAGGAACTGAAAGTTCTTTTAACAATCAAAAGATGCAGTGTAATTTATCATACTAGCAAACAGGGGAAAAAATGATCATCTCAACAGAATCTAAAAAAGCATCTGACATAATTCAGTACCTATTCATGATTTTTTAAATTTCTCAGTAAATCAGGAAAACAGTTTGATAAAGAATACCTACAAGAAACCTATACCTAGCATGCCAAAAGGAAAAAAGAAGAAAAAACTATCTGTATATGCTAATGATGTGATTGTGTAAATTAAAAACCCCAAGGAATCTATCAAGAAACTTTTTTGTATTAAGTTTTCTCAAGATCACAGAGTACTAGGGCAATGTCAAAAACAATTTCTATATAGCTGCAAATCCTAAAAGACAATGCTTTGAAAGTGCTGCACTCAATATGCCAGCAAATTTGGAAAACTCAGCAGTGGCCACAGGACTGAAAAAGGTCAATCTTCATTCCAATCCCAAAGAAAGGCAATGCCAAAGAATGCTCAAACTACCGCACAATTGCACTCATCTCACACACTAGCAAAGTAATGCTCAAAATTCTCCAAGCAAGGCTTAAACAGTACATGATCCATGAACAAGCTGGATTTAGAAAAGGTGGAGAAATCAGAGATCAAATTGCCAAATCTGTTGGATCAGAGAAAAAGCAAGAGAGCTCCAGAAAAATATCTACTTCTGATTTATTGACTATGCCAAAGCCTTTGACTGTGTGGATCACAACCAACTGTGGAAAATTCTTAAAGAGATGGGAATACCAGACCACCTGACCTGACTCTTGAGAAATCTGTATGCAGGTCAGGAAGCAACAGTTAGAACTGGACATGGAACAACAGACTGGTTCCAAATAGGAAAAGGAGTACGTCAAGGTTGTATATTGTCACCCTGCTTATTTAACTTATATGCAGAGTACATCATGAGGAACGCTGGGCTGGAAGAAGCACAAGCTGGAATCAAGATTGCCAGGAGAAATATCAATAACCTCAGATATGCAGATGACACCACCCTTACGGCAAAAGATGAAGAAGAACTAAAGAGTCTCTTGATGAAAGTGAAAGGGAAGAGTGAAAAAGATGGCTTAAAACTCAACATTCAGAAAACAAAAATCATGGCATCCAGTCCCATCACTTCATGGCAAATAGATGGAGAAACAGTGGAAACAGTGCCTGACTTTATTTTGGTGGGGGGCTCCAAAATCACTGCAGATGTTGACTGTAGCCATGAAACTAAAAGATGCTTACTCCTTGGAAGAAAAATTATGACCAACCTAGACAGCATATTAAAAAGCAGAGACATTACTTTGCCAAAAAAGGTCTGTGTAGTCAAAGCTATAGTTTTTCCAGTAGTCATGTATGGATGTGAGAGTTGGACCATAAAGAAAGCTGAGCACTGAAGAATTTATACTTTTGAACTGTGGTGTTGGAGAAGACTCTTGAGAGCCCCTTGGACTTCAAGGAGATCCAACCAGTCCATCCTAAAGGAAATCAGTCCTGGGTGTTCATTGGAAGGACTGGTGCTGAAGCTGAAACTCCAATACTTTGGTCACCTGATGCGAAGAACTGACTCAATGGAAAACACACTGATGCTGGAAAAGATTGAAGGCGGGAGGAGAAGGAGACAACAGAGGATGAGATGGCTGGATGGCATCACCGACTCAATGGACATGAGTTTGAGTAAATTCCGGGCGCTGATGATGGACAGGGAGGCCTGGTGTGCTGTAGTCCATGGGGTGGCAAAGAGTCGGACACAACTGAGCGACTGAACTGAACTGAACTGATACAGTTGCAACAAATAAATAGAATGAGAAAAGTAATATTATTTACAATAGCATCAAATAGAGTGAAATACTTAGGGAGATTTCTAACAAAATAGGTATAAAACCTGTGCCATGAAACATTGAGAAAATTCAAGAATATCTAATAAATGGAGAAACACAAGATGTTTGTGGATTGAAATTCTAGATACATTTAAGGAAGAGACAATACCAATCCTACATAAATTCCTTCAAAAACAGAGAAGATACACCTGAAACTAAAACAATATTGTAAATTAACTATGCTTCCATTTTTAGAAAATGGCTGCAAGAAAAGAGACAGAGGAGAAGGAAAGTTTCACAGCCGATTTTATGAGTTTAGCATTACCATGAAAACAGAAGCAGACAAAGACACAGAAAGTTACAGACAAATCACCCTTGTGAGCACAGGCTCAAAAATAATAAATATTTTTAATAATCCTTAAGATGTCAATTTTTCCCAAATTAATCTACAGTTCAACAAATGTTGATGAACACCTCAGGAAGCTTTTGTAGAAGTTGACGAGATAATTCTACAATTTATATGGCAAGTCAAAAGACTTAAAATAGCCAAAACAAAACCCATGCACTAAAAACTTTAAGACACTGATGAAAGAAAAAGAAGACATAAACAAATGGAAAGATATTCCATGATCATGGAATGGAAGAATTAATATTGCTGAGATATCCATACTACCAAAAGCTATCTACAGATTCAATGCAACCCTCCCAAAATTCTAAAGGCATTTTTCACAGAAATAGAATAAATAATCCTAAAATTTTAGTGGAAACCACCAAAACCCTAAATGGCCAAGGTAATCTTAAATAAAAACAAAAAAGCTGGAGACATTACATGTCCTAATTTAAAGCTATATTACAAAACTATAATAATCAAAATAGTATGATATTGGCATAAAAACAGACACATAGGTCAATGGAACAGAACAGAGAGCCTAGAAATAAACTCACACATGTGTGGTCAAATAATTCATAGCAAAGGAGTCAAGAATAAATACTAAGCAAAGGAGAGCTTCAATAAATGTTACTGGGAAAACTGGACATAGTCATATGCAAAATAATGATACAGGATCCTTATTTTATGCCATACATAAAAATCAACTCAAAATGCATTAACGATCTGAATGTGAGACCTGAAATCATAAAACTCCTAGAGGAAGCTACTTAACATTGGTCTTACTGATCATTTTTTTTTTTTTGACACCAAAAGGATTCCAAAGCATTCCTCTGTAGCATAACAGGCAATTGCTCGTCTTACAAATCCAGTTGAGATGAAAAACATAGCTAAAGTTGAAATTCAATGCAAGTTCCCTACTGAAAGAAACACTTATTGAAACTGTTCAGAAACAAAAGCAATCCTTCTGCCAGCACTAAAAAGCATGCATTTACAAGATCAACAATTATAATGGCTGATAACAGCTCACACAAAAAGATCTAAGCCTGGTATTTATACAAAAACCAAAGCAGAACCTTTTCTTCTATACAAAGCTCAAAGATAAATAACATTCAGGATTTAAATCTAGCATCTTCACTAGGAGACAAGAGGACCAAAGCAGGACTGGCGCTGGTTTACACGAAGGAGCCTGCGCCCCGGCATCACTCTCCCAGCCCACCACTATCGCAGCCACAGCTGCCCCAATCCTTCCAGTGTAAGTAAAGGCTTACACTGTCAGTGCCTCCAGAAGAAATGACACAGTGACAATTTTACTGAAATATGAATGACTGCTACCCAATCAGTTCTAGAACAAGAGCTGGCAAACTAAAGCCCACCAAAGCCTGCCATCTATTTTTGGGTGACCCATGCGCTTCCCTGGTGGCTCAGAGGGTCAAGATTCTGCCTGCAATGCAGGAGACCCAGTTTGAACCCTGGGTTAGGAAGAGCCCTTGGAGAAGGGAAAATCAATTCACGCCAGTATTCTTGCCTAGAGAATTCCACGGACAGAGCAGCCTGGCGGGCTACAATCCATGGAGTCACAGAGTCAGACATGACTGAGTGACTAACACCTTCACCTTCATGAGCCAAGAGCAGCTGTGTGGTTTTTTTTTTTTTAATAATTGAAAAAAAACAAGAAGAAACAAATTTTGTGACACATACAAATTACTGACATGAAATTCAAAACTGAGTGTCATTAAAGTTTTATTGGCACACAGCTGCACTTTCATTGTTTTGTTGTCTATGGCTGCTTTCACTCTGCAATGGCAGACAAGAGTGGCTGTGGCAGAGACTGGCTGCAGACCCTATAATATTTACCATTCACACCTCCGTAAAAAACGTTTCCAACCTTTGTCCTGGTTCAAAGCTCTAAGAGGCAGAGTATCTGAGGACCAGATGTAAGGTCATGGTCTTATCCTTCCTTAATGAAGAGGTAGATATATAGAGAAAGGGCTACATGACGAAGGGCCAGGAGAACAGAAGTCAAATGTGGCTGACCTCACCACTGAGTCAGGGCCAGCAGAGAATTACATCATGAGAAAGGGGAGCACCAGCAAGACACAAGTACAGTATTACGTGGAAAAGCCGTGGCCAGAGGACTCCAGTCCCCACCAGAACCATGCCTTTGAGCAAGTCACATAAGACTTCCGAGCTTCAATTTCCTTATCTGAAAAGAAAAAGTGAATGGAAATCATGTCTAGAATTGTGAGGGGATGATCCACATGAAAGTACCTGGCCTGCTGGGGCTGAGCCTTGAAAGATTAGTAGGTATCCACAAGTGGAAAGTGGGAGCAGAAAGGAAATGTCTGAAATTGAAAGAACACAGGGTTCAAAGGTCCAGAGGAGAAAGTGAATGGTCAGTTCGGGCCATCATGTAGGATTCAGTGAAAAGTGTCACAGCAGCTGAAACAGAAAAGGCCATCAGAGGCCAGATTTTGATGGAAAAGCTAGCATGTACAACTCTTTTCACTCTCTGTTTACTTCTCTCCCTTCTCTGTTCCTTCTCTCTAACCACCCTCAAAGACACACTGGAACATGTTCCTGGGTCCATCAGAGGCCCAAAACTAAACTATGTCCACACTCTTTCTCTCCACGGCATCTTCTGGCTCAGTGGTAAAGAATCTGCCTGCCAATGCAGGAAACGTAAGTTCAATCCCTGGGTCAAGAAGATCTCCTGGAGAAGGAAATGGCAACCCACTCCAGTATTCTTTCCTGGAGAATCCCATGGACAGAGGAGCCTGGTGGGCTACACAGTCCATGGGGTCACAAAGAGTTGGAAACAAACTGAGAGACTAAACAACAACAAAAACATGGCATCTGCAGCACATCTATTCTAAGGTAGAAACGGGCTTTCCTGTTGACCCGCATCCAGTCAAAATCAGTTCATTTGACCTATTTGCCCCCCATGCTTAGGTGAAGTCCTTAGGGGATACCCTAGAGCCACAGCTGGTAGCCTGTTCCAGCTGCTGAGTAAGAACTAAATGAGATTCCTGGGATTCTGAGTAATTTATAATGAATTCTAATAACTGGCAGGACTTGATCACGATGCATACTGATGAACCAGCCCTTGTAGCCAGCTGTCCCCCCTCAATCACCAATTGTCCACAGGGGGATTCCTATTCACTGAGGGCACAGACAGTCTCCAGAGATGAGAGAGAAGCAAGGGCCATGCAGATGAGAACAGCAGCCTGCAGGTAGAGGATGTCACGGGAAAAGTCGGGAATATTTACAAAAAGCAGAAGGCACAAGCAAAGAACATTCAAAAAGCAGGTTTTAGTCCTGCAGTAAAAATCGTGAGGCTACACACACAAACCATCATCCTCACGTTTTACTCAACGCCATTTCCCATCTCTCCCTTGGTTCACCGTTGCTTTCTCTTCTTTCACAAGCTGGGTGATAAAATCTGGCTATTTTCCATGTGATGTGAGTACAGGATTTGGAAGGGGAAGGCCCAGGTAGGAATCCTGGCTGCCTACAATTTTGAGTTGTATGGCCTACAGCTATATATGTCCTTTGACATATCATCTACCTTTTCTGAATCTAGAGCTCTTCAGCCATCAAATTTGGATCATGCCTGCTCCACATGCCTGCTAAGGTTGTTAAGTGGGTCAAGTGAAAACGGATGGGAAGATGGATGTGCTGAGCTTAAAGCATCAGACAAGTCTAAGGATCCCAATGTTTCTTTATATAGATCTTCATCTTCAATGATTCTTGCCAGTTGCTAAACGAACTGGCATGGGAAAAGAAGTATTAAAAAAAAAAAAACAAAAAAAAACCTAGAATCCAACATAAACCAAGTCATTTAATCCCAGTCTTAAAGAGATCAGGGCTTTTCTGCTATTTTCACTAAATATAACATAGTAAGCAAATCTTCCACATCTAGAGGGAATGTAGTTATCAAGGTGTACTATTTCCAGGGACAGGAAACTGACTCCTTCTACATCATGGAAAGAGGTTTGGAGTCTATAAATCTCTAAGGAGGGAGTGATGGGGTCGAGAAGTTGGGAAGTATTTCAGAGCAGTGAGGGAAGTGAAAGTCCACCAACACCAGCACTACCTGTGTTACTGCCAACACCACCTCCACCACCATCTCCACCACCTCCACCTCCACCACCACCTCCACCATCACCTCCACCACCATCACCACCACCTCCACCACCATCACTGCCACCTCCACCACCTCCACCACCACCTCCACCACCATCTCCACCACAATCTCCACCACCACCACCTCCACCACCACCTCCACAACCACCTCCACCACCATCACTGCCACCACTTCCACCACCTCCACCACCACCTCCACCACCATCACTGCCACCACCACCTCCACCACCACCTCCACCACCATCTCCACCACCATCTCCACCACCACCACCTCCACCACCACCTCCACCACCATCACCACCACCATCACTGCCACCAACACCATCACCACCACCACCTCCACCACCATCTCCACCATCACTGCCACCACCACCTCCACCATCACCTCCACCACCATCACCACCACCTCCACCACCACCTCCACCACCACCATCACCACCACCTCCACCACCACCATCACCACCACCACCATCACCACCACCACCTCCACCATCACCACCACCACCTCCACCACCACCATCTCCACCACCACCTCCACCACCATCTCCACCACCACCACCTCCACCACCATCTCCACCACCACCATCTCCACCACCACCTCCACCACCATCTCCACCACCACCACCTCCACCACCATCACTGCCACCACCACCTCCACCACCACCATCACTGCCACCACCATCTCCACCATCTCCACCACCACCATCACTGCCACCACCACCTCCACCACCATCTCCACCACCACCACCATCACTGCCACCACCATCTCCACCACCACCAGCAACACCTCCACCACTACCATCACCACCAATACCTCAACCAACGCCAACATCACCAATACCACCACCACCACAACAACACTACCAATTTCAAAAGCACCAGGCTCAGCTTTGCCTCCTCTGATGCTACACCCTCCTTTCCATTTAGCATGAAAAAATACAAGGCCTCTACATCTGTGTCTGAGCTTCCACTGAAGAATAAAAATTAAAGAAAGGAAAAACATCTTGGAGACAAAATTAAAGAATGAACTGGTCTGGCTCTTACTAGCATTGTTATTCTACTATTTTACTTAATTTTTATGTTTTAAACTGTTTGTGCCTTGATTGCTACTGTGTCACACTCCCAGATTTTTGGTCTGAGATGACTGATGCTTCAAAGGATTCCCAGGCACTGTTCTGACTTCTTCACTGTAGGATCCTGGCTCTCAAGAGTAGATCCCAGGGAACACCACAGTAATTTTCTGAACGTCCCACTGTCTGACCACTCACTCACATGTGGCCCTGGAAGTTCCAGATGACAAGCCTCAGGTCATCTCATGCAATCCGAGTCCTGAGCATAACTAACCTGTCTCCATTGCCTCCTACATCCTCCTGTGACAACAGCCTAGACTAAAGCACAGCTAAGAAAAAGGGGCCAACACAATGCCAAGTCTAGAGAGCCACGCAGGCTCAAGAATTAAGAGCAAGCACAGAGCTAAGATTCAAGATAAACTGTACTTAAATGCAGAGTACATCATGAGAAACGCTGGGCTGGAGGAAGCACAAGCTGGAATCAAGATTGCCGGGAGAAATATCAATAACCTCAGATATGCAGATGACACCACCCTTATGGTAGAAAGTGAAGAGGAACTCAAAAGCCTCTTGATGAAAGTGAAAGAGGAGAGTGAAAAGGTTGGCTTAAAGCTCAACATTCAGAAAACTAAGATCATGGCATCTGGTCCCATCACTTCATGGGAAATAGATGGGCAAACAGTGGAAACAGTGGCTGACTTAATTTTTCTGGGTTCCAAGATTGCTGCAGATGGTGACTGCAGCCATGAAATTAAAAGATGCTTACTCTTTCGAAGGAAAGTTATGACCAACCTAGACAGCAAATTAAAAAGCAGAGACATTCCTTTGCCAACAAAGGTCCGTCTAGTCAAGGCTATGATTTTTCCAGTGGTCATGTATGGATGTGAGAGTTGGACTATAAAGAAAGCTGAGCGCTGAAGATTTGATGCTTTTGAACTGTGGTGTTAGAGAAGACTCTTGAGAGCCCCTTGGACTGCAAGGAGATCCAACCAGTACATCCTAAAGGAGATCAGTCCTGGGTGTTCATTGGAAAGACTGATGTTGAAGCTGAAACTCCAATACTTGGGCCACCTGATGCGAAGAACTGACTCATTGGAAAAGACCCTGATGTTGGGAAAGATTGAGGGCAGGAGGAGAAGGGGATGACAGAGGATGAGATGGTTGGATGGCATCACCAACTAGATGGACATGGGTTTGGGTAGACTGCGGGAGTTGGTGATGGACATGGAGGCCTGGCATGCTGCAGTTCATGGGGTCGCAAAGAGTCGGACACAACTGAGCGACTGAACTGAACTGATAGAACTGAGGGTTCTTAACATGGTGGTCTATAGCATTACATGAGATTATGAGGGAAATGTTAAAAACAGGTGAGACGGCTAATTGCATCATGGTGCATGTTGTTTTAAAGACATAATGATGTAAAGGGGAGATAAAGCATAGAAAGCATAGAATTTAAGCTGGATACGCTTAGGCAAAGCGTCGATGCCCTGGGTTTCAAACGAAGTCCAAGGCATGCCATTTACATCCCACTCAGAGTCTGGCCTGGGGCCACCACATAGTGGCAGTGCATATATGCAGAAGAATAAAACTCCTTGAGGCTGAAACTGCAAACTGAAAAACCACAACCTGCCAGCTTATGGCAGGTTAAATACAGCCCACTTACAGTTCATTGGGATGAAAGTCAGAAGTGCCAGCTCTACCTCAGAGTAGCTATGGCCCTGAGTAAATCACTTCATTATCCTTACCGATAAAAATGAGGAGGCCACGTTGACATAGGGCAGAAACCAACACAATTCTGTAAAGCAATTATCCTCCGATTAAAAATAAATAAATATTAAAAAAGAAAAAATAATGAGGAGGGTCTAGGATGATCACTAAGGTCCTTTCTCCTCTAATATACTGAATGAAGCCATGATATACAGCTGTGGCAGGCAGCTTCTAGGATAGCCCCGAATAGCCTCACCTCTTGGCTTTCATGGCTTTGTGTAATCCCTTCTCTCTGAGTAACTTGCTTCTGCCCAACAGAATATGGCAACATTGAGGAGATGACACTTGTGTGATTAAGTTACAGAGGACTGTGACTTCCTTCTGGCTAGACTCTCTATTGCGTGTTCTGGTGAAGCAATCTGCCAGGCTGGAGAGACCAACCCAGCAAGAGTGCTGAGGGCAACTTCCAGGCAAATCAAGCAAGGCACTGAGGCCCTGAGTCCAACAACCCTTGAGGAACTGCCAACCACCGCATCAGTGAGTTTGAAAGCAGATCCTTCCCCAGCTGAGCCTTCAGACAAGACCTCAGTCTTGGCCAATATCTTGAGTGCAGCCTTGGGAGAGAATCTGCAATAGATGATGCAGCAAAGCTGTGCTACATTCCTGACTCATAAAACCTGTGTGACAATAGATGTGTGTTGCTCTGAGCCACTAAGCTTTGTAATAATTTATTTTACAACCATAAGTAACTAATACACATACCATTGTTTGTATCCGTGGCCTGGATGGGCTGCATCTCTGCCTCTCGCTTTGGATATTCTTATGGAATTCTATAGCCCTATGAAGGATCACCTGGAATTGGGGCCAGCAACCAGGAAACCTAACTTAGGTGCCGTAGCAGGAAAGCGATGAAAGCCTCTCGGTCACCTCCACGTCTATGCCTCAGTCTCAAGAAGCCTGAGGGCAGGAGCTGAGAAAAGAGCTGTGAAGTCGTAGATGGAATCATGTGCTGAGAGAACTGCAGCTCCTCTCTGCTCCTCCTTGTATTTCACGTACGTATCCATATTTTGAGGAGAAGAGAAAGTTGTTTCTTATGTTAATCTCACTTCCATACACGCATGCATGTTAAGCTGTTTCAGTCCTGTCTGACTCTTTGCAACCCCATGGACTGCAGCCCACCACGCTCCTCTGTCCATGCGTTTCTCCAGGCAAGAATATTGGAGTGGGTTGCCACGCCCTCATCCAGGGGATCTTCTCAACCCAAGGATAGACCTAAACCTGTGTCTTTTATGTCTCCTGCATTGGCAGTTCTTTACTCCTGGTGGGTTCTTTACCACGAGTGCCACCTGGGAAGCCCACTAATCTCCCCTCACCCACCCCTTATGCCAATACAGATGGGAAAAGACAAAAGGTTATTCCCATGGAGAAGCATGACCCACAGAACAAAAGCAAGACCTCTAGGGCATTGATCATGTAGAGAGACGAACTCTACCTGATGTCAAGAAGTCCCACTGACTTAATAATCACATCTCACCAGCTCCATCACTACCCAACTAGTTCAGCTAATTACCTCTGCTAGAAAAATGCCTGGAGGCTCCCCCACCCTAGTCCATTCTCTACTGAGCAACCTGTGAGTTGTTACAGACAACTTTGTGTCTATACAACAAATCTGTATGTTTCCCCTAAAATTCATATGTTGAAGCCTTAATCCCCAATGCAATGGTATTTGGAGGTGGGAGCTTTGGGAAGTAAATAGGTTTAGATGAGATTACAAGGGTGAGGGCCCCATGGTGGAATTAGTATCTTTATAACAGGAGGGGAAAAGGTTGAGAGCTTACTCTCTTCCATGAGAGGGCACAATGAGAAGGTGGCTGTCTGTAACCCAAGTAGAGATCCTCATCGGGAACCCAATCTGCCAGCACCTGATCTTGGACACTTCCCAGCCTCCAGAACTATGAGAATAAATGTCTTTCATTTAATCTACTCAGTCTATGGTATTTTGTTACAGCAGCCCAACCTGATAAGACACTGTCTTAAATATAAATACAATCTTCATATCATTTTATGTGGAATCTAAAAGAGCTGAACCATAAAAACAGAGAGTAGAACCAGTGATATGCAACTTAAAGTTTCACATTTCTGCACAGAGAAACCTTTACTTGGGAGAAGGGGAATAGAGAATGAGGCAGGCATGGGCAGGAACCAGGCTCTGTGCCAAGAAAGGGCTTTACCCTCAATATCGCACATCAACCCACAAAGTCAACACCATCTCCATTTCACATATGAGAAAACTAGACCAATTGGGATTTAGAACCAGGACTAAAATTTAGGTGTGTGCAACTCCAAAGCCCATGTTACTGATGTGTCTCATCAGCTGGGTGACGTATTCAGGCCTGGACTAGAAACCAGGAATGTCTACAGAGAAGAAAGCGAGACAGGAGCAAGCCAGAACCAGGCAGCAGCCATCCATTAAACAAAAATAGATGTACCATTTGAAGACAAAACCTTCTTTCTTTTCAGAAGGACTGAAATGCACAGATGCAGCAAGTGTTATAATTATAAATGAGAGCTTGGACGAGCTGAAGGTAACCATAGACACCACTCAGTCCTATCCCTGTACCAGAAAGGGGAAGAGACCACCTCCCAGAACCAAGAGTCCCACAGTTAGAGCAGTGAACCTGGGTTTCTGTCCTTGATATCTATTCAGTATATAGTATATATATATATCTGCAGCTCCTATAATAAATTTGATTGATTCAAACTTGAAAATGTTGCTATATTTTAAAAAATAAATAGATATTTTTCTTATCACCATATCACTATAACAGGCAAAAATAAAAATCATTTTATAAAAATAAAAATACTACAGAGGCCAAAATAATAATTTTTTTCTCAATTTATCCAACGATACTGCTCACCGGGGCGACAGCCATGACCAAGGTGGGGCGGGGGTGGGGAGGAAGACAAACTACAGTCATCAAACTGAACTAGGTATGGCCAAGGGGGAACTTGGGATGGAAAAGGGGTTTTAGTTCTTTCTAAAGTCTTACTCCTTGGAAGGAAAGTTATGACCAACCTAGATAGTATATTAAAAAGCAAAGACATTACTTTGCCAACAAAGGTCCGTCTAGTCAAGGCTATGGTTTTTCCAATGGTCATCTATGGATGTGAGAGTTGGACTGTGAAGAAAGCTGATCACTGAAGAATTGACGCTTTTGAATTGTGGTGCTGGAGAAGACTCTTGAGAGTCCCTTGGACTGCAAGGAGATCCAGCCAGTCCATTCTAAAGGAGATCAATCCTGGGTGTTCATTGGAAGGACTGATGCTAAAACTGAAACTCCAATACTTTGGCCACCTCATGTGACGAGTTGACTCACTGGAAAAGACTCTGATGCTGGGAGTGATTGGGGGCGGGAGGAGAAGGGGACGACAGAGAATGAGATGGCTGGATGGCATCACCGACTCTGTGGACATGAGTTTGAGTGAACTCCGGGAGTTGGTGATGGACAGGAAGGCCTGGCGTGCTGTGAGTCATGGGGTCGCAAAGAGTCAGACACGACTGAGCGACTGAACTGAACTGAACTGAAAGTCCCTGTAGGGCTCCCCAGGTGGCTCAACAGTAAAAGAATCCACCTGTAATGCAGGAGACAGGGATTTGATCCCTGGGTCAGGAAGATCCCCTGGAGCAGGAAATAGCAACCGACTCCAGTATTCTCACCTGAGAAATCCCATGGGCAGAGGAGCCTGGCAGGCTACGGTCCACAGGATCGCGAAGAGTCGGACACGACTAAACAACAGCAATAACAATACCCCTGAATCAACAGGACATCCAGAAATTTGCAACCAGATGTAAGCACAATTAATAAGCAATACACCCTTCCAGTAAAAACAGAAAACAGAATTACCAGGAAACAAAAGCCTTAGTGGAGGACTCTGTTTATTGGGCAGCAGGTCTGGGCGGTGGTCACAGATGGCAGTCATCTCCTCTGTCTCTTTACTTAGTAAAACATCCCACAGTATCTCAACTTAGTTCTAATCCTTTATAAAATCAAGAGCTTCCAATCCTTCAACATAATAGCCTTCTTTTCCACCTGGGTTACTTTGAATTTCAACTGAAGAAATAAAACCTAAGTTTACAAAAATGACCACTATCGTCATCAACGCCGATGCAAAGCGAGTATCTGCTTTTTTCATTTTTCTTAGACAAAATATGTCTATCGTATCTTCACAGCTATACTGACAACTCTGGTAGTTCCTGTGACACCAAATTAGCAATAATACAGTTAACAGGTTTTTAAAATTACTTTCCCGGTTGGAATGTTATTGTCGTTGAACAGCTAAGATTTGTTTTTACTGTCAGAGTGTGCTAAACTAAGTGAAATCTATCAGGAAGTGTATACACCCATGAGTTTTCTGACTTCATATTCTTAGCTCAAGGACAATGCAGACATTTAAAATGTCATGGATAATTAGCCAGCCTCTTTACAAATAAGATTGCCTGCTCTGATAGAATCACAAAGTTTGCCAGTCTCGGGAATAGATGTACTCATTAGAAGGTGATCAGATGTAAAATATTTATTTTTTTTGGAATAAAAGAAGTGGGTGGTGTGGTGGAAAGAACGCAGGTTGAAAGGTGAGAAGACCCAGCTTCTCTAGTTCTAAGTGATTCTGGAGAAGTCACTTTGCCTCTTTACTTCTATTTTCTCAACTAGGGACCCAGAAGACTTCTTCTAGTTCTTAAAAACCCTCATGGACCTCAGCCATAGACAGACATCCTCAAATGAGGAAGATACTATACAAGTAACTTGGAGTTTCAATAGGCATCCAAGGTTTCCATAGCTTGTCTTCTTTACAAGACTGTTTTTAAGAAATTTCAGGGCTGTTCAGAGAATACTGCTGTTGTTCATCAACAAATATCAGATATAAGCTGAGAACTTTGTTACCAAAAAGTCCTCAAATTTCCCTACTTTTTCACATTGTGTTACCAAAACATGTGGCAAATACATATGAGCAACTTTTAAGTCAATGATAATATATCACATAACACTGTTTTAAAGTTACTGGGGAAAGTACTAAAATGTGACTATCTTCTCCCAAAGTAGGAGTTGCTAAAATCCACAAAGCAACATGCATCTAGCAAGGACTTCTCTGGTGGCTCAATGGTAAAGAATCCATCTGCAATGTGGGAGACCCCAATTTGATCCCTGGGTCCAGAAGATCTTCTGGAGAAGGGAATGGCTACCCACTCCAGTATTCTTGCCAGGAGCATCCCATGGACAGAGGAGCCTGGCAGGCTAGAGTTCACAGGGTCGCAAAGAGTCTGACACGATTGAGTGACTTTCGTTCCACTTTTCATGCACCTAGCAAGCTCACTGAACTCAAAAAAACTTACCAACAAAAAAGTATCAAAATTCAAGAGTAAAAAGAAAAGAGACTTCCCCAGTGGTCCGTGGTTAAGAATCTGCTTTTCAATGCAGGAGATGCAGGTTTGATCCCTTGTTGGGGAACTAAGATCCCACATGCCGTGGAGCAACCAGGCCTGTTTCCCACAACTAGAGAGAAGCCTGTACGCTGCAACGAAGACCCTGAACGCAGCAACTAAGACCAGATGCAGCCAAAAATAAGTGTCTTAGAAAGAAATAAAAGTAAGTACACAAATAAATATATTAATAGTATGCACAAGCACGCTGAGTCCAGAGAATCCCCCACAACATCCATCAGAGCACCTTGTCAGTTATATCAGGCCTATCAAGTTGATGATATATATAATAGAGTCATAGGAGCCAAGGCAACCCCTCACTAGAGAATTAGCATCTGCCTGTCTTTCACAGGAAAGCTGTGACATTTTCAAAATCGGAAGAGGTAGAAGCTTGGTGCAGCTGACCAGCAGCAGGCTCTCCAACACTATAATGACAGCACTCAGGACATTCACTGTTTGCAAAGAAGCGTGAGACTCACTGAAGCAAAGAGAAAAGCTGCCTCTGAATCTGCAGAACCATTTCTCACTCTAAAGATCTCTGCTGAGGAACAAGAGATCTTTCAAGACCCTGCTTCATTTATAAAATTTGGTGAGTTACAGCTCCCATTAATACATCTCCAGACAAGACTCTATTCTAAGAGAGGAAGCTAAATTATGTAGGCCATTTCCCAGTCAGGAAGAAGGATATGGTTTAGTGGGAATAACTGGAAAACACAGTGGCTGGGCTGGTCCAAAGACCTGCAGGAATATACTCCTAAAAGTGATGGCGGGACCCCTGAGTGAGCGCTCGATTCTGCCTCCACCCCTACTGCAGCGCTCATGACACGGGCCCTCGGGTGAGCTATTAAAGTTCCTTGACCTGGTCTGCACAATGAGGAGGATGGACCATGATTACTTAGCACCAGTCACGGCAGTTTCTCGAGTCAGATTTCTTCTAACTTTCTTCCTCTCATGAAAAGGAGAAAGAAGAAATCAGGCAGGTCTGGTGGAAATGCTAAAGTTTGCCACAGCTGAAACAAGAGACTGCCTAATGACTCAAGGGTGAGCGTTCAGGTGTGGGGCCCACCTGGACCTCTGAGCCTAAGGAACCCTCGACTTGGGTTCATCTGCTGAAGTCCAGCCTTATGCCTCTAGGAAGGCCCCCAGGGACCCCCAGGGGCCTCCACACCTGCTTCCCCTCTACTCTGCCTATTCCTGGGTCCCGGTGAAAGAGGCCGTCTGCTTCCTGGAAGCACCCCCTTTCGGGGTACTGCACAGACAGCGCTGCCTCTCCATGGAGGCTTGATGTGAGATGAACAAATGCTTCTGATTTTAGAAAGGACAGATTTGAGAACTTTTCCACAGTTTCTTCTGAAACTTCAGTTCTCATCCTGAATTTTAAAACCATAATGTGACATTTTAACATATGGCAAAGAGAGATGAATTTGAGATCGTTTCAAACGCTTAAAAGATCTGCATTAAACACAGATTTCCATTATTACAGATCTAATAAGTCCTATTCTCATCTGGGCTATCAGCAACAGAGTAAGTAATTACCGTTCAACTTGGGCCGTTCCAGTCCATTAGCCCAATACTGATGACTCAGGCAAAGCTATACGTGAATAACAAAATGCTGGTAAGAGTTTAAAAGGGATGGAAGAAATGCTGCTGCCTTATCCCATTCGGCTCCATCAACTGTAAGGGATGAATCAAATATAAATAAACTTGATAGAGTGCTAAGTCCAGAAGTAAATATTAAAAATGTGAAACTGAGTTGTGTCTACCTAGATTGAAGGAGAAAGCAAAATGCCTCCTTGAATACATGACCAGTTTGAAGGACCTCCAAGCATGAGCTACAGTGCTTGGCTCAGCAGAGGACTGAGTGTGAACGGAACGAAACATCTGCAACATGAAAAGCAGAAACAGATATTCATTGAACAGCTTTTTCAATCAGTAAGGTTTCAGGCTAGGTGCTGGGGTTACAAACGTTAATGACCAGAAGCTTTAGGACTGTTAGGGAGATAAGTCAGTATGCCAACTATTGTAACACAACATGGCACCTGTTTGACAGAAACATATACACAGGGTGAAACTGGATCACATCAGGGTGTTACTGTTGCAGCTAACCCAGAGTAGATGGAGCCATGGAAGGATTCTAGAAGGAATGACTGCCAGAGATGAGTCTCTAAAGGGACTGGCATTAAGCCAGGTGAAGAAAGGGACTAGCAACATTCCAGGCAGAGGGTGCCAAGTGTGCACAGTGATGAAACCACAATGGAGGGTGGATCATTGCTAAGCATGGCTGGGCAAGAAGTACGAGGTTGGGTCCAATAAAGTGGGCAGGCAGGAGCCAGATCATGGAAGGTTTCAAATATCATAACAGAGAGCCAGACTGTATCTTGTCAACATTTGATTTTTAAGCAGGGGAGTAACTTAATTACTAGAAACATATTCTAATTTGAGTGGGAAGGACATGAGATTGATGACAAAGACACCTACTGGCACTGCAGGAAGATGGGCGAAACGGAGGGAAAGGGGAAGAGAGATTCAAGACAGCCACCTTAACCATCCTCAAACGGAGGAGGCTATATTTGACCAGATTTCCCACTCAGAGTTTTAAGCTCATTAAACTAAAATTTCCTTCAATCCAGACTCTCAGAGATCAACTATTGACTAACCCCCATTTGTTGAGCCTATTTCACATTCTTGGCATTAGGGGGGAAGACAAGAAAAACATTTGATCATTGTGATTTGGTGACAGTGTATGTTCAACTTGGAGAAAATACTTGAAAAAGAAAACACTAAACGTGTATGGTTAGTGTTACACTGTGTAGCAGAAATGATCTGTTTTAGAAGAACAAAGGAAAAAACAGGGTGATCAATATAGGCTGGGAAGGTTTGCATTCTGGCATCTTGAATGCAGAGCTTCTAGAGTGTGGAAGGCACTCTGGTGTGGCTGGAGAATAGCCAAGTTTAAGTGCAAAAAGCTGGAGACCAAAGGGCTAAATGGGAGAGAAGTCCCAGTCACACGACTGATGGAAGCAGTGTTGATGGGCGCTGAGGCTGACAGGGTGGGTCACAGAAGACCAGGTGAGTCAGAGGTCAGGGGTTGAGGAACAAACTCAGGAGCGCTGGTGACCACGTGGACCCAAGGGGAAGAGCTTGATGCAAGATCAACAAGGCAGTGAAGACAGAGGTAATACAAGAAACAGCTGAAGTCTACCTGGAAACAGAAGAAAATGCTATTTAAAAAGGTGAAGATGATGAGTTGGCTTTTTTCCATACGCCACAGCAATTTAGAGCTGGAAGAAACCTTCAGTTCAGTTCAGTTCAGTCGCTCAGTCGTGTCCAACTCTTTGCGACCCCATGAATCACAGCACGCCAGGCCTCCCTGTCCATCACCAACTCCCAGAGTTCACTCAAACTCATGTCTGTCGAGTTGGTGATGCCATCCAGCCATCTCATTCTCTGTCGTCCCCGTCTCCTCCCGCCCCCAATCCCTCCCAGCATCAGAGTCTTTTCCAGTGAGTCAACTCGTTGAGGTCACTTAACTGGACCCCTCCAAGAAGATGTCTGAGTACACGACACTGAGTCGGAGATGACAGTGGGACAGCCACTGGACGTGTCCAAGAGGCAATGCAAATGGGGAGCAGGATTAAATGAGAGGTCAAGGATGCAGACAAAGGTTCGGGCATGTGTGGCCACAGAGGTCATAATTAAAGCTAGGAGGATAGGCGAATTCCCGCAGGGGAAGCTGGTCTTTGGGCTGGGGTCTGAGTCCAAGAAAGGGGGCAATGGGTTGAAGTGAGCTGGTAAGGTGTCTGGAGAACAAGCAATAATCGGGGACAAGAAGGAAAACCATAACAAGGTCATCAGATCCAAGAAGGAAGAGCTATGGGAAGGAATGGCTGCAAACGTACAGTTGCTACTGGTCAATCTGGGTTTCCGCCATCCAGAGTCCATGCCTAGTCATCTCTTTTCAAACCAACATGCCCCGGGCACTACTTGGGACTACCTGGCCTGCTTTTCCTTTTCTAGTTGCCACCATAAGCTCTACCATCTGCATTCCCTCACACCCTCTCCCCGCCTACTGGGCTGGGCACAAGCTCCCTACTTCCACCCCACCACACACCCTCACCAACGCATCCATTAACAAGCACCCATATCCCCTTTAGTAATAGGCAGAGCGCTCTGGCTGCTCCCAATTCTCTTCCCTGAAACCTCTTGTAGATGACCATAGGGCTGGGAGTGCCTGTCTTAAAAAATCTGCCCAGACTGATCCTCTTTGGTTTGGATGTGGAGCCCAGACAACCACACCTATGATCCCCGTGGGCAGACTAGCCCCCGTTCCTCAGTTTTCTGTGTGGTCCAGGTGAGCTTCTTTCTGCAGCCTACACAAGCTGCCTCCTGCGAGTTAAATGGAAATGTAGCCATTTGCAAATGCAAATGTCTAAGATGAGACAGACTACGAACACAGATGACTGCAGGAAAAACTAAAAGAGTGACAAGAAAACAGTGACAAAGAAGGGGCTGCAGATTGAGTTAATCAAGGCAGGATTTGGAAGACAGCATCTTGAAAAGTTGAGCCTGGCTGCAAGCCCAGAAGAGAGACAAGCGGAAAGATTCCTGGGCGTGGGGCCTAAGAAGGGCTCAGTTTCAAGTGTCAGGGAGATGCTGGAGAGCTGCTGTGGCCTCCAAGTGAGGGCAATGCCTGGAACCAGCCAGAAGGGGCTCATTCTTTCAAGTGTAGGGACAGAGAGAGACTACTTGGCAGAGAAGAACGGTGACAGCTACTGAAAATGGCCCCTCCCTTCACAGGACCGAGTTAAACCATGACAGTGGCCATTTGAGCCAGTCTAGGCTATGCTCTCAGACTCTTCACTAGGGTGACTTCTTGATTTCAAGGTGACTTTGGGTGAGATCGCCGGTACCACGTTTAATGTCTCACAGAGCAGAGAACGCAGACTACAAATAATCAAGCACAGAGAACCTTAAGCTCAATAGGTGCACTGGCCTTAAACTGCCTTGTCTCTGCAAAGCTGAAAACCACACACATGAACAAAAGTTACTAATATTTTAAATTAAACAGTTTGTACCAAGGAAGACTACACTGAGAAAAAAAGAGCTCATGAGGGACACAGTTTGCTGAGAGAAACAAGTAACTCTCCCTCCATGCCCATTTATTTCTGTAAGTACTATGCTCTTTCCGCTTCCCAGGTGGCTCAGGGGTAAAGAATCTGCCTACCAATGTAGGAGACTCAGGTTCGATCCCTGGGTTGGGAAGATCCCCGGAAGAAGGAAATGGCAACCCATTTCTTGCCTGGGGAAACCCAGGTATTCTTGCCTGGGAAATCCCATGGACAGAGAAGCCTGGCAGGCTACCGTCCATGTGATCAAAAGAGTCTGATACGACTGAGAAACTGAGCACACACACACAGTATGCACTTTGAAGAGGTCCTTCTACACCCTTGGACTGCAAGGCGATCCAACCAGTCCATTCTAATGGAGATCAGTCCTGGGTGCTCATTGGAAGGACCGATGCTAAAGCTGAAGCTCCAATACTTTGGCCACCTCATGCGAAGAGTTGACTCGCTGGAAAAGACTCTGATGCTGGGAGGGATTCGGGGTGGGAGGAGACCGGGACGACAGAGAATGAGATGGCTGGATGGCATCACCGACTCAATGGACATGGTGTTGGTGATGGACAGGGAGGCCTGGCGTGCTGCGATTAATGGGGTCACAAAGAGTCGGACATGACTGAGTGACTGAACTGAACTGAACTACACACTATATTTCTGCCAGAAAGCTTTTTCCCCTTCCTCTCTCCTCTTCACCTTCCAAACTCTTTAGAGACCCCAACTCAAATGTCACTTCCCTTTACTCCTTTCTTCGTTGGGGTAATTTCCACTTAGTATTCTATTTGTAATTAACTATTCTATTCAGTCTGTCCCCTTCTCACACATAACCTGGAGACTCTTTTAATCTTCTTGGCACCACAGCAACTATGCCTGGAACAAGAGATAGGTACTTTTCAGGTATGGCCTGATTAATGAGCAAAGAGATCAGTGTTTGATATATATGGCCTGAAGAATGAGCAAAAGATTCCATCCACTTAAGGAGAAGGTGAGTACAGGCATCCAGAATCTTTTGCTGCCTGACCTCTTTGCCTGATAGAACATAACTCCATTCCTCCAAGGCTCCCTATCGTCCCCGCTCTGGTGAACCACTTCTTGTCAAGAAATACCCTGGCCCTAGCTTCTCTTCTAGAAATTCATCTTAATGTCCATTCCCAATACCAATTGGGCTATTTCTTTTGCCTCCTTAGCCTGAGTTTTAGTCCATCCTCTATTCCCTCTACCAGTCCAATTAAGTTCAGTCACTCACTTGTGTCCAACTCTTTGCAACCCCATGGACTGTAGCATGCCAGGCTTCCCTATCCATCACCAACTCCCGAAGCTTGCCCAAACTCATGTCCATTGAGTTGGTGATACCATCATCCTCTGTCTTCCCCTTCTCCTCCTGACTTCAATCTTTCTCAGCACCAGGGTCTTTTCAAATGAGTCAGCTCTTCACATCAGGTGGCCAAAGTATTGGAGCTTCAGATTCAGCATCAGTCCTTCCAATGAATATTCAGGACTGATTTTCATTAGGACTGACTGGTTTTGATCTCCTTGCAGTCCAAGAGACCCTCAAGAGTCTTCTCCAACACCACAGTTCAAAAACATCAGTTCTTCGGTGGTCAGCTTCCTTTATATTCCAACTCTCACATCCATACATGACCACTGGAAAAACCATAGCTTTGACTAGAGGAACATTTGTCGGCAAAGTAATGTCTCTGCTTTTTAATATGCTGTCTAGGCTGGTCATAACTTTTCTTCAAAGGAGCAAACGTCTTTTAATTTCATGGCTGTAGTCAACATCTGCAGTGATTTTGGAGCCCAAGAAAATAAAGTCTGTCACTGTTTCCATTGTTTTTCCATCTATTTGCCATGGAGTGATGGGACTAGATGCCATGATCTTAGTTTTCTGAATGTTGAGATTTAAGCCAACTCTTTAACTCTCCTCTTTCACGTTCATCAAGAGTCTTTTTAGTTCCTCTTCACTTTCTGCCATAAGGGTGGTGTCATCTGCATATGTGAGGTTATTGATATTTCTCCTGGCAATCTTGATTCCAACTTGTGCTTCACCCAGCCTGGCACTTCACATGATGTATTCTGCATACAAGTTAAATAAGCAGGGTGACAATACACAGCCTTGACGTATTCCTTTCCCAATTTTGAACCAGTCTGTTGTTCCATGTCCAGTTCTAACTGTTGCTTCTTGACCTGCATACAGATGTCTCAGGAGGCAGGTCAGGTGGTCTGGTATTCCCATCACTTGAAGAATTCTCCACAGTTTGTTCTGATCTACACAGTCAAAGGCTTTGGCATAATCAATAAAGCAGATGTTTTTCTAGAATTCTCTTGCTTTTTCGATGATCCAACAGATGTTGGCAATTTGATCTCTGGTTTCTCTGCCTTTTCTAAATCCAGCTTGAACATCTGGAATTTCAGGGTTCACATACTGTTGAAGCCTGGCTTGGAGAATTTTGAGCATTACCTTGCTAGCGTGTGAGATGGGTGCAATTGTGTGGTAGTTTGAACATTCTTTGCCATTGTCCTTCTTTGGGATTGGAATGAAAACTGACCTTTTCCAGTCCTGTGGCCACTGCTGAATTTTCCAAATTTGCTGGCATATTGAGTGCATATTGACTTTGCATTCAAGTGGGCCTTAATTCCCTCTACCAACTTGTTCCTTAATTGGCACATTTCCTAACCCCTGTCTCTCAGTTAATACCTTACCAGCCAACCAGTGGTCCAAGCTATGAGTCTCATGTCATTCTTTTCTTTTCCCTCTTTCCCCATCTCCCTACCCCTGCCAAATGACCAGAATTGAACTCTCTGCCTCATTCTTGCCTATTTTGTTCCTCCAACCTCAACCAGTACCTTCTGAGCACTCCTAAAACTCATTCCTTGGCTCTTCTGAAACCCATGAGCTCCTTTAGTAGTCTAGCATCATTTCCCATGCAGGGGGACCGTCACTCCAGCCACCCCTCCTCCCCAAGTCCCACTGCCTTTTACCCTGTCACCTCCTTCTCAGACACTAGCATGGAAGAAATGTATGTCCCTAAATCTGACCCCACCCATTTTGCAGGGTACTCCCTGGTCCAGATGGAAATCTGGGAAGGAGTTTCTCAGCTGTTTTATTATTTTTATTACTACTACTGCTACTACTGTCATTATATTTAGGACATCACCTATATACCCCCGACCCAGAACTTAAATTCCTCTGATTCCATTGCCTGCTTCAGACACCGTGCTGTCTCTTCTAAGAAGAATCACATCAACACCTTATAACATTATAAAAGAAATGCTTTGGCAAAAATCTAAACAACAGGTAAAATAAACACCTTCTGATTTCAAGTAGTTGTTAACAGGACTATAATGCTATTATAATGATTGGTACTTTGCACAAATTCTACTACAAGCTAAACAAATTGCAAAGACATTTTTAAGATGACTTTAAAAGTGTTTTCACATGGTTGAGCTGATGATTTAGCTTTCCCCAGTAATATAATCTTTATTTAATTAACCGGGTGATTCCATATCAGTAGTTTGCTGTTGCTGCCAGTGCTGTCAAATGTGCAGTGATTTAGTCACTGGGGAAAGAACAGTGCTGACAAATTAAAAAGTAAATTTCTTCTTACAGTTTCATTCATTAATATCAGTTACTTGGTGTCTTATCAACAAAAATATAAGGTGCTTGTTTTCTCTCACAGAAACCAGAGGGTGAAAAGCCGATAAGAATTCTTGTCACAAACACAAGGAAATGAAGACCACTATTCATTTTCTTAAAGTCCTATTCTCAAAAACTAAGGCTTTAATTGTAGTAACACTCATAAAACATTAGCTCCTGTGGTCTTTTTCAGGCCCAGGGAAAATAAAGAGAAAATAAACAAGGACACACTGGAGAGAATATGCCTGCACTGGCCTACAGGAGAGCAAGATCAAATATATCTAAAACAAATTAAAACTGCCTGCCAAATAGAAGCTTTTTCTAACTAGACTACATCTGGTCCAGCCTTTCCCTTTCACTACCTATCAGAAGACTGTTAAAGATTCAGGAGAAAGTCACTTAAGAGGCTTCAACTTCTCTACTGAAATGCCTAAGTATATGGCAGAAAACCTAACTAGATGCTAGCAAGCAAACAGCCAGCATCATTCTTAATGGTAAATAACTTCCCCCTAAAATACTTATCATCATACTGGAGGTCCTAGCCAGTGTGATAAGGTAAGAAAAATAAATAAAATGCATTTAGATTAGCAAAGAAGAAATCATTATTCACAGAAGACAGGATGGACTATGTGGACTGCTACTGCTACTGCTGCTAAGTCACTTCAGTCGTGTCCGACTCTGTGTGACCCCATAGACGGAAGCCCACCAGGCTCCCCTGTCCCTGGGATTCTCCAGGCAAGAACACTGGAGTGGGTTGCCATTTCTTTCTCCAATGTGTGAAAGTGAAAAGTGAAAGTGAAGTCGCTCAGTCGTATCCGACCCTTAGCGACCCCACGGACTGCAGCCTACCAGGCTCCTCCATCCATGGGATTTTCTAGGCAAGAGTACTGGAGTGGCTTGCCATTGCCTTCTCCGGAAAACACCAAGAAATAGGCAAAAAAGTTACCAGAACTAATAAGTGAGTTTAACAGGCCTCCATGATACAAAGTCAACAGAAAAAAATCAAGTTAATTTTATGTACTAACAACGAGCAGTTAGAAACTGAAAAACATTTTAAGGTATCATTTAAAATAGCACCAGACAAAATGAAGAGATTAGGAATAAATATATGCAAGATTTGTCTTTTCATTTTCTTAATTTCTTTTGAAGAACATATTTTTTAAAAATTTCTATGAAGTCCCATTTGGCCTTTGGGTGTTTTTTTTTTTTTTTTATAGTTTGTTATTTTTGTGATTATTTGCCTAACTCAAGGTCACACAAGTTTTCTTCAATGTTTTCTTCAAGAAGCCTGATGGTTTTAAGTTTCACATTTAGGTTCCTCCTCCATTTTGAGTTATTTTCATAGAGTGTGTTTCTGAATTACGCAAACTCTGATACACTAGAGTGGTACTAACACAGGAAACTGAAAAACGGATGAAAATCAGAGGGCACACACACAGCTACATCAATCTTTCTGCTAATCTCCCTTGTTGAAGCAAAGAGATGCAACTAACAGAGTAGTGCCAGTTGAGGAGTACGATAAAGCTTCTGCCAGTTTTCCTGTTGTATAAGTTCTTCTGTTGAGCAGTCAGAATAATAAAGAAGTGAGGGAATAAATACACTGGTCTCCAACGACAGCCACACAGACTCAGGATGCCACCACTGTCTTCTCTTAATATCGCTTTGAAGCCCTAGTAGGTTGCTATGGCTTATGTCTCAATTTAGCATCTGGGTAAGAGAGATAACTCTTAGCATCACTAGAGAAGGTTATGAAAAAAATTACAGACATGCAAAGTATACTTACAACATTCTCTTTATTCGCTTCTACCTTACATTCTGCCCATACCACATAGTGATTAATAAGTTACTTTGTACTTCTTTTGATTATGAATATCTAGCTATACATGACTTAGTCAATTAGCCTTTCCTGTGACAGGAAGCAATAAATCAGGTGTACTGATTCATACTTAGCATAATGTCGTGCTCTTCTAAATTTATGATTTATTCAAGCAAAACCTGGGTTATCGCTTTGCAGGTATATGGAAGAAAGTACTCCTGCATGGGTGGGAGGTTGAACTGAATGAGCTTAAGGTCCCTTAAGTCTCTGAAAACAAGCATGTTGAATCCCTGCTGAACCACTTCCTAGCTATGTGATACCAGCAAGTTGCTTCACTTCTCTGAATTTCATTTTCCTAATTGTAAAATGAACTAAAAGTACCTTATCTTACAGAGATCTTCTTCTTTTCTCTCCAGGGTTAAATAGCACTATTTAGATATTCAATCAATATCTAGTGTTCTCCTCCCTATTTCCCAACAATCACATTCATGCTCTAGAATTCTCCTAAACATTATATTTGTGCCCAGCTGCGATCTTCTACATGGGAGTGAAGGGAGAAACAATGTATAAGAATGACACCTGCCCAGTGACACCTGACCTGGCTTGGGGTGACCTCACCCTGGTGATGTACATGGACCAGAATAACACAGAAATCTGATGCATTGATATTATTTGCCAGACTGACAATTCCCATAGACTTATACAAATATATAGAACCAAGATGATTAATAAAAGTAGAAACAACAGTAGCTACAAATATATATGCACCTGACACTGTTCTGAGCATTTTACATGTATTAACACACTTGATCCTCACAACAATTTCATGAAATAGGTACTTTCATTATCTGCAATTTTACAGATAAAAAAACTAAGGCACAAGGAGCATGAGGGTCTTGCTCAAGGTCACAGAGATGAGATTCCAACCCATAGTTGCGTTCCAGACTTCCTACTGCCTCCTAAAGACCTTCTAAAGAAAAAGAAAGGAACTATCTTTTGGTCAAGAAGTGGCATTGCCAAATCCTAACAGTTTTTCCATTCATGGCCACCTATGTGCCTGTTCTAGGAGCCCAGTTTTCTTAAACAACATCAGGGGACATACGGGGCTCTTCGAGAGCACTGGCAAATTCTGTTTCTTGGGGATGGGGTAGTTCCATGGGTATCCATAACTATTCATTAAATTTCATGTACTCTTCTGTTGGTATGTCTCACAATAAGACAAAATGGATTGGCACCTGTGCAAGTTTCCAGCTGTGCAGCCTTGTGACTTTGCCATGTTCAGCCGTTTCTGACACACACCTAGGAGACAACATGAAGCCTGGGGAGCAGACAAGTGGAGGGTGCTGCCCGCGCCTCTCTTGCTGGCTCTGCGTTGTCCGCATTTGCATGCAAGAATCACTGGAGCAGGAGCTCAGCTAATCTCCTGGCTGCGTGATTGTTATTATCATGCAGCGCACACATGCATATTCATCCAGATTTAAAGGGAAAAAATAAGCCTTCCTCATGGTACTGCTGATAAACAACCCCCAAAATCTTCCTTCCTATACTCAAATGAAACACATTTTGAAGCCCTGTCATACTTAAAAGTGATTTGCCCGTAAGTCTTTTATATGTTAATAACATTGTACGTTGACTATTTCATTCCCAAGATCATTATTTGATTGGTTTCCACGTGATGTCGGGCACAATGGAAATGGACATGGCGACATCAGGTGCCTTTGGACACCAATCTCCATGCTAAAGCTGGCGTTGCCGGCATCTAAATACGCCGAACACAGCTGCGGCGGGAGCCCCGGCCGTGTTTGTCAAGTCTGCTTATTTCCAGACAAAACATTTTAATTCCTTGCCTGAGAGAGGGGGGTTACAGGCAAGGGCGATGCTGGAAGAGGGTGGTGAGGAGAGAAGGAGAAAGGGGAGAGTGGGAAGGGCCTCAGGACCAGGAGCTGAGGGGTTTGGCCCTGCCGCTCTTCTGCAGCTATCGTAAGGCTGACTTCTCTGCGTCACCCTCTCCCACGTGTGCGTGTGTTCAGTTGCTCAGTCGTGTCTGACCCTTCAGCGACCCCATGGACTATGGCCTGCCAGGCTCCTCTATCCATGGGATTTCCCAGGCAAGAACACTGGAGTGGGTTACCATTTCCTCCTCCACGGGATCTTCCCGACCCACGGATTGAACCTGTGTCTCCTGCACTGCAGTAGGATTCTTTACCACTGAGCCACTGGGGGGAAGCCTGGGTATTATTATATCCAAGAATTAACAGACATTCCCCAGGAGAAGTTAAATAACCAGTAAAGATCCACCCTAGGTTCTTAGCACATAAGGCACCGAGTTACTCTGGAACTCTCAACACACAGTCACGGATAACAGAGAGAAAGCTCGGATCAGAGTGCCTGCCTGTGAGTCCTGGTTCCCAATCTGTGAGACCTTGAGCAAGTCACTATACCTCTCGGAGCCTCACTTCTCCCATTTACAAACGGGAATGATGTTAGTACCTACCCACAGAGAGCTGTGAGAAGTCAATGAGACGGTGCATATAAAGTACTTAGAACAACGCCTGAAACATAGAATTCGGTCAATATATACAAGCCACTCTCGCTGCTATCACTACCTTCACTTTGTGGGTGCATCTGTGCTCTCACAGAGGCTCTCAGCCAGGCTCTCTGGAGGCCATTCCTGCCCCTTCTGCTACTGCCATTTGCAAGTGGCCTTGACTGAGGAAGCTACCGAATTCTGCATTCCTTCTTTCTTGTTCTTCAGAAGTCCCTGTGCCCACACAAAATCCCACCTCCAGGCACTGCCTTACATCTTCCTCCTCTTCCCCAAGGTCTCTGGGGAAACAAGGGCAGGGTGCAGCCATGGAAATAACGGGAACATTCTGCAGCCAATGACGTGGCAGCAGCGCCAAGAGACCCCTCTTCCTCGAGTGACGGAAGCCTCGGGACTAGGAATGGATAATTTGCATGCTGGAATATACCTTGCATTCTCAACCCACAGGGGCAATTAAGGCTACTGGGTCCAGGCCTGAGGGTATAAAAGAAGACTGTTTTCTTGGTCTGTCTTACCTTGTACTTGGTTCTTTAGGTCAAGCATCTTCGCTATAGACTTCTCCTCCAGATTGCCACTTTGCCACAATTGGACAAGGCCTTCAAGAAAAGCCCCTCTGCCCAACTTCAAGGAAGCTGGCTGGTCCCTCCAACCAGCACGTGGCCAGCCCCAAGACAAGTGCCTCACAGCAGAACCTAGACCCTCACAGAAAGCAAACTACCTATGAATTACAGGAGCAGCAATGCTGACACCCCGGGTGTTGCCGCTGCCACTCACTCATTCATGTCTGACTCTGCTGCCCCATGGATGTAGCCCGCCAGGCTCCTCTGTCCATGGGATTTCCCAGACAAGAATACTGGAGCAGGTTCCCATCCCCTACTCCAGGGGATCTTCCCGACTCAGGGATCGAACCCACGTCTCTCCTGGCATCTCCTGCACTGGCAGGCAGATTGTCAGATACCCACTAACGATAGCAGGAGGCACCCAAGGTCACACATCACAGCCCAAAGCCTCAGTTCTGCCAGCGCCCTTTCCAAAAACGCACCAGAGCTTGGGCTCAGAGCTATAGGAAGAATGAGGACCCTGTTCACGGCCAACTATTCCTCCGTCTGGAGGCCGGGTGCTGTGCGGTTGCTCTCGGCACATCCTTCTATTCAATCCTCACAACCATCCTCTAACGAAGGAGTAACCTGTAACAAGCGGTGTGTCCCCATTTTCAGGATGCAGAACCTGCGGCTTAGGGAGACTGGGTGACCTGCCCAGGAGCTGGGTTCTTGGATGGAAAGAGCCTTGGAGAGCTGCCAATCCAGGTCCCCAGCTTCCCGAGACCCAAGAATCTGTGCCTCATGTCAGCAGTGCCCCCCCAGACTCAGAGCCCAGGCCCGCTGTGTTCTTCTCAGTAGAACACCACAGTCTTCATTCACCTTTTCTTTATCAAAAAGCATTTTCAACATCAGCAGTTAGGTGATATCATGTAAAAGGAAGTTCTCCCAGGAGACCAAAATACATCCCCAAATTGTTTCCAAAAGAAAAACTTGATTTTTTTTTCCTCTTCTTCAAACACACCAGTATAAAGACTGAATAAAACCTGCCCTACTTAGAGCTTCTGAGAGAAGTTCAGCTTTCGAACGCGGTTAATCAAGTTCAGCTTCACTCAGGGACTCATCACCCCAAGTAGCTAATGAAGATAATCCATCAGAGCTGTGGCCGTTCCCGCCCAAGGAAACAGAAAAAAAAAAAAAAAGCCGGGGCGGGGGGCATGGGGGAGAGAAGAAAAGCCACCAGGAATTAAATGGGGAAACAGATGATATTTAACTATATAAATATTCTCAGCAATGCTCCGAGGAATGGAATTATTGGCTTACTGGGCAGCCCCTCACTGAAGCAGGCAGCAGAGAAAATTTATACCGTGGAATTCATGTTTTCATTAGAATTCACACAGCCTGTGTTTAGAAAGTAGGTGTCTGGAAGCTTGATGATATTTTGCGTTCATCATCTGACGCTGTGACACGGCGGCGTAAAAAAGAGAAGGGAGGCACCTCTCTTATTCATTTGATATTTACATTTTATGAGTGTTATTATTTGACATAATTGCATACAAAGAATTAGCGATGTTAATTAATGCTGCACTAATGCAGTCATAATTACTTCCATTTATTCTAGGATGTAAGTGAATTTATAAATTCATTTAATTGGAATTCAAGTGACTTCTTGGATTCACACTTTTAACGGCTAACATCTATTTGCCCAACCTTTCTAACTAACCCTGCACAGAAAGAAAGATGGTCTAGAGTTTTAGCTAAAAAGGACCTTCCCTGGCTGAATTCATGAAATGGAAAAATAAAGCCATTTTTAAGGATGAACCGTGGATTCGCTACAACTATATTTCTAGTCACTTATTGGGCTTGTTTGATATTATTCTTATCCCACTTCGTCTGTGATGAAGTTGAATTAAATGGCCCAACGAGAATTTCAAATGGACTTCTTTGCACATTGCAACTGACAAACGGCAAAGAAAGGAAACAAAAGTAGTCGATCTCAACATGCCACTCAGGATTATAGTAACTCGTGTTTCAAAAGGATTTTGAAAGATTTCAAGTTATAAAGGTGTCCTCCTGGGGAAAAACCAAGAGAAACTTTACAATTTAACAAATTTAAATTATAAGATGTCTGTTAACAATTAATATCCTTCACACGAAGAATGCAGCTCCTGAAAGAACTTTTTAAAAAGTATTCAGAGGCAGTTTTCATCAGTGTACCTCTTCTTGAAATACTGTCCACCCATCATCAGTTAAATCCAAACAGCATGTTAACAAGATTTTTTTTTCTGGAAATAATACTGCAAGAGATAATGCCAATCAAATTCTGCCTATAAGAGGCAACCTCTCTCCCATCTCCCCACTGCCATAACACACACACAAGTCTACTCACTAGAAAACTTTGGCGGAGATGTCATCCTGGAACGGATTTCAGTGAACTGAAGGAAAGGTGGTTCTCTCACCATATTCTGTCCTGAGCAGACTAAGCACTTCTATGCATCTTTAGAAGGGGAAAGCAACTGGACTCTAGAAATGCGTCCAGGTCCCTCCACACAACCCCCAGGACACAAAGCTTGGAGCTCTTTCTCCGATTCTTGCATGTGAGCCCTGGAAAGGATGTAGAGGTCATCTCACCTGGACTGACCCCATGCCAGCCTAAAACTGCCCCTGGCCTGGTGACGAGGGAGGAGGAAAAGGACCAGAGAGCTGGCCTTGTCACCTTCCTCACACTCCTTTCCTGTAGGGAGTGTGTCCCACGTGGGACTGACACAGCTCCCCACCCGCAGGGGTGGGAATGTGCCCCCTATCTGTGGTTCAGACCTTCCCTTGAACTCCTTGTCCCCACGGGCTGACTTCTCAGGCCACACCCCTACACCCCATCTTGAGTTACTTCTGAGAGACAGTAATCATCGTGTGCATACACCCAGCCTGGATTTCTCTCCTGATCTGCCCTCCCGACAATAACCACCGTCACCTCAGAGAGTGAAAGTGTTAGAAACTCAGTCGTGTCCAACTCTTTGTGACCCCAAGAACTGGAGCCCACCAGGCTCCCCTGTCCATGGAATTCTCCAGGCAAGAAAACTGTAGTGGGTAGCCAGCCATTCCCTTCTCCAGGGGATCTTTCCGACCCCAGACTGAACCTGTGTCTCCTGCATTGTAGGCAGATTCTCTACCACTACATCACCAAGGAAGCCTGCTACCTCAAACTCAAATCTAAACACGTTCCCCTCTCCGCGAGGCTCTGTCCAAGACATCAGTGAATGCCATCACACTCCGCCCCATTGCCCAGGCAAGAAATCCAGTTGAAAGCATTCCCCACCCACTACATCCAGTCACTCCCAAATTCCTATATCTCTTAGCCCTGGAATCCATCTCCTTCTCACCTTCCTCACTCCCACTAGCTTGGTCTGTCCCCCAGCTTATTTCACTTGTTTATCTCCTATACACCCCTCACCCATCCTCTATGACACAGAAGAATGAGCTTCTAGTTTAAATCTCAGAGAGGGCCATTCTACCAGGTAAAACCTCTGAGGAACCATCAGGGAAATGCAAATCAAAATTACAGTGAGCTGCCACTTCACACCCACTAGACGGCTGGGTTCAAGATGGGGAACACATGTACACCCAGGGCAGATTCATGTCAATGTATGGCAAAACAAATACAATAATGTAAAGTAAAAAAAAAAAATTTAAAGAAGGAATAATATAATTTAATAACCTTTAAAAAAAAAATAAAGAAATTTTGCTTACCCCCCCCCCAAAAAAAGACAGATATGGACTTCCTCGCTGGTCCGGTGGTTAAGACACCGTGCTTCCACTGCAGTGGGTGCAGGTTTGATCCCTGGTCTAGGAAGATTCTGCATGCTGTGTGGCACGGCCAAAAAAAGAGAGAGAGAGAGAGAAAGATAATAACAGACGTTGGGGAGGATGTAGAGAAACTGAACCCCTCTGCTGACAGAATACACTGCTGGTGGGATTGTAAAATGGTGCAGGGAAACAGTCTTGCAAAAGGTAAATAAACGGAAATTCAACACATGACCCAGAAATTCCATTCCAAGATACTCACCCAAGAGAAATTAAAACAACTTTAAGAAATGAAAACCTACACGCAACTGCCTGCAGCAGCATTATTCATTATAGATGAAAAATAGAGACAACCCCAATGTCCATCAGCTGAGGAATGAATAAATAAAATGTAGTACATCCATACAGTGGGGTATTACTCAGCAAACGAGAAGGAGAGATGCACTGATAGACGCTACAACACGGACAAGCCCTGCAAATGTATGCTAAGTGAAAGAAGCCAAAAGCCCACATGTGATTTCATTTATACGAAATGTCCATGGCAAACAAACCCACAGCGACAGAGAGTAGGCCTGGGTGTGCCGAGGGCGAGGCGAGGTCTGAGAGGAGACGAGCGACAACTGCTGACAGGGATGGGGTGATGGAGAACTTTCTAAAACTGATGGTGGTGATGCCTGTGCAACTGTGTGGCTGTACAAAAACTGCCGCACCGCACACTTTAAACAGGTGAACCGTGTGCCACATGAATTATATCTCAACGGATCTGTTATTAAAAGGGAGGGGGAGAGAAATTAACCAATTGCAACGTATGAACCTTCTTCAGATCCTGATTTGAACAAACTATAAATGAGGGAAAATTGACACCGACTCTAATATTTGATGACATTAGAGAAAGGCTATTAAATTTTTGAAGTGAAAAGCAAAACCCTACAAGAACTTTTGCTTGCCCTTGTGATTTAGCTGAAACCTCTGAGATGGCTCACAGAACCTGAATAAGCCAGCCCTGCCTCTCTCTGCAGTCAGACGCTGCCATCACTTTCCTCCCAAGCCCTCCTTCTCATCTCTACCCCCAAACCTTATCTCTACCATGTTGACCTTTTTAAAAATTCTTTGAAAGTGTCATGATGCTATCTGAATTCCTTGAACCTACTGAGATATCAATCAGACAAACCAATGAGTATATGCAAGGAGACTAAGGTCCCCCCAGGTCACATCGTTAGTAACAGAACTAGAACTAGTGCCAGGACTTTACTCCCAGTAAAATTCCTTCACCATCTCTGTTTACTAACATTTAAATATCACGCATTCAGAGAAATATTAACTTGATCTTTACTACTGTGAATGTCCTATAAAAAAATGGCATGACTTTGGAAACCAGTTGAAGTCATCTATTTTCAGGTATAGACAACATGACGTAAGATGAATATGTAAAAACCAGAGTCAGAAACAGCTGGGTTTAAACCTGAACTCTCTAACTTATTCATCATATGACCTTGTGAAAGGCACTGAACACCCTGAGCCTGTTTCCTAGTAGATAATACAAGATAAAGAAGAATGGAGACAAGTGAAGTGAAAAAAAAAAAAAAAATAGCACGTTTCCAAGCACATAGCAGTTGCTCAGTAAATGATAGATGAACATTATTACTCGTTCCCTTGTTACTTTACTAACCATAATTCACTGGGGAAAATGTAAAAAATCTGCTTTGAACTAATATATAAAGAATCTTCTAATTTATAAGAAACTAAATTTATTGATAGCGAGCCCAAAGAAATTAAGGACAAATGAATCACTAGAAAATTCCACCCCATTACCACTGCTCAAATGTGAACGCAGTACCAATCACATCTCCATGGTGGGAGTGGTGGAGAAAAATTATACTCGTCTTATTGGAAATCATTGCCCAGGGACTACTCTTCTACCAGAGCTTCCCGGGTGGCACTACTTGTAAAGAACCCATCTGTCAATGCAGGAGGCATAAGAGACATGAGTTCAATCCCTGGGCTGGGGAGGCCTCTTGCAGGAGGACATGGGAAAAACCCAGTCCAGCACTCTTGCCTGGAGAATCCCATGGACAGAGGAGCCCGGCAGAGCTGCAGTCCCTGGGGTTACAGAGAGTAGGACAAAGACTAAAGTAACTTAGCACATGCATTCCACTACCAAATCTTTGTTTCTATATGGGAAAAAGTATGTATATACACCTGTATATATAGTATAGTATATCTATACACCTATATAAAAAGTACATTATATATATATGTGCTTTATATATATAAACACAGTATCCTTTTTCATTTGTTTTTAATTAATTTATTTTGAAAAATTTCAAGCCTACAGAAATGCTGAACCGACAGTACACTAAACATTCACACATTCCTCACCCAGATTCATCAGCTGTTCACATTCTGACAATTCTCCTCTCCCCCGGCCTCTCTCTCTGTCTCTCTAAGTCTCTGGCTGTCTTCCTCTGATATGAATATATATATATATATGTCCTTTTGCTAAACTTTCCAAAACTGAGCTTAAGACATCATGAAACTTCATCATTCATCCTTCAAGAACAAGGACCTTCTCCCATCTAAACACAACTTTAAGAATCTGAACATTACTATGATCATCCAATATTTCCCCCATTGTCTCAAAAATGACCTTTAGAGCTATTTCGCTTCTTTTGATTCAGAATCCAACTAAGTTTCACTCACTTCAGTTGGCTGTTATTTCCCTTCAGTCTCCCTAATCTAATACAGCTTCTCCATTTCCCTCTGTCCTTCAGGACATTAAATAGTTAATGGGGTGCAGACCAATCCTGCGGAAGCTGTGTGCCCCCACTCCAACACATCAGGGTCTCATGATCTGTGATGTCGAGCCTGACTGCTTGGTTAAGGTGCTGACCACCGATCTCTCCACGTCAAAGGCACGTTGTTCTCTTGAGGACTCGTAGAGGACATGAGAACACTCTGTTCTTCAACATCAACCTTTCTCCCAGCAGTGTTAGCGTCCATCCTGAGTCAGTGATGACACTGGTGCTAGAAAACAATGATTGTTTTCAATTCTATAATTCCTTCTATATTTACCAGCTAACCTTCCTCTAAGTAGAGCGTCTCCCAGCTCCCACCTTCCTGTACCTCTCTCATCACTGCTAACTCGTGGTTTCTAAAAAATGTAATGCGTTATAATCCATGGCCATCAAAACATTTTTGAATACTGAGATGTTGCCAAGGTTTGGGTCCTGAGAGTCCCTTTCAGCTGGTCCCCTGACATGACCTCACTAGGCCTTCAGCACTTCCTTGCTTCTGACACAACCAGATAGCTCAGTGAATTCTTTTAGTGGAACACAGAATTTAGAAACCAATACTCTGGCACTGAGTTGCTCATTACTACTGGCATGACGTGGCTTCTAGGCTCTTTCAGTAGCTTCAGCTGTGTGTGTGTGGTGGTGGGGGGGCGGTTATCTGTCTGTCTGTCACGAGTTCATACTGACACTTGCAACTCAAATGCAATACCTTAAGAGCCTTCCTTGCATCTCCTCTTCTCCATGTGTGTGTTACTCCCGCATCTGCAGCAGAATTTCTGGTTTCCAACACATCAATTCCTTATTTGCTCTCTCTTAAATAGACACATTTTCAGAATTTCATCACCAGTATCCACACCAACAGAAGTCCTTTTGTCATTAAACTACATCTAGTATAGACAGAATTCTTTAAATACTGGACTCTCTGGCAAGCTTAGAATAAAAAGATCTCTTCGGTGATTCTGTTAACCATAAAATTAGTCTGTTCTCTCAACATGTGAATTCAAGATAATTCCAATACATATATACACACAATAAACTATGAAAATTAGCATTCACATTAAGTTTTAGAGGACCTGTGATATTTAAATAGATAATGTTAAGCTAGTCAACATTACAGAGCTTTTAAGGACCATGGTTCCAATTTCCATTGAAACAATACATCGCTATTTCCAAGAAAAAAATTAAAATATTTTTCAATATGCAAGTAATTTTCTTAAGATGACCTTCAAGCAGGATTCATGCTTTAACATTCTTTCACAAGAAATAAATGAAACTGTCCTATTTAAAATGGAAATCTCTTATTCCTATAAAACACAAATATGGCCTTGAGGTTGGCATCATACTGAAGCAGATTTTGGTAGCACCTCAGTAACCAGTGCTTTTAACTGCATGGTCACATCTACTGTGACCTTGGTAAGACAGCTACTCCTCTGCAAGGCTGGAAAGCAGGTGTCCCCACTATACACATGTAGTCAATGGCTTGGTTCTGAGATTTTCTCATTCCTCAAGATCAGGTCTTACCCCTCCTTATGTTCTATTTTCAACAAATAAAACCAACAATATCTGTTGAGGATCCCAGACTATTACTTCCTCTTCTCCAAGGCTATCTCTGAAAGTACAGAATTCTTAGGACAAAACTATAGCTGTTGTTTAGGTACTAAGTCATGTCTGACTCTTTTGCCACCCCATGGTCTGTAGCCTGCCAGGCTCCTCTGTCCATGGGATTTCCCAGGCAAGAATACTGGAATGGGTTGCCATTTTATCCTCCAGGGTATATTTCTGACCCAAGGATCACACCTACATCTCCTGCATTAGCAGGCAGATTCTTTACCACTGAGCCACCAGAGAAGCCCACAAGGCACTGACTGCCTACATGTAAATGGTCAAAACACCACTGCTGTGTTCCTTCTGTGCGGTGTTAACATAATTTTTAATTAATGATACCAACAAGAAACATCCTAAAACCTTGATCCTAAATAAAATGAATTTTATTTAGATTGAGAATACAAGACTCAAAAACCAATTGCATGCCCTTTCTCGAACTTTTTTTCTAAGTCTGTTTCACTTGCTTCTCCCAGAAGCAGATTTATTTAGCAACAATAACACACTCTTCAGCGAGGAAAAGCAGCCAATGCATGTCATGTGCTTCTGACAGTGGGCAATGTCCTCACTGGTGGCGGTACCGGCTGCTGTCGCCTTGGGAAGTGACCAACATCAAAACCCTAATGCTCAGCCAAAAAAAATCATCACTACATTTCTACCCAACTTTCAGTCTTGTGCCTTAAAAAGTGAAAAAGAGCCTAGAAGGCTGATGCAGAGGAAAGATACTTGTGTGAGTGTTCTCCGAGGGTGAAGAAGAGACTAAACATGAGGGAGTTGAGACTGATGGGTAAATGAAGAGGTGAAAGCCGGGGTGCATTACTAGGGGGTGGGGTGGAAATGAAGGTGGAAGAATGTGGTGGAAAGAATTATTTAACTGAAAGAAAGACCCAGTGCTTCTTTCCACACCTAGTGGCTCATGGGCATTTCCATCCCAGACAACAGTCTGGCCAAGCCACCTTCTCAGGCTTCTGCTTTCTCAGGTCCTGAATAAAATGTCCTGCTGATTTTTCAAACTGAGATAAAACACACATAACATGAAATGTACCATCTTGACCATTTTTTAAGTTTGCAGTGCAGTGGCACTCAGTACCTTCATACTGTTGTGCAACCGTCTCCACCACCAATCTCCAAAACGTTCTCTTCTTTACAGCCGAAACTCTGTCCCCAGTGAACACTCATCCCCCATTCCTCCTTCCCAGCTGCTGGGAAGCTTCCTTCTACTTTCGGTCTCTGTGGATTTGACTCTTTTGGGTACTCCACAGAAAAGTAGAATCATCCAGTGTTTGTCCTTTAGGGACTGGCTTATTCCACTGAGCACAAGGTCCTCGCAGCTCATCCACGCTACAGTCTACATCAGTATGTCCTTCCTTTTCAAGACTGAATAATGTACCCCCGTACATACAGACCACATTTTGTTTATCCGTCCACCTGTTCAGTGGACACCTGATCATTTCTGTCTGGCCACAGTGAATAATGCTGCAATGAACATGGGCATTCATGCTCCTCCAGTCATTTTTAACAACCTCCTTTAGAATGTACAGACAGCATGATCTGTCTATAAATTTTTTTAAAGATCCTTCTGTACTCGGCAGGAGATCCACAGAATCAGAAAAACTGAAGAGGAATATTTGTTTTGATGATTCCCCAATCCACTCAGACATCCAGCCGCTGACTTTGCTGATGTTTCTAAATATTCAGCCTGAAAAAAGTTCGCCCCAGCAGCCTTTACAGCCTTATGATTCAAATCCAGTGACTCGTCTTCCTGTCAAAAGATGAGGAACTGAACACAAAGAAACTGACACACACTCGTTCATGGTCTTAAAAATATTTCTTTATTACACCTCCCTTCTGAGTCATAAAAACTAACTCCTTCTCTAATAGATTTTATATTTGACATATTTATACTTTTATGACTCAATCCAATTTTATTTATTTTATTTACATACACATATGGATGCACATGTGTTTATATATGTGTATGTATATATTAATATGTCTATATAACATTTTACATACATACATATACACATTTATTTACACACAGTGAGTTCTATTCTTCGTCTGTCCTATTCAAGTTAAAGTCCAATTTGCTGAATTTCCAAGGGGATTTTCCACTTCAATACACAAAAAATATGCTCACAATTTACGGCACATAATAAAATTGCCAGTGCAGTTAAGTGAGCCATGTTTCAGAGTAGAAGTATGTACATGCTAAAATAAAGAAGTATTTTAGAAGCACCCCCAGTTTTCTTTTGAATCAACTATAGTCTCACAATAAACTGGCCATAAGAAACCAAGGATACAAGGGTCAGGTGATAGAACATTGATGCTATGTGGTTGTGAAACATTTTAAGTCAGGTGAGAAGGTCAGGTAGCCTTTTAAATGACCTCATCCTCAACCTCAGGCCTTCTTATCAAGTGGCATATGCTGAAAATGAAATAAGACGGATATTGGCTATTTCTTCGGTGGTCCAGGGGCTAAGACTCTGCATTCCCAATGCAGGGGGCCCAGGTTCAATTCCTGGTCAGGGAACTAGATCCCACATGCTGCAACTAAGAGGTTCGTATGCCACAGCTAAAGACCCCAGGTGCTGCAACAAAGATCGAAGACCCCACGTGCCACAGCCAAGACCTGGCACAGCCAAATTAAATAAATATTTAAAAATAAATAAATAAAGATTGATATATTCATCCTCCCAGGTGAACTTATCACTGCTTTTCTTCCAATGACTGTAAGCTCTAGTCAAACTTGTATTCTGATCCAACTCTTCTGCTAGAATGTTCTTCACCCCCAATGTCTAAATCCTTTCCATCCAATAAATCTCCTCCCTGAGGCCCCTCTTGTCACCCCCACAAGCAGACATGCCTGAGTCCTCCCTCCTCTCATCTTGCTCAAGATGGTTCCCAATGGGAAAAAGAGCAAGTGATGAATTCCTGCCATGTCTCATCCCCGTGGCCCTGAAAACTAGTGAACACACTAGCCAGGACTCTCTGACAGTCCCTGTAAGTTCAGTTTAGTTCAGTTGCTCACTCATGTCTGACTCTTTGCAACCCCCTCCTGCACGTTAGGCCTCCCTGTCCATTACCAACTCTTGGGTTCACTCAAACTCATGTCCACTGAGTCAGTGATGCCATCCAGCCATCTCATCCTCTGTCATCCCTTTCTCCTCCCACCTTCAATCTTTCCCAGCATCAGGGTCTTTCAAATGAGTCAGTTCTTTGAATCATGTGGCCAAAGTATTGGGGTTTCAGCTTCAGCATCAGTCCTTCCAATGAATCTTCAGGGCTGATCTCCTTTAGGATGGACTGGTTGGATCTCCTTGCAGTCCAAGGGACTCTCAAGAGTCTTCTCCAACACCACAGTTTAAAAGTATCAATTCTTCAGTGCTCAGCTTTCTTTATAGTCCAACTCTCACATCCATATATGACTACTGGAAAAAACATAGCTTTGACTAGACAGACCTTTGTTGGCAAAGTTAATGTCTCTGCTTTTTAACATGCTGTCTAGGTTGGTCATAACTTTCCTTCCAAGGAGTAAGCGTCTTTCAATTTCATGGCTGCAGTCACCATCTGCAGTGAATTTGGAGCCCAAAAAATTAAAGTCTCTCACTGTTTCCATTGTTTCCCCATCTGTTTGCCATGAAGTTATGGGACCAGATGCCATGATCTTAGTTTTCTGAATGTTGAGTTTTAAGCCAACTTTTTCACTCTCCTCTTTCACTCTCATCAAAAGGCTCTTTAGTTCTTCTTCGCTTTCTGCCATAAGGGTGGTGTCATCTGCATATCTGAGGTTATTGACATTTCTTCCGGCAAACTTGATTCCAGCTTGTGCTTCACTCAGTCCAGCATTTTTAATGATGTGCTCTGAATATAAGTTAAATAAGCAGGGTGACAATACACAGCCTTGATGTACTCCTTTCCCTATTTGGAACCAGTCTGTTTTTCCATGTCCAGTTCTAACTGTTGCTTCTTGACCTGCATACAGATTTCTCAGGAGGCAAGTAAAGTGATCTGGTATTCCCATCACTTGAAGAATTTTCCACAGCTTGTTGTGATCCAGACAGTCAAAGGCTTTGGTGTAATCAATAAACCAGATGTTTTTCTGGAACTCTCTTGCTTTTTCCATTATCTAGCAGATGTTGGCAATTCGATCTCTGGTTCCTCTGCCTTTTCTAAATCCAGCTTGAACATCTGGAAGTTCACAGTTCACGTACTGTTGAAGCCTGGCTTGGAGGATTTTGAGCATCACTTTGCTAGCGTGTGAGATGAGTGCAATTGTACGGTAGTTTGAGCATTCGTGGCATTCCCTTTCTTTGGGATTGGAATGAAAACTGACCTTTTCCAGTCCTGTGGCCACTGCTGAGTTTTCCAAATTTGCTGGCATATTGAGTGCAGCACTTTTACAGCAGTGTCTTTTAGGACTTGAAATAGCTCAACTGGAATTCCATCACCTCTGCTAGTTTTGTTCGTAGTGATGCTTCCTAAGGCCCACCTGACTTCACATTCCAGGATATCTGGCTCTAGGTGAGTGATCACACCATCGTGATTATCTGGGTCGTGAAGATCTTTTTTGTAGAGTTCTTCTGTGTATTCTTGCCACCTCTTCTTAATATCTTCTGCTTCTGTTAGGTCCAGACCATTTCCGTCCTTTATTGAGCCCATCTTTGCATAAAATGTTCCCTTGGTATCTCTAATTTTCTTGACGAGATCTCTAGTCTTTCCCTTTCTATTGTTTTCCTCTATTTCTTTGCACTGATCACTGAGGAAGGCTTTCTTATCTCTCCTTGCTATTCTTGGGAACTCTGCATTCAGATGGGTATATCTCTCTTTTTCTCCTTTGCCTTTCACTTCTCTTCTTTTCACAGCTATCTGTAAGGGCTTTTCAGACCTCTTTATACAGCTTCATTCTGTACTCCAAGGCCAAATTTGCCTGTTACTCCAGGTATCTCTTGACTTCCTATTTTTGCATTCCAATCCCCTATAATGAAAAGGACATCTTTTTGGGTGTTAGTTCTAGAAGGTCTTGTAGCTCTTCATAGAACCGTTCAGCTTCGGCTTCTTCAGCATTACTGGTCAGGGCATAGACTGAGGAGGCCCGCAGACAGACCTACACCATCATCTCAGCGTCACTGGTCAGGGCGTAGACCGAGGAGGCCCGCAGACAGACCTACACCATCACTCTCAGCGTCACTGGTCAGGGCGTAGACTGAGGAGGCCCGCAGACAGCCCTACACCGTCACTTTCAGGCAGCAACACGAACCTGTCCATCCCTCACCTTGTTGTCCAGCCGCTCAGTCGTGTCCAAGTCTTTTGCAACCCAATGGACTCTAGCCCACCAGGTCTCTTTGTCCATTGGATTTCCAAGGCAAAAATACTAACTGCTGCTGCTAAGTTGCTTCAGTTGCGTCTGACTCTGTGCAACCCCACAGACGACTACTACTAGAGCGGGTTGCTATTGCCTTCTCCTGTGAATCTTCCCAGCTCAGGGATCAAACCCGAGTCTCCTGCACTGGCAGGTGGGTTCTTTCACCACTTTGCCACCAGGGACGCCCCAATCCTCACCTTACCCATCTGCAAAATGAAGAGATCACAGCTGTGCTAGCCCCTCTGTGGCTTCATGGAGAAGCTGAAACCAGGCTCGAAAGAGACACAACTGGATGGTACAGTGCAGGAAGGCAGGACGCAGACGTTGAAGAGAAGAGAGTTGTGTTTTCAAACCTTGCGAGCTTTTTATGCCGCGGTTTCAGAACAGACAAGAGAAGAGGCCGGCTTTTTGATATAAGTCAAACTACCAAACCAGACACAAAAACAAACTCACAGATATCTGTCAATCAAACTAGACCGTAATTGCTATGTGAGGCTGCTTTTTCTGTTGTTTGTTTCTGGAGATTTAAGGTCATATATTAACACATTAATTGAAATGTTGGTCATAATTAACATGCATTAAGATGTTGATTACATGGTTGCATTTTGAAATTTTTAATTGGTTTGTTTCAATTGATAAAAGGTAATTTGTTTGGGGATGATGCTTAGAATTCTGTATTTAATTATCATTGAATAGATAATTAATATAGTGTAGCAATAGTAAACAATGACTATGGCAATTATCATTGAAGTGCACATATTTGTATAAATGTGACAGACTGATTTTCTCTCTAAAGTTTCTTTGGTCTTTGCTCTGAGCTGGTTGCGCTGTTTCACTTCCTTCACAGATGTAATTAGCAACATCTCTGGGTCACCCACATGCTTGGGTCTGAAAAGAGCTTAGCGAAGCCGTGGACATCCTAAAAGCCACGTCGAGCTCCACTTTTCTCTCTTTGCCAATCAGTCACTCAGAAAGTTTCCCTTTGTGCATTTCAGCTGGCTCTCAACATTCCCACAGTATCAAACTGAACTCTTGTATTAATGCCTTCCTGCCTCATTAGGCTGCTGTTTTCCCCAGCTTAGCAGACTATCACGATCCAAGCACAGGAAAGCCTCCCATATTGGTTTAACTACTTTTGGTAGAAAAACACAGCACTGACCAATGGGCTGAGTAAAATGGCTGAGGAAGGTGGCAAAAACCTCAGTGTGTTTTTTTTTAAACTGCTCTCCTTAACAAAATAAATAGTTAAATGAAATCCTCGATTCATGAGAAACAATCATGAATCTTATGGGCTCAGTTTTAACATCCTCCCTGTTTGTCCATCAACAAAATCGCTGCTATAGGCTGAGGTCTCCTACGAGACCCTGCCTGTCACCTTCATCCACTGGGTTCCAGAAATATCTGCTGGGGCCCAGGAATGTGGTGGTGTAGGCACAACGCCCCCCTCCCTGGCCCCCGCCAATTCCTGAGCACTGAAGAGGCTTTAGTCCTCTGTCTCCTGAAGGGCAGTCAGACACTACCAGAGAAACTGCCCCGACCCTGCCCCCGGGGCCACCTCACCCCGCCCAGAGCAGAGGGCGCAAAGGCAGCTGTGCTGGAAGGAGTGACTCGGTTAGCCGGTGCCGACCAGCGCTCAGTGGCCGCCCTCCACAAAGCAGAGGGAGGGCGGCCTGCCCTGTCACCAGCCACAGCACCCCAGGGTGCAAACACACACGGTCTAGCAACGCCCCAGTCCTGGACTCACCGCTTCTCCAACATAAAAATAAATGAGCAAGCAGGAGTAAATTCCTAGTTTAAATTCCTCATTTAATAAAGTTGAAGATTGCAGGGGTAGGGCGTGGCAGGGGCAGAGGGACACAAACTGACCTGGAAAGTGAACTACAGGAAAAGCCAGGAGTTGGGGGGAGGAAGGGACTAACTCTTTCTTAATTGACATGAAAAGGAGTCAGATCTGAAGATCAATAATACCATCTGAAAATCAAGATAACAGAACTAAAATACGGCTCTACGTACTTTTAGATTTTAGATCTAAGATGTATCTTTTAATATTTTCCAAATTCTCCAATAAAAATATAGTTTATTCTAATAGTCATCTTCCATACATGAAAAAAGAACAAGTTTAACAGAGGGTCGTTTTACCAGCCTGAAGTGATCTAAGCTACTCCTTCATTTCTGCCTCAGAATAGTCCTGAACACCATTTTAGAGATGCAGAAAGCAAGGCTGAATGATCTGTCAGCTCCACACACCCAAGATGTGATGACACCAACCCCAGCACTTCTTCCAGAGCGCCATTCCCCACAACACGGACATACCGCGACACGTCACGCTGCAACTGACCTCTGAGTTCCCCCAAATCCATATGTTGAAGACCCAACCCCCTGTGTGATGGCGTTAGTTTGCAAGGCCTTTGGGGGGTGATTCAGTTTAGATGAGGTCCTGAGCGTGGGGCCCCCATGATGGGCTGAGTGTCTTTACAGAAGAGGAGAACGGAGCTCCTTCTAGAACTGTGTGAGGATGCAGTGAGAAGGCGGCCATCAGCACACCAAAAAAGAGCCCTCACCAGGAACCAGACCACGGCGGCTCCCTGACCTTGGACTTCCCAAGGCCTAGAGCTGTGGGGAGTCAGTGTCTGCCGCGGAGGCCTCCCAGTCTACACTATTTTGCTGTGGCAGCCGGAGACACCCGGGACAGCCTGTCTGTGACTCGACGGGTGAAGCCAAACTGACGAGCTCTAAGGTGGTGCTTCCTAAATGTCAGTCATTTCACTACCAGCTTCACGCCTCTGTCCACTGTAACATTATCCGATATCTTTCACATGGACCACTTCCGAGATGTACGTGCATTTACCTTCCAGAGAGGAAATGCACACCAACACCAGAAATGGAAGCCCAGTCTCACTGGCCACAGAAAAAATAGTAACTCCATCATAAATACAATGAAAACCAATGTCATTAAAGCGTTAGCCTACCCAAGGCTTCTGAGCCTTCCTCTCTCTTCTAAAAAAAAAAAAAAGGAAATCAGCGAGTACTAGAGAGGTGTTGATGGGGTGGTGAAGGTGGGACCTCCTTTCATTAAGCAGGGGGATCCAAGGGGATCCAAGGGGATCCCCCTGTTTGGGGGTCCAGGAGGGCAGGCAGGACAGAGGTGGCGTAAATAACAACGTCCCCTGGATGAATGCACCCCTGGACACCACTCCCCACCCCCGGACCCCAACTCTTCACTGCACTAAGCCCCTTCTCTCCGAAACCCACTCTTAGCTTTCTCCCATCTCCATTTAGAACTCATTACTTTTTAAAAAACAAATAAATTCCTATCCTTCATTTTAAAATCAACAGTTTTCATTTCTAAATAGAAGCAAACTCTTCAGCTCTGATGCCAAAATTAAAATAGGGTGAATTTCACTGGGGGATAAATGTTCATATACTTTTTAACGGATCAGAGGCCACGCCATTCAAGAGGGCTCATCTCATTCCTGTGCCCCCAGAAATCAATCAGTCACCCTTATTCGAAAAAGACTTCCCCTTTCTAGCTTTATGGGATGAAATCGAGTATGCTGCAGAGCTGAAGAGATCCACTCTGTCCACTCTCACTCTAGTTCACTGGGCTCAGATGTGACGTCAGCCTGGGATCACTCATGCAGCCCTTCCTGGCAGCCGCAATGACGGTGGTTCTAACAGGAGTCACTTTTTTTTTTCTTTAGTTGCTCAGTGGTGTCCGACTCTTTGTGACCCCATGGACTGCAGCCTGCCAGGCTCCTCTGTTCATGGGATTCTCCAGGCAAGAACACTGGAGTGGGTTGCCATTCCCTTCTCCAGGGGATCTTCCCAACCCAGGGATCGAGCCCACGTCTCCCGCATTGCAGGCAGATTCTTTATTGCCTGAGGCATGAGGCGGGCACTTTCAATGCGACAAAACAGACCAGTAGGCAGCGATACTTCAGATGACAGAACAACTTATCAGTACTGCCTTTTCTTGTTTCTCCAAAGTTATTCTTCCTCTCTTCAGAGCTGTGTGTCACGGCTGGGCACTGGGGACAACCCTGACCTGCTGGCCCTCCAGATATGTGGGACACTAAACTTGCAGGTGTGACAGACGGGGCCATGTTCATTTTCCTTTCCTGCCTCTGCACACAGGGGTGCCCCTAGGCAGCAGAGGCGTCCCAGCAGTGAGCTTGCAGCTGCCTGACACCTGAGTGCCCTTCTCATCACACACTTTCCCGTGTTGCTGACCACACAGTTCCTTTGACCTCTGCCAGCACCATGCAGGGAATCGGGGTGCGGGAGCCAGGCCAGGAGTGCCGCGAGTGGCCCCTGGTTCACACCGCCTGTGGTCCCTCTGACCCTTCATTACAGCTGGTCTGTGTGAACAAAATCCTCCTGCAGAGGGAGTGTCACTCTAAGACCAGGTCACTAGAAGCACTGACTGACGTCTACCTCAGCTTGCTTAATCGCAGGTCACTCACTCTGCGGGGAGCCAGCGGCTATCTTGGGAGGACAGCAGGCAGCCCACGTGGTGAGGAGCTGGGTCCTCCCGCCCACGGTCAGGTGAGTGAGCCACTATGGAAGCAGGTGGCAGGAGGCCCCAGCCGTCTGTGATCAGCCTCTTCTCCGGGCCCACAGCCACACGCCCCACAAGCAGAGCACTGCCTGTGGATGGATCACAGGTGCCTCGAGTCCGGCCTATGCAAAGCTCTGCGTGTCCTCTCTTTCAAGCCTGCCCCTCCCTGCACCTCCACCTCCTTGTCTGGCCTCTCTTCCCAGTCCCTCCAGAAACACAGCCTCCCCACCTTATCCGCCTCATCCAGGCAGCCAGCAGGCCCAGCGAGAGCTCTGTTCTTGCTGTGTCTCTCCTGCTGTCTCTTGCTCTTCATCCTTACTGCCCACCCCCATCTGCACTGGCTGAGGGCCACTGTGCATCTTCGATGGCAAGCTAAGACCGCCTCAGCTGGCTCTGGTCTTCCAGAAACCATCCTTCACACACCTATGCAAGCATGCTAAGTTGCTTCAGTGGCATCCGACTCTTTGCAACCCTATGGACTGTAGCCCACCAGGCACCTCTGTCCATGGGATTTTCCAGGCAAGAATACTGGAGTGGGTTGCCGTGTCCTCCTCCAGGGGATCTTCCCGACCAGGGATCGAACCCACGTCTCTTACGTCTATCTGCATTGGCAGGTGGGTTCTTTACCACTAACCCCACCTGGGAAGCCCTCATACACCTATGAGTGGCTTCTTAAAGAACTCTAACGTCACCAAGGCCCTACTTTAAAACCGTCAACAGTTCCCTTTGGCTGGTATAAGCACAAACCTTTCAGCAGGACCTGGGCCGAGGCTCTCTGAGATGAAGCCGACCCAGTCTTCCAGCCAGCACCCCTGTGGCTCCTCAGTCCACCCTGAGTGGTATCGGCAGGGGGACCTGATGTCACACAGTCACCGACCAGACCCGAGTTTCTCATCTCATTGGTCTGACATGGGCACCAGACTGCAGGCATTTTTTATAGCAACTTCAAGGAGCTCTAATTCACATACTATATGACTGATCTATTTAAAGTACACAACTCAGTGTCTTTTAGGACATCCACAGATTTGTGTAAGCATCACCATGCTCAAATTGATTTTCATCACCCCGACAAGACCCACCACCCATCAGTAATCACTCCCCTTCTCCACCAGTTCACTCTGCCCTAGGCATCTTCTAATCTACTTTCTGTCTCTGCACATTTCATGCAGCAGTCATTTTTAAAAACACATATATACATATCCTTTTTCAGATTCTTTTCCATTGTAGGTTATAGCATGCATGCGTGCTAAGTCGCTTCAGTCATGTCCAACTCTTTGCGACCCTATAGACTGTAGCCCGACAGGCTCCTCTGTCCATGGGATTCTCCAGGTAAGAATACTGGAGTGGGTTGCCATGCCCTCTTCCAGGGGATCTTCCCAACCCAGGGATCGAATCTGTGTCTCTTAAGTCTACCTGCATTGGCAGGCGGGCTCTTTACCAATAGTGCCACCTGGGAAGCCCATTACAGATTACTGCAAGACATTAAACAGGATTCCCTGTGTCATACATAGGTTCTAGTTGTCTGTCTGTTTTATATATAGTAGTGTGCTCATCCCAAATTCCCAGTTTTTCCCTGCCCCGCCTTTCCTTTCCTGTTCTATAACCTAAATGTCTCTATGTCTGTGAGTCTATTTCTGTGAGTCGTAAATAAGTTTGTTTGTATCAGATTTTAGATTCCCCATGTAAGTGATATCACATGGTATTTGTCTTTGTCTTAGGTAGTATAACCTTAGTATGTTTCATTTAGTATGATCATTTCTAGGTCCATCCATGTTCAGGCATGATTACTAGTTCTCCAGGAATGCAAAAGCATAACCAGGGTGGGAACGTCAAGCCAAACCAGACCAGTTTACAAGCATCACTCTGCTTGGGAGGTTTTTATTCCATTTCTCTGTATAAAATTCCCTCCTGCACTTCTAACACAACCTCGCCTATTAAACCTTCAGTGCTTCCTCTTTCTCCATTTACTCTGGCATCTCCTAGAGAGCAAGTAGCAAAGTAAACCCCAATTCTTCGCCTCCAGCCCCACTGTTCTTGGCTCCACTAGAATTTGGTGGGCAAAGTGTGTTCTTCCTGTGTAGACCACACATTCTGGAACCGCAGGAACCATTTCTAATCCACCTCTGAAGCCCCACAGTAATAATTACAGTGCAGTGTCTTGCACTTGACAGGTACTTAAAATATATATTCCAAATAAATAAAAATATGGGCTGTCCACACATTTTCGCCACTGTCACAAGATTTCAAACTGAAGAACACTTGCTTCTCTCTCTCATCCATGCTAAATGTCCATTTCTTCCCCTTTAATAAAAGTAATACTGAAACAGTGGTATGGAACAGCCTTTCTAGTTACTTATAATGCCAAAATCTTTATACGCACACACACATATGCTCAGGTGCATGCATGCACAACCATGCAGTGTGCATGTGTGTGATTCTGAAATTTGCACCACGGTGGGCAGGGACAGTGATCCTAAAACACATATAAATATTAATCTATCCTCCGATGGGGCACCAGTCCTTCAAACAAGTCAAGGAAACCACATGCAAAGAACTTTTCCTTAAATAAAGGGTTTTGAAAAAGAATAAGTTGCGTGTTCACATCATCAGAATGGATAAACAGCAGAAGTACCGCCCGGACACTCGCCCTGCAGATACGGGAATCACAAGCATTCGTGTTCAGGGAATGTGTGCCTGGGGAAAGTGGCAGGAGGAAATGAATTATGCGGGTAGCAAGCACAGCAAAAAATCAAGACAGTACATTCTTCAGCTAAAACACGGGCTGACTTGCACATCTCAACTCTGCCTTAACATGGATTAAATACACTTGAAAATCACACAGGGCAACTTCACAGAGGACCTTATCCAACCCCAACGTCTTATTTCACCCTTGATCGGTCAGCCTTTCTTTTCCAATGAGATATGCTTCGTACCAACTATCCTGTGTTTATTGTTTGGTTCAATAAGGAGAAGCGCCACTCCCCCCAACCCCTGCCGCCACCCCCACGTGAAATAAGGGGCTCAGACGGGACCCTTTTTCCCTCACACTGTCTGCCAGGCCTCTGTCACTGGAGTTTTGACTCAGCTCCGTCAGTGAAAAATTAGACTTCATTTCAGTATGCTAATAGCAATCTCTCCAAAACAATGTAATCAAGGCCTCATGTGCACCTATAATTTCATCCTTGACATAAGCCTGACAGCTATTTATTGTCTGAAAGGGAGGGGGGAGGGGAAGAGGGCAGGGGAGGGCTCCAGGCCCCCCTCCCCCAAAACAAACCCAGCAGCTTTATGTTTGAAGGCAGAGTCTTTGCAAAGTCCAAACAAATGGCAATAATCATGGGGTTTACATATGTCTTGTCTTAAGCAATCAAGGCAGAGGGTTAACAGAGAAGCGTATTCAGATGCGCCAATTCCCAAACTGCCCACCTCTGATGAGCCAGCTGTGAGCCGCAATTGTCACATTATAATTTAGGCTAAGGGGGAAAAAAAAAGGCATCAGAATACACACTGGATCAACATAATTATTCACAGCAGGATGCTACAGAATTAATTTAGCCAATCAGAATTATACGAGGGGGCTGGGCACATTGCAGAGATGAAGGAGAGAAAGCAGGGGCGCGGGAAGAGGAGGGATGAGCACAGGGGGGAGGGGAGCGCTGTTTTCCACACCTTGCTAATATCTGGATAATCTGATCTGGAATATATTTTGAATACACGTAAGCACGATGTTTCTTTTTTATTTATGTGCAAACAAACACCTATTCAGCACTCGTCAGGTGCCAGTCGCTAGTCTGAGCATCTTAAAAACACTGGTTTATTTACTCCTCATGACCATGGGGTAGGTGCTATTATTAACCTCATTTTACACGGGAAGTTCAGAGAGGTTAAACAACTTGCCAAGACCACACAGCTAGTAAGTGGGAGGGTTAGAAATGGAAACCTGGCAGACTGGATCCAGAGGCTGCATGGGAACCAGAAGAGTTTAAAGATTCTTGCTCTCAAACAAATCAGCTAGCAATCAGAAGGCACACGGAGGCTGGTGAGGGCCCTGAAGCCAGAACAAGGCCTGGTTCAGGCTCTGTCATTCCTGTATTCCTGCAAGCTGGCTTTCCCAGAGGTGGGGGCCATCTAGTGCTCCCAAGTCCGGTACTCTGGGGCTGTGAACATCCCCATCCAGATAAGGTCCTCATCCAACTCTCCAAAATGGGAAGGGCAGAGGGCACTCGGCAGCCCCACGGGGCTCTCTGGAATGTACCACTGAACAGCCAGAGTCCCACAGAGCTCTCAGGGGCGTACCACTGAACAGGTCTCCACCCTGATAAGTCTTCCTAGGGAAAGGCTACAGCTAGAACTCCAGAAAATCCACAGCAAGGAAAGGGCAAGCGTGCTGCTCCTTAGAGTTCAGGGAATGCCTGACGAAGTACAAACACAGGAACAGGACTGAAGAAGACAGTGATTGCCCTGAAACAACTTCTTGCCCAGATCTGCACCCACAGATGCAAGTTTGGGAAGACATGAGACGATACTCGCCTTTCCCGTGGTCACAGGGTGGGTTTACATGAAAGTAGCCCTCTTCCTGGAGAAGGAAATGGCAACCCACTCCAGTGTTCTTGCCTGGAGAATCCCAGGGACAGGGGAACCTAGTGGGCTGCCATCTATGGGGTCGCACAGAGTCAGACATGACTGAAGCGACTTAGCAGCAGCAGCAGCAGCAGCCCTCTTCCTCAGTTCCCCAGCATTCTGTCATGAGGGCAGACAGCAGACGAGCCAAGAGGAGCCTTGATTTCCTTGTAAAAGTTAAGACTTCAGCTGGCATGCACGGCTCCTAGTGATGGGAGGAAATGACAGGGAGCAGCCCCAGGTTTTATGTATGGCAATAATGTTTGATCTATGCCATTGTCAATGAGAACTGTGATTTAATCCATAAGGATATAGAGCCTTGTGATGAAAGGGGAATAACGACAAATCCTGATTAACAGTCACTGCTACACTAAAGCAGGTTTCCATAGTAACAGGGCTGAAATTATACAACAAACTGTGATGCCATACCAGGCAAATTACTCCATGAAGGGGCCCTTTTCTGAAAGCATTTGGCCTTCTGTGTTCTCTTAAAATTAAGATGCAAGCATCTTACTTTCAACATGTATTAGCTTTCCTCTCTTTCTTTCTAAACACTCCCTCTTCAGCTGGTCTTGGATAATATGAGAGATAAATATGTACGCGCAGGAGATATAGCCAAAAAATTCAGCACATTTCAGCCCCTCTCTCTCCTGAAAGAAGAGGACAAAACAAAATTATGGCAAAGGGAATCTTCCTTTCATATCATTCTTTTGAGAAAATAACGCTTAATTCTTTGATTTAGGGAGTGGGAGGAGTTGAAGCCTGTCCCAGTACAATATTCACCTCTCACTCCAAATAACAAAGTTCTCTGAATTTACAGGGAGAGGAACAAATAAAGGAGCAGAGTGGGGGTTGGGAAAGAAGATATTTCCTTTGTCCCCATGATGCTTAATTTTCAATTAAGATTTCTTTTTTAAGATTTTTTTTTTTTTTGACGTGGACCATTTTTAAAATCTTTACTGAATTTGTTCCAATACTGCTTCTGTTTTATGTTTTGGTTTTGGAGCCCCAAGTTTTGTGGGATCCCCGACTAGGGATTGAACCGGCACCCCCTGCATTGGAAGGCCGGTCTTAACCACTGGACTGCCAGGGAAGTGTCTCCATTAAGATTTTGAAAAATAAGAACAGAGTTTTAAAATAATGGTGCTTTCCAAAAGCTACTCGAAATTATTTCAGAATTGTGCGATAGAAAAATTTGCATTGGTCCCTATCTCTTTAAAACTCTTGTGGCTATTACTGCAACTGACTTTGGTGGTGAACCTTTTATAAAACAGATTTTATCAAACAGCCTTGGAAAACATCTTCAGCATTAAAATATCATACTTGATGCTCTCTTTCAATTGCAGAGGAATAAAAAAAATGAGACATTAAAAATAAACAGAGAAATCATCCTCGCAAACATCCTCTTAAAAGGGGTTAAAGGTTGAAAGGGGGTCATGGACATTTAAACACTGCAGACATTTAATATTCCTCTTTTCAAGATGGAGGGGGGTAGGGAATCAGAGCTTCACATTTTTCAGAAATGCTGCAACTCTAGAATAAAACACATTTTCCTCGAGATTTATCCATGGCTTTCAATTTAAATCATGGAAGGGTAGTGGGGTCTCGTGGAAAGAACATGGATTTAGAGGCAGAGCCCTCGGGTTCCAGATGGATCACTTGCCACCTGTGAGCACTGGTCAAGTCCCTTGGCCCCAAGGGTCTTGGTTTCCTCATCTGTAAAATGGGAATAACACCTACCTTGCTTAACTCAAGAAGTTTCTGCCATAATTAGTAAATACTGCGCGTAAACACTGGAGAAGGAAACGGCAACCCACTCCGGTATTATTGCCTGGAAAATTTCATGGACAGAGACTGTAGCAGTCCATGGGGTCACAAAGAGCTGGTCACGACTGAGCGTACATGCACACACGCACATACATACATCCTGAAAATAGCGACGGTGTCTGTTGTCAAAGAACTGCTTAACATTGTGATTTGAATATTCAATATTTATTGAGTGTGTACCACATGCTGGACACAACACAGCCAAGATAATCCTTCTAGAATGCCATTTTCATCCACCAAAAAAATGGTGCCAAGTTTTTATTGTCTCTAACAAATTCAGTCACTTTAAGTTTCCACCACATCAAAACAGGCAAACAAATAAAACACAGTTTTTTCATTTAAAAAGAAAGCATTTGCTGGGAGTGACTCCTTTATTTATACACCTTTAAATAGGTAGACAACAGTGCTGGTTGCTTTAAGTTGACATTTTTAAGCAATAAAGTGTTTTTAATTAAGGTGAAACAAACATGATGCAAATGATGCACATAAGCTCGGGAGGTTATCCCATGAGAGCCCAGCTCAGAGATTCCTGCGTGTTCTCCAAGGTGCTTTCTCTGTCTCTGCCACTTTCAAGTCTGCACGTCTGTGAGGCAGGTGAAGGGACAGGGCTGATGGCTGGGCCTGTGTGTCAATGCCAGTCTCTGTGTGGACTTTCCTTTGTGCACAAAGCCCTTTCTGCAGCCCAACTCCTTGGGTTCAAACTTTAGCTCCTCCAAGGACTAGTTATGAAGGTCCCATAACCTCTTGGTGCCTCAGTTTCCTCACCAGTGAAATGGGAATAACGGCAGTAACATGTGCCTCCAAGGATGTTAGGAGGAATATGGCTATTAAAAGTAAGGCACACGGAACGGAACAAGGCCTGGCACAGAGTAGGCCCTCAGTAAATGTTAGCTCTCATTTCTGTGGGTGTTCATAAACCACCCTAACTTGGTGGCCAGCAGGTAATAGAAGGATTTCCTAGTGTTTGGGTTTTTTTGGATTTGAGTGTCTTTAGCCAGGACAGGCGCTCCACAATTCCCACATTTGCCCACCCTTCATGATGTGACTCCGGAGAAGGCAATGGCACCCCACCCCAGTACTCTTGCCTGGAAAAATCCCATGGACAGAGGAGCCTGGTAGGCTGCAGTCCATGGGGTCGCAAAGTCGGATACGACTGAGTGACTTCACTTTCACTTTTCACTCTCATGCATTGGAGAAGGAAATGGCAACCCACTCCAGTGTTCTTGCCTGGAGAATCCCAGGGACAGCAGAGCCTGGTGGGCTGCCGTCTATGGGGTCGCACACAGAGTCGGACACGACTGAAGCGACTTAGCAGCAGCAGCAGCATGATGTGACTCAGTGGTAAAGAACCCACCTGCAACGCAGGAGAAACACGACATGTGGGTTCTGTCTCTGGGTCGGGGAGATCCCCTGGAGAAGGAAGTGGCAACCCACTCCAGAATTCTTGCTGGGAAAATCCCATGGACAGAGGAGCCTGGCAGGTTACAGTCCATGGGGTGGCAAAGAGTCAGACACGACTCAGTGACTAAACCACCATGTTATGTGACATCGCCGCCTGACTGGCCTCCATGAAAGTTTCCAGGTTGCCAGTCTTGCAGAGGTCCCTGGACATTCATCTTTCAGTATCTGTTCCATTTTGTGTCCAATTCTCACTCTAGGTCTTTTTACTTTTGTGTGTATAAGTGTGTGTGTGTGTTTCTATGATCTCTTTCCTATTTTCATCCTCAATCTCTCTTAATTTTTATCTCCAGCATTTCTTAAAATAGAGTTTTATGTTTCCTGCTCTTATTTTTTAAGGCAGAATAAGCAGAATGCATTTCTCTCTTAAAGAAATTAAGTCTCTCTTTACTTAGTAGAGCTTGATTCATTCTTCCCATGGATCAGTGACTTAAGGTAGAAAAAGTGCTCTCTAACTCTGCTGCAAGAAAATTCAAAGTATAAAATAGATAAATTGAAAATTATGTGTATTACAAAGGAGTTCATTTAGAGGCTTTTTGTTGTTCTTTTTATTGTTGTTTACAATATTGTACCCTTATTACATTGAAAAAATGAATTTATTACAGACCATTAAGGATTAATGCTGATAAAGAAAGGTAAAACTAAGTATTTGGGGGAAATACCTGAAATCTGAAAATGAATCAAAAATAAAAATAGAAAATCTTTGAAAACGTATGCAAATAATAGAAAATACGGGTAATTTACACAACTTTCAGCACCCCCTCTCTATTATCTACTATGAGGACACATTTGTCAACACCACTGTCATTCCAAGACTTGTAAATTGTATTTTTAAAGGCAAAACCAATACAATAATGTAAAGTATTTAGCCTCCAATTAAAATAAATAAATGTTGAAAAAAAGAAAAAGTATGTAGGCTATTGTTTTATCATCCAATATTCAGGTGAGTTGTTTTTTTTTTAACTCACAGATTATATGCTCTTAAACTATATTAGCAAACCTGGTCCAATTAACATCATAATGTTCCCAGATTCTTTCTGATAAAAATTTCAAAAGTGAGAAATTCATGAAACATAAGAAACTCATGCCTAAGTAATCTTCAGCATCATCTACTCAAATGCAAGAAAGTCAAAGCACTCATTCTGAAGTGATGTGAGTGCTCAGTCGCTCAGTCGTGTCCAGCTCTTTCAGACCCCCATGGACTGTAGCCCATCAGGCTCCTCTGTCCATGGGATTTCCCAGGCAAGAGTACTGGAGTGGGTTGCCATTTCCTCCTCCAGGGGCTCTTCCCGACCCAGGGTCGAACCCACATCTCCAGCACTACAGGCGGATTCTTTATCTGCTGAGCCACTGGGGAAGCCCTCTGAAGTGATAAGTGCAATCAAATAATAAAACAATAGAATCTTGGACCTCAAAAGACCCGAGCGGTCTAACGCATCACTGACACGGAGCTGGCAGTGCTTGTCTCCAGGGATGGGGAGAGGGGACCACAAGCCCACCTATTTCTGGCAACTAGCTCGGTTGTTGTGACTTCGCTCCTGCTGCTGTCAGGTTGAACCAAAACCTTTCTCACTAAATTCTCCACCCTTTGGGCTGAATTCTATGCTACCATCGTTGCATTCAGGTACATGTGTTTTCTGCAAAGTGGCTTTTACCCAGATAATATTATGAAATAGATCAGGGGCGAGCAAACTCTTTATCCAAGGATGATTCAGGAGGGGAAGAAAATGTTTTTGGAGCCTTTTATTCCATTCAGGATGCAAATAGCTTAATTTAGTCCCAGGGGGAACTATACAATATTCTTACAATTCAGATTACCTACTATATTGAATGAAAGGCTGTCACTGAAAAAACTGACATATTTGAGAAGTAGAAACATGAAAGCAGCCTTTAAATTTTATCCTGAAAAAAAGGAACAAAGGCTGTATTTTGAAAATTGGTGGGCTGCATGTGTTCCCTCAGCCAGGAATGCTCATCTCTGAAGCTGCATAAGTGTCAGCTTGGCTATCTTCTCTCTCTCCCTTCACTGTGACTTTCACACCCTGTCCTGAGGCTCCAAAGCCTTCAGGCCTCAAGCCCCTCGTTACCAAACATCTTGTGCATTTACAAAATCAGGCCAAGTCAGTGAATGAACTCTAAAAGAGAGGTCCATTTTCAAAATCTTTTCCTTCTACCTACAATGAGAAGCGCTGTAGTCCAGTTGCCCCAGCCTGAACATCCTCTGTTGACTATCCACCACAGAAGAAAACAAGAGTTTAAGCAAACTCCGGGAGACAGTGAAGGACAGGGAAGCATGGCATGCTTCAGTCCATGGGGTCGCAAAGAGCTGGATACAACTGAGCTACTGAACGACAACAAGAACAGAACAAAACATTCTAGGAGGTTCACCAGCTCAAAGAAACCTGGATTTTTATTTCACCCATAGACAACCCTATGATTCAGTGAAATGAACCCTAAACTGAGAGCTGGAAGAACTACATTCCAAACCCTGCTGCTTGACGTATTAGCTGTGCAGCATTGGATCTGTTACTAACCTCTCTGATCCTCAATTTCCTTTGATGAAAAATAAGGACAATGGGGTAAGACTGGCTTTGCTGTCTATTCTCCAGAGTCATATAAAGTGATGTATAAAAACATGCCTGGAAAATGACAACACTTATGCTCACTTAAAGGATTACTGTATGTAGGTAATGCACGCCTGAGCATAACAGTCTGCAAGGTTCTGAGAAGGAGACCAACTAGAGAGGAGAGGCACAGAGCAGGCTCTACTGCCCAGACGCTGGGATCCTTCCACCTCCCCGACCACCACTCAGCTTCTGTCTGTTTTAAGCACAGGGTTTCAGGATTTCCATCGAGAAAAGAGCTTTCCCACTTCATGCTGTGCTGCATTCTGCGCTCAGTCGCTTCAGCCACGTCTGACTCTTTGTGACCCCATGGGCTGCAGCCTGCCAGGCTCCTTTGTCCATGGGATTTTCCAGGCAAGAATACTGGAGTGGGTTGCCATTTCCTTCTCCAGAGGATCTTCCCAACCCAGGGATCAAACATTGCATCTCCTGCATTGCAGGTGGATTCTTTACCACTGAACCACTAGGGAAGTCCTTCCCACTTTAAAAAAGACTGAAGACCACTGCATTAACTGTTATTGTTAGCTCCAGCATTACATGAATGACTCCTATTAAGCTGATGGTTAGTTTGCTCTAATGGCTTAACTCATTTATGATGAGACAAGTTTTACTGAATTTATTTCCTAGGGTCAGTTCGGTTCAGTTCAGTCACTCAGTCCTGTTTGACTCTTTGCAACTCCATGGACTGCAGTATGCCAGGCCTCCCTGTCTACCACCCACTCCGGAGCTTGCCCAAACTCACGTCTATCAAGTCGGTGATGCCATCCAACCAACTCATCCTCTGTCAACCCCTTCTCCTCCTGCCTTCAAAGTCCCTTTCCCAGCATAAGGGACTTTTCCAATGAGTCAGTTCTTTGCATCAGGTAGCCAAAGTATTGAAGCTTCAGCTTAAGTCCTTCCAATGAACATTCAGGACTGATTTCCTTTAGGATTTCCTATAGGATTGACTGGTTTGATCTCCTTGCAGTCCAAGGGACTCTCAAAAGTCTTCTCCAACACCACAGTTCAAAACTACCAATTCTTTGGTGTTCAGCTTTCCTTATGGTCCAACTCTCACATCCACACATGACCACTGGAAAAACTGTAACTTTGACTAGACGGACCTGTGCCAGTAATGTCTCTGTTTTTTAATACGCTGTCTAGGTTGGTCATACCTTTTCTTCCAAGGAGCAAGCCTCTTTTAACTTCATGGCTGCAGTCACCATCTGCAGTGAATTTGGAGACCAAGAAAATAAAGTCTGTCACTATTTACATTGTTTCCCCATTTATTTGTCATGAAGTGATGGGACCAGATGCCATGATCTTCGTTTTCTGAATGTTGAGTTTTAAGCCAGTTTTTTCACTCTCCTCTTTCACTTTCATCAAGAGGTTCTTTAGTTCCTCTTCACTTTCTGCCAGAAGTGTGGTGTCATCTGCATATCTGAGGTTATTGATATTTCTCCCAGCAATCTTGATTTCAGTTTGTGCTTCATCCAGTCCAGCATTTCTCATGATGTACTCTGCATAGAAGTTAAATAAGCAGGGTGACAATATACAGCCTTGATGTACTCCTTTCCCTATTTGGAACCAGTCTGTTGTTCCATGTCCAGTTCTAACTGTTGCTTCTTGACCTGCATACAGATTTCTCAGGAGGCAGGTAAGGTGCTCTGGTATACCCATCTCTTGAACAATTTTCTACAGTTTGTTGTGATCTGCCTAGTCAAAGGCTTTGGTATAGTCAATAAAGCAGATGTGGATGTTTTTCTGGAACTCTCTTGCTTTTTCGATGATCCAGCAGATATTGGCAATTCTATCTCTGGTACCTCTGCCTTTGCTAAAACCAGTTTGACCATCTGGAAGTTCACAGTTCACATACTATTGAAGCCTGTCTTGGAGAATTTTGAGCATTACTTTGCTAGTGTGTGAGATGAGTACAATTGTACGGCAGTTTGAACGTTCTTTGGCATTGCCTTTCTTTGGGATTGGAATGAAAACTGACCTTTCCCAGTCCTGTGGCCACTGGTGAGTTTTCCAGATTTGCTGGCATATTGAGTGCAGCACTTTCAGAGCATCATCTTTTAGGATTTGAAATAGCTCGACTGAAATTTCATCACCTCCACTAGCTTTGTTCACAGTGATGCTTCTGAAGGCCCACTTGACTTCACATTCTAGGATATCTGGCTCTAGGTGAGTGATCATACTATCGTGATTATCTGGGTCGTGAAGATCTTTTTTGTATAGTTCTTCAGTGTAATCTTGCCACCTCTTCTTAATATCTTCTACTTCTGTTAGGTCCATACCATTTCTGTCTTTTCTATTATGACCATACCTGCATACCTTTGTATTGTACCCACCTTTGCATGAAATGTTCCCTTGGTAGCTCTAGTTTTCTTGAAGAGATCTCTGGTCTTTCCCATTCTATTGTTTTCCTCTATTTCTTTGCATTGACCACTGAGGAATTCATTTCTTAGGCTACCACAATCCTTTCATGATGAAATAGGCATGGATTTCTTTTTTTAATGCTGATTCCAAGTGTGTATTTTTTTGGCTCTCAAAGAAGGCAGTTAACTTCTGAATGTCAAAAGGATCTTTCAAATGACTGCCATGAAAAATGGCAGGCACTTCAAAGTTCCTAAATTAAAGTGTGTGAAAGTGTGTCACTCAGTCGTGTCCGACTCTTTGCGACCCCACGGACTGTAGCCTGCCCAGCTCCTCTGTCCATGGAATTCTCCAGGCAAGAATATTGGAGTGGGCTGCCATTCCCTTCTCCAGGGGATCTTGCTGACCCAGGGGTCAAACCTGAGACTCCTGCTTTGCAGGCAGATTCTTTACCATCTGAGCCACCAGTTCAGTTCAGTCTCTCAGTCATATCTGAGTCTTTGCAACCCCATGGACTGCAGCATGCCGGGCCTCCCTGTCCATCACCAACTCCCAGAGCTTGCCCAAACTCATGTCCATGGAGTCAGTGATGCCATCAAACCATCTCATCCTCTGCCATCCCCTTCTCCTCCTACCTTCAATCTTTCCCAGCATCAGGGTCTTTTCCAATGAATCAGTTCTTCGCATCAGGTGGCCAAAGTTTTGGAGTTTCAGCTACAGTGTCAGTCCTTCCAATGAATATTCAGGATTGATTTCCTTTAGGATTGATTGGTTTGATCTCCTTGTAGTCCAAGGAACTCTCAAGAGTCTTCTCCAACACCACAGTTCAAAAGCATCAATTCTTCAGTGCTCAGCTTTATGGACCAAATCTCACATCCACACACGACTACTGGAAAAACCATAGATTTGACTATACAGACCTTTGTCAGCAAAGTAATGTCTCTGCTTTTTAATATATTGTCTAGGTTAGTCATAGCTTTTCTTCCAAGGAGCAAGCATATTTTAATTTCATGGCTGCAGTCACCCTCTGCAGTGATTTTGGAGCCCAAGAACCATCAGGGAAGCCCCCAAAATTAAACAAAACCATAAAGCAATTTCTTTATGTACAGATACAGAAAACCAATTTTTAAAAAATAAACTTTTGGATAAAAATGAGAAATAGAGGCAGAAAAGCTATTTCCTGTAGCTGGGGTCACAATGAAGAAGCCACCACTGATGAGTTACTGAGCCACTCAAAGTCATAGTAAACAAGACACATCTTGTTTGTTAAGCGTCAGTTCAGTTCAGTTCAGGCGCTCAGTCGTGTCCAATTCTTTGCGACCCCATGAATCGCAGCACGCCATGGAGAAAGCAAGAGAGTTCCAGAAAAACATCTATTTCCGCTTCATTGACTATGCCAAAGTCTTTGACTGTGTGGATCACAAAAAACTGTGGAAAATTCTGAAAGAGATGGGAATACCAGACCACCTGACCTGACTCTTGAGAAACCTGTATGCAGGTCAGGAAGCAACAGTTAGAACTGGACATGGAACAACAGACTGGTCCAAATAGGAAAGGAGTACATCAAGGCTGTGTATTGTTAAGCATATACCCTCAGGATTTAACAGGGATTTGAAATGAAAGTGGCTTTCCTCTCAGGCCAACATGCATCATCATGGGTTACTTATCTGCCCACGGTCCATCTCACCGACCCCCTAGAAGGGCCCTGCTCCGAGTTGGCTGCCCCCTCCTCACCCGACCATCGGCTGACACCCTCCTTCACCTCCACACAGGACGTTGACCTCCCTCCTCATCCCTGTCTCGGCACTACAGGACCGCCTACCGACGAGAACTCTGTGCCGGGTACAGCCAATTGCAGGGATCTGACATCTAAGTTGGAGACATCATCTGCAACATTACCTTTGATGCCCTGTAATTGACAATCAATAGGGGAAGGCCAAGCAGGTGTTACAGACGGAGCGTGGGCTTGTGTCCCCACCTCACACTCGGTCCCAATGCACCCACTAGAGTGGACAGGCACGTCTCCTCACATCCTGGGGACCTGCTTCTCTAAAACCAGGCCGGCCCACCACACAAAACCTGGGAACTTTCTGGGTCTTCAGATCTGTGATTATTAGAGAAAACCTTTTACAGTTTTTCTTTCCCGTGGGGCTAGTTGTACATTTGTGGGAAATTCCACGTTTTCATGCCTGTGAAACGTCAGATATATCCCCAAGGAAATTCGAGACCTATGTCTGCCAGGTGGGGATACACAAACCCATGCTGTGTGGAACCACATGAAACTGCCCATATTTGACTCTTTCTGCTCACAAAACAGCAATTTCATATGGTTCACTCTAAATATTTTTAGCACAGGGGCACGCGCTGATGCTGAGAACACTGTTGTCATCTCATATTCAGCTGCTGTGCATTTTACATGCTTGGGATATGAACCACACCTCTTTCTTATCACAGTATACATTTAAGTACAGTAATGCATGCGACGAGTTGACTCACTGGAAAAGACTCTGATGCTAGGAAAGGTTGGGGGCGGGAGGAGAAGGGGACGACAGAGAATGAGATGGCTGGATGGCATCACCGACTCTGTGGACATGAGTTTGAGTGAGCTCCGGGAGTTGGTGATGGACAGGGAGGCCTGGCGTGCTGTGATTCATGGGGTCGCGGAGAGTCGGACACGACTGAGCGACAGAACTGAACTGAACTGAACTGAATGCATATTAAATTCCTAATACAGTGAGCAGCGCAGGTTTGCATTGTGCAGGTCCCTTTCTACATGGAATTTTTCCACTAAATACAACTACCGTACTACATGCTCCATGGTTGCTTGGTTGATTCCACAGATGTGGAACTGCAGGTATGGAGTACTGACTGTACAGTAATACACGGACATGCAACTGCACACAGGGTCTGAACCCCTGAGCCCTGAGTTATCCAAGGGTCAACTGGATGATACTCAGCATGAGTCATATCTCAGCATTACTAATGTAATCATCAGGATTGCTGCTGCTGCTCAGCGGCTCAGTTGCGTCTAACTCTTTGTGGCCCTATGGACTGTAGCCTGCCAGGCTGCTTGTCCATGGGATTCTCCAGGCAAGAATACTGGAGTTGGTGGCCTTGCCCTCCACCAGGGGATCTTCCTTAACCAGGGATAAAACCCACATTTCCTGTGTCTCCTACTCCCTGGAAAGGCTCTGATCATTTTTCAGCACAAGAAAATTACTTCTTTCTATCCAGTATTTTAAGAGTCCAAAAAAGCATTTTAGGTAGAATGGAACTGGCCAAAAAAAAAAAAATCACATCAAGCAAATGGTGGAATTTCTTCTGTCACTCTGACAATTTTGGCGTCAATGGTAAAAACACAGGAGAACTACTTCTTCCTCATCACTGTGCCTTTCTCTAAAGGTAAGCCACCCCCAGCAATGGAAACACCCTTCACTGAGGACTTGGCCTGAAAGGCAGGGTGCCTCTGCAGGTATAGTGTACCTAGGACCTTTGTAAGAAGAAAACCAGAATTGCTTATTAAAAGAGTAAAATATGAACAGTAATGGCAGACAGTTTTTTAAAAAAATGATGGTGCCCATCTCATGAGTCTTTGTTATAATTTCTACTTTGTTTTCCTCTTCACCTCAAAGTAAAGCTTGGGTCAGATGTTTCATGAAATTTAAATATAATAGCGAGATTTATACATTTAAATTCCTCCACTGGTTTCCTTGGCAACAGCTCTAACTTTTATAGCCCTGGATACAGAATATTCCAGCAAGAGTTCTTGGGAATTGATTTCTTAGAAAGCCTCCATTGTAGTCAGAACACAGCTTGTAAAACATTTGAACATAACATGTAATGACATTTTTAAGCAAAAGTTAAAGCGGGTTCATCACAGACATATTTCAACCAAGCACTTGGTTTTGTTGCTGTCTTCTGTCGCGGGAAAAGCCTACCCTTCTCAACACTTCTCTCTAAAACAGCGGGCTGCTTCTGGACCACCGGCTTCAGAGCTCAGACCCACTGTCCAGGAAATGGCCGTGGGCCACGGGGTAAATTTAGACCAGAGACTGTGCCCCAAACTGAGCCTCTTAGAAAAGGGTCCTTGAGCCAGAACAAGCCCTGACAGCGACTTGGAGTGTGTGACACATAGATACGCCACTCTGTCACCTGTGCTTGAGAGCAAGGCCAGCAAGGGTGGCAAATAAAATTCCCTGTTTGAGAGAAGCAGACTCACAGAGAGAGACAGCAAACTAGTGGTTATCACTGGGGAGGGGAGGTCTACCTAGGGGTGGGGGACTGAGGTACTGACCACTGGGTGTAAGACAGGCCCAAGGATGTATCATACAATGCAAGGACTACAGCCGATATATGTAATAACTGTAAACGGAAAGTAATCATTCAAAGCTGTATAAAATCTGTTTAGTTCCCTTTTTGTACCAACTAGTTGGGCATGAAACTAACTTATCTCCAATTTGGATGCTGACTACACAGGAGCTCAACACTGAAAAACTTAAAGTGCTGTGTTGGGTTTTCTAACTGGTGACCACCAGGAAGTGGTAAGCTCTTCTATTCCTGGTTTTCTTGTCGGGGGACAGATTTGCACCTGGGCGTCTGAGAAGCTCACCTGTAACTGAACAACGGGAAGGCAGAGAGAGCGGCAGAGTGAAGGTGGGGAACCAGATGGCGTGGAAAAGACATTCTGTAATTTACCATCACATACGTTCTTTTCAGACGGAACCCAAAGAGGTGGGTTTATGGGCGAGGACATGTATTCTCAGCCTCAAGGAATCACAGTGACAGCGGCCATCTCCGTTTCCTGGGCACTCACCATGCGCCAGACTGTGTGCTTCCTGCTTTGCGTCAGCTTCCTCACTGCAGCCTAATGATGATCCTGTAACTTAGGCATTCTTTTCCTCTTTTAGGGACAATAAAACAAAGGTCTAGCTAGGTTCAAGGCTGACTGGTTGGTACACAGTGAAGCCCAGGTCTGAACCTGGGCCAGCTGACCCTAGCACAGTGTGTCTTTAACACATCTTTTCTGAGAGTCAGAGGGGAGACCCCAGGACCTGGTCACGACCATGGCTAGGACCTTGGCACTCAAGTGTTGATGCAAGCAGAGCAGGGTCTGGCTGTGGACCCAGAGCCTCCCTGACTGGGGAGTCCTAGTGCCTGGGCTCGTTTCTAAAACACATCTATACTAAGAACCTCACTGCGTGGTCTAGGCCACACTGAGCCGGAACGGAATGTACAGCACTCAGGCCCCGGCAGCTGGTGTTCAGTCCATCCACAGAAACTCCCTCCCCGCCAACCAACCTCACTGCCTCCCCACACAGTTCGTGAAAAACAGGATTCAACATGTAGGTCTGGCTGATGAGGACCAGCGACCAGACACATCTTCCCAGAACATCACAGTCAGCCTGGCTTTGCTTCCCTGAGACTAGACCATGCTACAACGTGTGTGAGGCCATTCTCGCCCATGCGGCAGAGAGTAAATGGCCGAGACCTTGTTCCCCTAAGAGGGATCCATCCAGATGGAAAAGTCTAAAGATACATCTGAGTGGACTGACTCTGCCACCCGTTGACTTTCTGAGCTTGGGGAAGCCAGTTAACCTTTCCGACCCGAGCTCAGTCTCAGAAAAACAGGCACTCAGCAAAGAACTAGCATGCTTACTGCTATTACGCACTCACAGGACTACGGTGGGGCCTTTCAACGCACAGAGAAGTGTCATGGCCAGGAGGGCTGGACCAGGCCGGGCAGCAGGGAACTTTTAAGTCAAGCTGTTGGAACAGCATCCCTCAGTGTCTCGGACACGAATGTGGGGCTTACTGATTGTCAGAACAAACACTCTTCATACTCGGGCGGGTTGCGCAACATACACCACATCCAAGGCTTAGGGGTGGGGGGGGAGGCTCAACTAGAGTCAAGGACCCCACATGGAGGGAACCTGCTGACAAACCCGGACAGCGGCCTGGGAGGACTGCTGTGGTGCATCGCCGGTCATCACTGTCAGATAAAGCAGAAAACCCAGATTTCTTTGAGGACAGGACTTTACTTCCTCGGCTAACACTATCTATTTACATTTACATATCCCCCAATTTCACAATGATCAGGACCAATGTCACTTCACTGAAAACCACTGCTCGGATAAATTAAAAACTGCAATCAACCTGGAGAATTTTACTGGCAGGGTGGGAATAATTTCACTCTCTCTGAACCCTGACAGAACATAATACATGCCCGTCTTCCCCATCTTCCCTTTATTCATCAATTAGGAGACCAAAAACCTCAATAAAAAAATCATATAAAAGGCTTATAAACATTATTCAGATCTTCTTTACCAGTCATTTGGTTTCATTTAGTATAACTGGTTTTTCCATTAAAAGAAAATTAAATAAAATATGAGATGTTACTGTAGTTGCTTAAGAGGAGATTGGGGGATTGCACTTCTTAGAAAAGTAATTTCCGTTTCCCTCCTGCTCTGGTGTTCCAGCATTGTGTCCCAGCTCCTCAGTGACACACACAAACACGCACAGCAAGACACTCAGGCAGCTGGCTGTGGAGTCCACGCTGGCCATGGCCACAGGGACCACGGGACCCATGGGATCTTCTAAATGGTGATTTACAGAGGGGGTCCCAGGCACTGGAATTTTTAACAAGCTCAGACAGTGAAGACAGTGAAGAATCTGCAATGCTGGAGACTCATGTTTGTTCCCTGCGTCGGGAAGATCCCCTGGAGATGCAAGGAGAAGGAAATGGCAGCCCACTCCAGTATCCTTGCCTGGAGAATGCCACGGACAGAGGAGCCTGGCAGGCTACAGTCCACGGAGTTGCAAAGTCAGACACGACTGAGCGACTAACACACACAGAGGAATTTCTATAGCACATCAGAATGTGAGGGCCAGGACTCCAAATCATTCTTTAATAACAGCAAATACAGGCTCTTCTGAATGGTCCGCAGGACAGGCCAGGACCCCCTCTACTCCTGAGCTGCCCCCCATTTCACACCACTCGTTTAACCTCTTCAGGGCTCTTCCACCCGTTGGGACACCCTCCCTTACCAATAGCCTCTTCTTTATCCCCGCAAGCTAATTGCTACCTGCCCAAATCCTACATGTGCTTGAAAACAGTTAAATACCATTTCCGCTCTTTCCTTCCTGACACTTTCTTTGATCCTATCAGCCAGAAGTAATTTCTTCTGTGGCTACATTTCCATTTAATTTGTGTTTTATTTGCATCATTATCACCTTCCGCCTTCCCTTGTAGATATTAACACACACGTTTCTCCTACATTAGATGGCAAGCCTCTGGAGAGACGAATCCATGTTGTCTTCACCTTTGTGTCTACGGCCCCCAGCACATATAGATTCTCCATACTATATAGAGAAAGAAACAAATGAGAACAAAAGAACGAAGGAAGGAAGGAGAACGAGCGTCCTTTCGGACAACTTTTACAGTTCTGTAGTTTGCAAAAACAAGCTGAGTTTGCTGCACAGACCATTAACATTTCTATAGACACGCTCAGCCTGCTAATAAAAGCACACTGAGGATTCTTAAAGGCCCTGTAAGAAAGGTTTTATATCCTGGCTTTAGCAGCGCTGGCATCTGTGGCATCTAAAACCTGGGAGCGCTATTCCTCTGAGGTGTCATTAGCTTTCTGTGTGCCTTCAAAGGCTCAAAGACAATTTCCTGGACTCCTAGAAGAATGCCAGTTTCTTTCCAGCCACTGCAAAATATATCTTGGCTGCTGCTGGAATTGTCATTTGCTTTCTATGCCTTCAAAAGCGCTGTGCGAGATAGAGCCCTGTGCTATTATTGGCACTGTCGGGTTCCCTATGTCATATCAAAAGAGCCCTCCAAAGTTTCTTTGTGCTTGCTGTCTCTCTGTGTGTGTGCGGTGACGCTAAAGATTATTTTTCTGGTCAAATGTCTTGTCTACAAAGCCTACCCAATTTTTATCTAATGTCTCCCCAATGAAAGAATGTCTAGGGGAAAAAAAAAATCTAAACAGTAACAACCCTTATTTCACCCCTTTCCATATTAAGAGAACAGTGAGAGCAGGGCCCTAAAATCTGAAATAATACTCCCATGTAGGTCAGAATATAACACCTCTAGAAATTCACAACAGGCATCAAGATGCAGTCAGTGTTATCACCAAGTAATACATTGGTCAAGGCACAGGCTCTCTCACTTCCTCTGAAAACTTGTCAGCCTTTGTGATCGAATTATAAACAGTCTCTGGGTCATAAAGTGGCCGAGGATTCTTCCCACACCATAAACGCAGTGTTTTCCAAAGGGCCTGCTGCCACACTTGGGGCAGGATGGTCTTCCAATGGGGGGAGCTTTGGGTGGGGGGCTTTCCTGCCCTCTGCTGGAGGTCCTGCCTCCCTAATAACGTCAGTGGCCATCCCTAGTCATTGTGACTACCAGAAATGCACCCCAAAATCCCCAGCCACCCGCTACTCTTGAGGAAGGCGAGGGCTTCTGGTGCGGACCAACGGAGACACACATATTCTACAGTCCACACTGTGGATATTCTATGTCATGGGTTAGACACACACAAGGATCGCTAGTGAGATAAGGCAGTAAAGTGAAGGGAGATGTGGAGACTGGAAGGGACATTGGTCACTGGCAACTTGAGCTAGCCAGGCGTGGGCTGCCTTCGCAGGTAAGGGCAGGTTCGGACAGATTCAACTCAGCCATTTACAAATACAGAGGGTCTTTATTTTCTCCTAATAACTGTTATCTTTGCTTTTTTGAGTTTCCTGGGACTCAAAGATGGCGGGACGGGGAGAGAAAACCTAAAACCTCCCATTAACAGCATTTCTTCCCTTTCCAACGTGCACAGACAGTCCTACTCAGTGAATTCTGTGTTCTAATTTTGTTATTAAAATCTAAAGTGGTCTTTCTCCTTCTTTTCCTCAAAGTTCTGCTTCTTGGTGTGCTCATGGTTCCCCCAGACCCAAGGTGGTGGGGGCGGGGGACAGGTATCAGCTTGAGGGCAAATGAAGGAAATTGGTGCTTTGAGTTATTGCGCCAGCAATTTCTTCACCTCATTAGTTACACATGTATTATTTCATTTAATTTTCTCAGCAACTATGACAGGTGTGTATTTTCATTCTTTTAAGGCCAAATACATTTTGTACGGAAGCGGATCTTTACTTCTCTGCCTCCACGATGCCACACTAAGCCACCAACAACGGCAAGGACTGTCCACAGCAAGAGAGAACTGGCAGCAAATCCACGTCCGACTGTTTGCAGACACAGTCTTGGGCAGCCAGAATCTTGAGGCACAAGCTGGAATAAGATAGGGTTGATGAAACCTGTCAATCAGTCACAAAGCCCCTCTGGTGGCTCAGAATAGAACTGGGATGTTACGATACAGTCTTCTCCCCTTGGGGGTGGGGGAGCTTGCAAACTAGTGAGCAAATTCAGACTTAGAAAAAGCACATGTTATACATTGCTTCATATTTCATATTGCTTCCTTGATTCTTATCCTGGAAAAAAAAATACATGTAAGTATAATTAACAAGCTTCTGATATGATTCACTACGGCACGTCCCTGCTGGGTGAATGAATGAATGAGGTGGTGAACAGTACCTCTGATGAAAAGGAAGAGCTGGAGAGCAAAGATCTTTACAGCAGGTCTTCAGCACTGTCTAAAGGCAAAGATAATGATACTGTAATCCCTTCCCATTCTGGAGACTGACCTAAATTTGAAATATCACCAGGGGTAGGATTCCCCTCATAAAATACACTTGTACAGACAACAAAGCCAAGCTGAGAGGTGAATGCCGAGGAGCTGGTTTTCGAAGCTCAGCTACTAGCAAAGGGAGCCACACCAGCCTGAAGAGCCATGTGCTGTAAGAATTATAAATTAATATGAATCATACAGATGGATATACTAAAAGACAGTAAAAAGAGAAATGGCAATTCCAGTAATGCCACATGATCCTGAATATGTTTCTGTGAAGGTTTTACTCTCGTTGGAATTCAGATAGAAATTTCTTAAAGATCTCCTGAATAATGCATCTAGAGGGGTATATATCTGCTTTCCTCCTCTTCCCCACCATGAAAGGGTTGATGACTCACCCTAATTTGAGAAACACTGTCCTGGGTGAAGGGTTTCTCAGGTGGCACTAGAGTTAAAGAACCCACCTGCCAATGCAAGAGACGACCCATCCCTGGGTCGGGAAGATCCCCTCAAAGAGATACATCTCCCTCTGTTCATTCCTTCCAGTTGACGTCTAGTAACATCTCTTGTGAAACAAATTTACCCTGTAAAAGGACCACTAAGCATAAGCATGAACTCTAAACCAAATTCAAAAAGTGGATTGATTATCCAGTGAAAGGTGGTACATGCACACAAAGGAATATTATTCAGCCTTACAAAGGAATAAAATTCTAATACACCCTGAAGACATTATGCTAAATGAAATAAATGTCAGACATAAAAGGACAAACAGTATATGATTGTACTTACAATCACTGATTCCACCTAGAACAGATAAAGTCAAAGAGACAGAGGTAACACAGAGGTCACCAGGGGCTCAGGGGAGAAGGATATGGGGAATTATTGTTTCATGGTTGTAGCTTCTACTTGATCTACTTTGATCTCTGCCTCCCTGCTACTGGTTCCAACCCCACAATATCACCCCATGCAACCCCGTGAGGAACTCCCAAGCTTTGTTCAACCGGAGGTCCCAGTATCCTGGACTACACACAGAGGAAGCACATGGCAAATGTGTTTGAACGAATGAATGAAGTTTAACTAATGACTTCGTTTTAAGAATGGGCTCCCATAGGTTTTCTAACAAGCTGTCCCCCAGCAGCACCAGATTGAGATCGCAGAAGGCCAGCTCTCTATACCCATCAGGAGTCAACCCAGGGGCCAAACTGCATGCTCCCCTCTGGCAAAGATGTAAAATATAACCAGCAGAAGAGAAGTGCTCAGCCTGTGCCTTGGGAAGCAGGTGAAGGAGGGGGACACATTCCATACAGTCAAGGGTCTGAGGACCCAGCCCCAGAAGCCAGACCTAACCAGAAAGGTGTGCTCTGCTCTTCGAAGGAAACACGCAGCCTTTACACTCCCTAGAATGTTCCGGCATGGTAACTGGACTTATCCTCAATAGATAAGATGGAGGCTGATCTTCTGAAATCACTAACAACTAATACACAGCAACTCGTGGTTCATCAAGTAGATGGAAGTGGTGACTTGCATCAAGGCTTTAGTCGAATTTTATGCTCTCTTTCAATCTTACAATTTAATATCTCTATTTAATCATAAAGTGAATTATCTTCCAAAATAATAAATGTTCACTACCTTTCTAAATAATAAAATACATTTTCCCAGCACATAAACCAAGAGCTTTATTTTTATGCTAGAACTGATGTGAAATTACATGTCATGAATTATTCATGCCATCCAATTTAATTCAATTATTTTTACTGAATTCATATCTAATCCATAAAAATGTTTAACTCAACCAAAAAAAAAAAAAATCATCTCTGCACCCTTGAATAATAGATTTCTCACAAAATTTCAGGAATGATAAGTGGATATTTGGTTTGAAATGGCAAGACATATTATAATTGTAATGATGAAAGTAATTTTAATTATTTAATCATACATTCTGTTCTATTTACTTACTGATGTCTTCGAAAGGAAAACTTATTTAATGTCGAAGTAGAATCATAGAGGGAGGAAGAAGTGAGTCTCAGTTTCCAATATGGCATGAAAGTTACTTTCAGATTTTCTGTAAGATTCATGCATATATCAGAGCAGATGCCTGCTTAAAGTGGGGTAGATACCTTGCCCAATTACAAGCACAAATTTTGCACTTATATTGTAGAAGAGCTCTGACTTGTCACTTTGAAATCAGAATTATGACGCCATCATCCCCTCCTTAGTGAAAACCCTTCAGGGGGACTTCCCTGGTGGTCCAGTGGTTAAGAATCCACCTTCCAGTGAAGGGGATACAGGTTCGACTCCTGGTCGGAGAACTAGGATCCCACACGCCTCAGAGCAACTAGTCCCTCGCCACAGCTAGAGAAGAAAGCGGCACAACTGGAGAAGTCACCACAAGGAAGACCCCGCTCAGCAAAAATAAACAAATAAAAGTTTTTAAAAATTAGTCAGTGGGGGTGCTTCCTTGACGGTAGCAGTAAAGAAACCACCTGCAAGGCAGGAGATGCAGGTAATAAAATTTAAAACCCCTTGGGGTTCATGCCTCTTACCTACTGACCCCCTTGGAACTGCTTCCTACGGTCAATAACTTTGTCAACTGTTTCCCCATCCACCTCTCCATGCCAGATCCTGGCGTCACTTGAGGTGCTCTCAATATCTGCAAAGAATGCATTGAAACTCCCTTGCCTCTTGGTTTCTGGATGACTTCAGTTCCGCCGGCCATCACTGCCACTTCACTTATACCATCCGTGTCACCCACAGCCACAGCCAGACCAGAAATCCCTCCTTCTCTGCAATCCCAGACGCCAGAACTTCCCCTCTCATCACGCGCGCTGTAACCTCATCGAGCGTTCCATCCCCTTGGCCCCACCATGTCCTCTGGAGCCAGTTCATTCCTCATAAGATTGTACTTCACAATTCATCATCTAGATCACTTTTTTAAATGACCAGAAGTCCTTCTGAATGCATACCTATCAAGCCAGGCATTCATGGGGGGCAGGTTCCAGCAGCTCAGGCTCCTCCCCCTCAGTTCTCACAAACCATGCTTCTCTGAACAGAGGAGGTTGGTGCTTTAGCTGAACTCTGGTTTCCTCCTTTTCCTGGTCATCGTCTTTCAAGCATCTCATGACGCTCGCTTGGCTCTCAGGACACTTAATATGCTCAACGTGTATATTAACATCTTGGCAATAACCTTGCCTTTAACGTGTCTGTTTACACCAATGCTGCGTGGTGGGTACACCGCAGCCTCTCCTGGTTTTTCCGTGGTCACAGCTGTGGGCCAGTCCTTTTTGAAGAGCAGTCATTCCCCTTCCTGACACAGATGTATGCTGCCAAGCGGGCAGCTCCAGTTTTCTAAAAAGCCTGGAGGTGCCCCCTCTTTCCCTTTGCAGCTGTCATTTTTGAGAGTTACTGGAAGACGGCAGCTCCCAACAAAAGGCTTACATCACTGCTTGCCTCAACGTCGACCCCTCTTTCCCATTGAAACTTCTGACATGACCACTCCACAACCCACACCTGGATAGCTATAGGCATCTATTTCTCCACTTCGACGCCCGTTCCTGGGCGCTGCGAGAGGAGGTCACGTGGTCACTCAGGTCGGTGCTCTGACAAAGTGACGGTCTCCAGCCTCAGGAAGACATCACTGCCGCCTTTCCATATGCCCCCAAAGAGCTCCTTCTGTCACAGTCCACGTAATTCATTTCAAAGTTTCCTCACTCTCCTCAAGTCCCCATGCCCTCATTTCACTGCCCACTCCTACCTCACATAAAAATCTAGAAACCCCAAAAGGTACTATCTTAACTGTGCCCACTATCAACACGTTTATCTTTGTCACAATCATCCTGGCTGCCAAGTTCAAGAGATGAGGTGCTGTCTTACCCACACGTATTTCAACAGAATTTTTCTTAAGAGACTAATGTTTGTTAAGTTTATCCAAGATTTTTTACTTAATTTAATGCAAATTAAAGGCTTTTTTGCATCTATATTTTGCTGACTTGCCTAATAAGTAATTAAATTACTTAAATGTCATAACAAGTACAAGTGACATAAAAAAGTTTGGGACCAAACACAGCAGACTCTTCGTAAAGCACACAAATTAGTGAAGTGCACAGATACACGAAGATACTGGCTACCAGCTAAAAGCATCTGTCGAGTAATACACCAGTCACAATACTTGAAGAGAGAATAAGGCTTATGAATGAATACAGTGAGTCTCTTATGCAGGTATCAGTCAAGGTTCTGCTGTCCTGTTTTATATTTATCATGCTTTATTTGTACAATCTGTCTACATTATCATCTCCCCTACTGTAGTCTGACTCCTTGAGGAAAGGTTCTATGCGTTCTCCTGAGCAGATCTAGCATGGGTTTGAAGGAAATCAGAGATGCTGAGCAAATGTTTTGAATGGAATTGAATTAAATTGACATGTACTGAACTGAGGTTGTTGTTGTTGTTCGGGCACTCAGGTGTGTCCAACCCTTTGCAACCCCATGGATTGCAGCAAGCCAGGCTTCCCTGTCTTTCACTATCTCCCAGACTTTGCTCAAAGTCATGTCCATAGAGTCGATGATGCCATCCAACCATCTCATCCTCTGTCGTCCCCTTCTCCTCCTGCCCACAATCTTTCCCAGCATCAGGGTCTTTTCCAGTGAGTCAGCTCTTCGCATCAGGTGGCCAAAGGATTGAAGCTTTAGCATCAGTCCTTCCAGTGCATACTCAGGGTTGATTTCCTTTAGGATTGACTGGTTTCATCTCTTTGCTATCCAAGGGACGCGAGAGTCTTCTGCAGCACCACAGTTTGAAAGCATCAATTCTTTGGCGCTCAGCCTTCTCTATTCAAAAAGTTGTAGATGCATTTCTGGTGTGACTGAGCTATGAATAAAAAGGTGAGTCCTTAACCTTTGGTGTCACTACCTCTCTGTACATGTTTCATAGTGCTAGGGTCAGAAACCGACTGGCAGGCTACAGGTCTCAGTGTGGCATCTCTTCAGGTGACAAGAGAGCTCGCCTTGCTCACCCACTGAAATGCCCATCTCCTTCCTCTTTACAGTCTGTGCAACTACAGATTCATTGTGTCAATTGTGAGCAGAGCCTCAGTGTTGCTGAATGCTATGTTCATGTATGTCAAATAAGTTCCTCTGCCAGATATTCTGTTCGATTTTCCAGAACAGTTCTCCACTCTTCTCTACCCTGTTCATGTCCTGCACTGACTATGCATCAATGGGCTCCCTTAATCTCTAGCTTCTAGCTGAGTTTGGCCAATGGGAGACACTGCTGGGAGGTCGGACAGCACAGAGATTGGCTGAGTGTATTCCCCTGTCTCTCCCTGCCAGGCCAGAATTTGGCAGTGGTTGTGTTCCCCTTCTGAAGGCCACATTCCTGTAGGGTAACCTGTCCAACAACCCCAGTTGCATTCTCTTCATTGCTCCCTCCTCTTGCCCCTTTGGGTCTAGAAGCGGTAAAGCTGTTGCTAGTTCCTGGGCACTCCACCAGCCCTTGTTGGTTTCTTTTAGTCACCCTGCCTACAAACGGGTAAATGGTACCCTCTTCGGCTTTCTCCAGTTGTCTGCCGTGAGTGTCTTTATACCAGGACTCTGACCAAGACAGTCCTCTGGCCCACTCTGCAGAGAGTTCCCTGCAAGCATCTACTGTTCTCGGCATTCTACTCCAGGCCCGAATTCTGGGAAGTCGTCCCCTCAACCACTTCTCCTGTCCTACCCCTAAGGCCAATCATCACTGACAGCCTGGGACTTGCCGAGAATCAAGCACAAGATCCTGTGAGAGCACTCAACACCTTTTCACTCCGTTCTTTGAATGCGTTGCTCTCCAAAAGGGCAAGGCTATGCATCAATTATCTCAGTAACGTGAGCGCTTATCAGAGACCCAAATACATATGAAAATACCTTGTCATGCCTGCTTTTCTATGCTAGTAACTCCACACTTCAATCATTCAGCCTTCTGCAGACCACTCCCAAGTGTAGGATGAATCACCATTCTCCAAGGCTGCAACAGAAAAGCACGTTAGCCGAATGGCCTTCACTCCCTCCTGGAAAAGCGAAGGATGGTGACCAATGAGAACCTAAACAACAGGCTCCAGGAGTGTCCTGCCACCATCTTGACCATCAGAAGTCTTTTTCCTTCAACAGACACCCATTCATAATTTTATTATGAAAACATGTATTTTGTGGACAAATTATACAGCAGTATTAAAACACACCGGAAACAATACCCAGGACAATGGATCTGCATGGAGTTAATGGCTGTAATGCACTCCCTGTTCTCGGAGAGGGCTTGTGAAGACACAAACCACGAACTATAAGCCAATGTACGAGAGCTACAAGGCACACTCTGGGTCTTCTACACCCACAGAAGGTTCCAGGGGTCTCTGTAACAGGATATTCTCCTCAAGGGTCTCCAGGATCTGCCTTCATAAAGACTGTGATTCTCTTCAGAGGAGAGCAAACCAGCCTGGGCTGAGCCAGGAAAGCTGAGGATGGCTGCCTTCCAATATTCTGGGCACCAAAGACGTCTACCTAAAGTGGTTCTACATCCCACACGTTCTAGAGACAAGCCCAGTGACCAAGTCTGCCATGGGAGGGAGAGACAGAAATTAGAAGTTTCACAAAAGAAGAACAGAGGAGCTGGTTTTAAAGAATGTGCAGACGTTTACCAGCTCGTGAAAATAAAAAAGGGTAGTCTAAGCAATGAAAGTAGAAGGTTCAGAGGCACAAGGGTAGGGAAGATCACGGAATCTGGGGGAAGGGTGGAAAGACCAAGCACAGGGTAGGGAGAAGCTCGGGAGGAAGAGAGCATATCAAGATGGCTGGGGGTGAGATCATAGAGAACTGGAAGGACTCATCAGAAGAGTCTGGACTGGATCATGGGGAAAACGGAGAGCCATTGAGGGTCTCTGAAAAGAGATGGTAAGGCCTATGGTATTTCCTTAGTGAGATTATAAACCACGTGAGGTAAGTCTATGCCTTCGGTGATTATTTGTGTCACCAGCGTCCTTTACACACTGCTGGGCCCATGATTTACATACTTTTGTTTCTTCTTATCATTTCCCATAGTTCACTACTCATGGCTTACACTCAGTCTGTTTTTTCACTGAATGAATGGACAAAAGAGTCATTATTTCTAAAGTCTTTCGAATAATCAAGGATAGACAGCAGTGACAGATTATCAAGGATAGACAGCAGTAACAGATTATACCTGCCAAGGCTACACAGACAAAGGAAGAAAACCCTGCCTCCAATGCAGGAGTGAGGGACAAGAAAAGCTAGAGTTAAAGCTCAAATCTGTCAACCAACTTAGCCTGGGGCAACAGTTAAAACCCAGTAAAAACAAAATCACCAGAAACTTCTACTAAAACACTGTAAGCACCTTTGATTTGATGTCTGTGTCTTTCCTGACTGATGAAAATTAAACTTCTCCTCTGAGTGATGAAGTGCTCACATGTTTTTGTTTATGTTCAGCCTTTGGTATCTCCTGATCAAGATGGAATGTCACATTTGTGTGAATTCAAGCAAGGAAGTCAGGACCTGAGATTTTTCTTCATCACAGCAATCAGAGATTCATTCATGACTGAAAATGAGAGCAAATTCAGGTTTTCTCTGACAACATTTCTAA